>NW_025408641.1:600000-1164340 GCF_020137385.1 Morchella sextelata
TCGAGCATATGTACCCTGATTCCAGACTCTTCCAGATCGCACAGGACATTGCGAGTAAAGACCCTGTCAACACGCTGTGCGCTCACTGGGGCGTCCCGCAGGAGGTCGGGTTTGACTTCGTGAAGCTTGCCCTCTTTGACGTTGTGTTCCTTCTGGACGACAGTGGTTCTATGCGCTTCGGAGATGGACTCATCGATGAGTTGAAGTTCATCCTTGGGAATGTTGCGTTCGCGACTGGTCTGTTTGATACGGATGGATTTTCGGTCAGATTCATGAACCAGGGTATCAAGGGTGACAACATCAGAACCGAGAAGCAGGCTATAGACCTTGTTAATACCGCCGTATTTGAGGACGTCACCCCATTGGCAACCTCGCTGAAGAACAAGATCTTGGATCCATTGGTTTATGCTGCAGATAGCGCTGGCACGCTCCAGAAGCCAATCTTGATAATCATCATTACTGATGGCCGGCCAACCGACAATGTGCACGGAGAATTCCAGTCACATATCCAGAGAGTTTCAGACCATTTCCAGGGTAGAGGAGGTAAATATAAGTCAATACTATTCGTATGATAAAATGGGCTAATCTGTGTGCGAAGTTGTCTCATTCCAAATTGCCCAAGTTGGAAATGATAAGGGTGCCCAGGATTTCTTAGCCTCGCTCGATAAGGACAAGGCAATCGGTCGGTTGATTGACTGCACATCAAGTATACATTTCACTACACTCCCTTGATTGTAATGCTAAATTGCTAATATTCCCAGACTTTGAAATGGAATCTTCTGAGTGGAAGTCAAAGGGTCTCACACTTACTAAGCACCACTGGTATACCAAGCTTCTTCTTGGAAGTATTGATAGCACAGTAAGCTCCCACGCCTTACCAACCATAACCCTTTACTAACCTCTACTCAGTATGACAACAAGGACGAGGATTCCAAGGCGCCTACACAAGGGCCTGGTGGACAGGCACCCCCATACGGCGGCTCTCATGGCGCTCCTCCTCCCTCTCAATATGGTGCACCCCCACATCAGCAATACGGTGGCCCGCAGCAAGGGCAGTACGGGGCACCGCCGCATGGCAGGCCGCAGCACGGTGCGCCGCCTCAGCCGTATGGAGCACCACCGCAATCACCATATGGACAACCGCCTTCTGGTCATCAACACCCACCTGGTCTCCAGGCTGGATACGGATCACAGGGTGCGCCTCTGCCGTACGGGCAACAGCCGGGTGGTTACTCCCAACCGGGACCGTACACTGGTCAGGCACCCCCGGCACAGTACAACCCCACCCAAGGACCTGGGGGGCCTGGGGGGCCTGGAGGGCCTGGATACGGGTCTTCTGGAAGTTACCAAGGGAAGAAATAAACATATGCGCGGGTTTAACTTGATAGGTCGGAGTGCTGGTAACTGGGTTTTCTTAATCGCTGTTCCAATCCGTGGAGCTTTCGGTGGGTATAATTTAGAGTTACGTTGCCGATGATGATGCCATGATATCAAAGTTTTATTTCTCTTCGTCGT
The DNA here is from genome assembly GCF_020137385.1 of Morchella sextelata. NCBI lineage: Eukaryota > Fungi > Ascomycota > Pezizomycetes > Pezizales > Morchellaceae > Morchella > Morchella sextelata. The sequence continues at coordinate 601,516 of NW_025408641.1, forward strand.
TTTTTCTTTTTTTTCTTCGCTGTTTCAAGGTATCAATGGGGGGTTCGTTCGTTTTCTTCTTCTCGCAAATAATCAAATTTGCACCAGTATGTATGTAACGGAATTGATGCACTGACAAAATGAACTTGAGATATTCTGTATCTGACTCTGGTCAGTTCGGCTAGTGACTTTGGGTGCTGGCTTATCCTCTAGGATGGGTACAGCAAAAAGTGAAAATAAATTGGCCATGGCAACTTGCAGCACCAGGCCTGATCCGGCATCTTTCCACTCAATACCCACCACAGGCCACCAAAAAATGCGTGAAAACGCGCAGAAGTGAACCAAAGTGTAAAAAGAGAGAGGAAAAAAAAAGGTTGGAAATGAAGAAAGTGGGCCAATAGGTAAGAATATATAATAAACGACCAGCTCCCAAAGCAGGGTCCACGACTGCGGGGTGTCCTCCGCCCTTTACTCTACGAGATACAGCAGCTCCCGTGACTTAAATAACGGAGGACCCCTCCGATAGCACAGAATTACATGTATCGAAGCGGGAATTTAAACAAGCTTTCAAGCCTCAACCTCGCTACACTTCTTGGCAATTCTCCACCGGATCTCGCCTTTCTACAATGTGCGAGCAACTGCGCACCCCGATCTCTCTGACCACCTGGGACATCTATATCTGACATGCGCTCCTTGGTGATGGTGGAAGGTACTCTCCACCGCAACATCTTCCCCTCCTTCTCCTCCCTCACCTCTTCTCTCCCTCTCCCCCCAGGCTCCTCTTCGTCCAAATCTACCTTCGTTGGCAAGAAAATAACGGGAGGTTAAAAGCGAGTGAGATAGGTAGAGTAAAATAGAAGGGAGCCGAACAAGTATAGTAATATTTCGAGGGCGCGAGCGTCGTCGGCAGATCAAATAGAATAGGTACCTAGATCTCCGGCCAGGAGCCAGCCAGCCAGCCCTCACGTCCAACACCTACATATCCACCTGCATTCCACATACTCAAACGAGCCGCACCCCACGCCTACGCACCCCCTCCCCTCCGATGTCGCTCACAATGACCAAAACGACGGAGGGCTACGGCTGCCAGCGTGAAGTTTACCATCCATATTCGAAGCTTTCTGAGCCCGGCGCCGTGTTGTTTTACGAGTCTTCGGACGAGGAGGATGAGGTCGGGAAGGTCGGGAGCGTATCACTGGTGTCTATTGAGACCAAATGTCTGTTGTTTCGTTTTGTATGGGATTTCTTTTGGCTAGACTAACGAACATATTGGTCCTAAGCTTCCCCCAAAGCTTCTCTCAAAGCTTCTCCCAAAGCTAGCCCCAGGACCACCATTCGGGATGCCATCGTCCTACGGGGAGAAGACGCGACTGAAACTAAGGTTCGATCATCGCCCGGGAAAACAGCCGTATTAGATGCTGGTGATACTAGTATGGAAGACATAGCCTTGGAGAGCGAAGAGAAGACGGTGGAAGTAGAAATGCCTGCCGGCGACGAGGATATTGTGATGCTAGATGCGATCTTAACTGCATCTCCAAGCAAGCCCAGTACCGGTATGCTCACACAAGTAAACAACATTCACCCAGCTCAAGCTAATGTTATTACCCGTAGTTGCATCTCCCAGCCAAACCATTCACAGCCCTGCAGCGCAACCTTCCACTCCCCCGCGGCCAAAGCGAACACCGTTCGACGTATTAACTCCCGAGAATACGTTCGGCGCCTCCTCTCCCTTCAAAATAGGATCCTCCGGTGCCGCTGGAAAATCTCTCAACAAGACGAGTCCCAAGGCTAAGGAGAACTATGAAGTCCCTGGAGGATTTAATGGTTAGTAGAACGCAAGCCCAAATTCCCCTTACCGCTAATTTCCTTTCCAATAAGCTCTTTTATTACGGTTCTAACGGGGTTTCCAATCGGTCAAGATGATCTTGCATCCGAGGTCTCGCAAGGCACTAGCATAATATTTAGTGATACCCAGGGCTTCTTCGCCTCGTTGTTTTTGTTTGTTTTAACTTTCGCGCTGGATGTTTTTGCGTACTCCATGGCTCAGCACGAGCCGGAGTACGACGAGCTGGAAGACGGATGGGGTGTATCAATATGCTATTTGTAAGATCATTGTAATTCGGAGTCCTATGGTGAGTTGTATACTTAAGCTGTCAGAGATCAAGCACTAACCACATGAATTTAGGTTGTCTATTTGTAAATGTTAGTTTATGTCTTAGCGTCAATGTTTATTTATTTTTGGAAGATTCCAATAATGTATCAAGGTGATCACATGTATGGGCCCGAGCAGCGTCATGCTTAGATAGTAGGTTTGTCTGGCCCCGCTTTACAGACAGATTTTTTTTTAGTTCTCTATCGGTTTTTATATCTGTGTAGAAAGAAAGAGGGAGACCAGGACTAGTGTGAATATAAGAAAACAATGCGAAAAAAAAAAAATTGGAAACCCTCGAATCATTGCCCATCAACACCTAACACCCTAGCTTCCCAAGTGTCTTTAGGTCTATCAAACTTCTGTCAAATGCGTGACCAACCCGGTTAATCTCGCAATCCCACCGTCCTTTGCATTGACATCCGGATCCCTCAGGTCTTCGTCATCATCAATTGGCACAGGTTTTAGCATACCAGTCGCTTCATCACGCCCCCATCCCTCAGCGACTACCATTGCGATTATTGAGCTCTCATTCTCATCTGTTCCTTCTAAGCCTAGAAAGATAGCTGTAGATTTGAGCGAGATGGCCGTGTATGCCCTCGACAAGAGAATGAAGGTCCTACGACGAAAGTACTTTTCGAATCGAGAAACCAGAGGTGTAAGAACGCCCGACCAAGGTGCTGACGAGAGGGTTGTGTAGATACTTTGGTATGAGCGCGTATAGAGTGCTCGAAGGAGGGTGTAAGTGCTTATGAGGAGAGGGTCCGACTGGAGGAAACCAAGTGGGATGCGCTTTGAAAGGAAACGAGCTTCGTTACTGTATATCATTAGTATAAGATTGAGAAGCGGAGTGATAAAATCTTACAGGTCGTCACAAAGAAACAGTGAGAAGAAGTAAGCGCTATAGTAGTTTGAGATAAGCTCGCTGGTTGAGGAGTTGAGTGGGCAGCTACTAGCTGTAGCTTCCAAGTCCGCGAGGAGATCTACCAGAGCTGCTGGTGAGAGATTTTGATCAGTGACCAGGGCAGACAAATGTTCGAGATTCAGCCGTGCGTCCATCGTTAATCACAGACGTGGTGTGCTTTCGGACGAATTTTGAGATGAGTTTATGTTTATATGGCGGGGTGTATCTCAAATAGCGCTCAGTGGTGGGGGAGCAGTTGAGGCTGACTCCTTAGCGCTGTCTTGGCACACGTGCCGGATTCGCGAAAGAGACACCTAATGGTTAGCTGCCGAGAAGACACCTTCAGGTTTTGACCCCCCAAGTGAGGGAGCTCTCTTTCAAATTCATACTGCGCTGCTCAACTTGAGCAATCAACCTTCAAAATGTCGTCCACTGGAGCCCCAAGTGTTCTTAAGGACGAGTCAACAAGAAACATCCGTCAACTTCTAAAAGTCGTTATTCTCTTTACCATTGCTGGCGCTGCTGTGTCGAGTCGTCTATTTTCTGTTATTCGTAAGCTTTCTCCTCGGTTTTAGAATTCTTGGACACCTGGACAAAATTTTTCGATATAGGCCAATGCTAATTGAGACACAGGATTTGAAAGTATAATTCACGAGTGTATGTCTTCTCTATCGCGACAATTGAATCCATTAGAAACACTTGAGGATACAATTAGGTGTCCTTTTGAGTGAAACAAAGAGCTGACGACGACAATTAGTCGACCCATGGTTTAACTTTCGCGCATCAAAATATCTCGTCAAGAACGGATTCTACAACTTCTGGGATTGGTTCGATGATCGTATGTAGTTTGTTCTTATGTATAAAAATGTTCTATTGTGGATTAACATTGTAGTCTAGGAACATGGCATCCTCTTGGTCGTGTCACTGGTGGTACTCTCTACCCAGGCCTCATGGTCACCTCGGGCGCTATTTACCACATACTTCGCTTCTTGACCTTCCCTATTGATATCCGTAATATCTGTGTTCTTCTTGCTCCCGCTTTCTCGGGCCTGACGGCTTTTGCGACATACCTCTTCACCAAGGAGATGAAGGATGAGTCTGCCGGTCTTCTTGCCGCGGCTTTCATTGGCATTGCACCCGGTTATATCTCCCGTTCAGTCGCTGGTTCCTACGACAATGAGGCGATTGCCATTTTCTTGTTGATGTTTACTTTCTACCTCTGGATTAAAGCCTTGAAGGTCGGAAGCGCGTACTGGGGTGCACTTTGCGCCTTGTTCTACTTCTATATGGTTGCTGCTTGGGGTGGTTATGTTTTCATTACTAATATGATCCCCCTTCATGCCCTGGTCTTGATCGCCATGGGAAGGTACTCGCCAAGGCTCTATGTTGCGTACACTAGTTGGTTCGCTCTAGGGACCTTAGGAAGCATGCAGATTCCGTTCGTCGGGTTCTTGCCCATTAGATCTTCAGAGCACATGTCCGCACTTGGTATCTATATCCTCATACCTCAAAGTTATTGTTTGGTGTCTAATCTTCTCTTCCTACGACAGGCGTCTTCGGTCTTATCCAAATTGTTGCCTTTGTTGAATTCGTCAGGGAACATGTTCCTTCTCGCCAATTTCAGACTCTCTTGAAGTCATTTATTCTCATCACCTTTCTCGGATCAATGGGAGCTCTTGTTCTTTTGACTCTCTCTGGTGTTATCGCACCATGGTCTGGGCGCTTTTACTCCCTTTGGGATACCGGATACGCCAAAATCCACATTCCTATCATTGCCTCTGTCTCTGAACATCAACCTACTGCATGGCCCTCATTTTTCTTCGACCTTGAAATGTTGATCTGGATGTTCCCCGCCGGTATTTACATGCTTTTCAGCACTCTCGAGGATCATCACGTCTTTGTCATCATCTATGGTATCATGGCTAGTTACTTCGCTGGCGTTATGGTTCGTTTGATGTTAACCCTAACACCCGTTGTCTGTGTTGCTGCGGCCATTGCATTGTCAAACATATTAGACACTTATCTCACTGTCAAGACTCCTGAGATTCCAGAGGCTCTTGAGACTGCTTCCGTCGTTGATGACGCTGCCGATTCAGCCTCTACCACCGCTGTCCCCAAGGCGCAAAAGAAACGCACTAATCTTCTCAACTCAGCCAAGGGAACAATGGTCGGAATTTACTCCAGCTGGTCCAAGCTAGTTGTCGTTGGTGCTTTCACTGTTTACCTGTTCATTTTTGTCTTGCATTGTACATGGGTCACATCCAACGCCTACTCTTCACCTTCCGTTGTGTTGGCTTCAAGAGGGGCCGATGGCTCGCAGCACATTATTGATGACTACCGTGAAGCATACTACTGGCTCAGGAAAAACACCCCCGATGATGCTAAGATCATGTCATGGTGGGACTACGGATATCAAATTGGCGGGATGGCAGACCGCACTACTTTAGTTGACAATAATACTTGGAACAACACACATATTGCGACGGTTGGGAAAGCCATGAGCTCCCGCGAGGAGGTTTCATATCCAATCTTAAGACAACATGACGTTGACTACGTTCTCATTATCTTCGGTGGTCTTTTGGGGTACTCTGGCGATGATATCAACAAGGTATGTTTTATTCCTTTGAATTATCTTTCATGTCTAACACAACACAAGTTCCTTTGGATGATCCGTATCGCCGAAGGTGTCTGGCCAAACGAAGTCAAGGAGTCCGAATTCTTTACCCCCCGCGGTGAATATCGCGTTGACGAGCACGCAACTGAGACCATGAAGAACTCTCTTCTCTACAAGATGTCATACTACAACTACGACCGTCTTTTCCCCGCAGGCCAAGCTCAGGACCGTGTTCGCAACGTTAAGCTTCCGGCAAAGGGACCCGAACTAAATGTCCTTGAGGAAGCCTTCACCAGTGAAAACTGGATTGTAAGAATCTACAAGGTCAAAGACTTGGATAATGTTGGCCGTGACCATGCTGCGGCAAACGCGTTTGCCGCAGGTAAGAAGAAGGCCAAGCGAGGCGGTAAGGCAGCAAAGGGCGCGAACCGAAAGCTAAGGGTCGTGTAGACTATTTATTTGTATTGAAATGTGACTTTTCTTCTGTTTTTTTTTCTGGATTATCTATCCTATTTTATAGGGTTGGGGATTGGGGGTCTGGGGTTTTGACCGGGTTAAAAAGATCAATGATTCCCTTGTTTTTTATTGTGGGTTTGATTTAGACTACAATTGTATGAAGACAAAAATGTGGGGAGAGTGATGGAAAGGGAGTTTATCTCAATGTACTCTATCTTTTTGCACGAAGTAGTGGAATTTCAACGCGTTAGGTTCCAAACAGGAGACTAGTAGATTGATTTCAACAAAAGATGGCCCAACAAACGTCAAATCTCTGCTTCCTCTTTTCCAGGATAGCACTTGGGTACTTGGTTCTTCATTCAGAGTGTAATTGAGATTATGCGAGTGATATGTGATGTTCATACATGAGAACTGAACATGGAGCACGGGCCAACCAACCAACCAACCAACCACATACTGTGACATACATAAGCCTGCATCCTGGCCCCTTCAATCGGTCAATGCTCTAACACCCATCTACAACCCAACAAGACCAATTATAATGCCTCCAATTATAATCAGCGACAGCGACAGCGAAGAAGAGGACCGCAAGCCTGAATTGTCACCACCTCGCCGTCCCCTTATAGATCCCTCTCTTGACCGTGAGATCAATGAGCTAAAGAAACAGGAAAGCAAAGACAAAGACGAGCGTTCAGAATTGCTCTCCCGGCTTGATAAGGTCAATAAGAGATTGGAGAGATCTCAGAAGCGAAGATCCGAATTGGTCGAGAAAAAGAATGCGGCTTTGGATTTGGTTCCTAAGGAAGGGGAACCTCAGGGTCGGAAGACAGTCAAAAAGGAAACCAAAGTAGAGGTCAAGAAAGAGGTGAAGGAAGGAAACAAAAAAGAGGCCAAGAGAAAGGGCAGGAAGGAGATTGAGAAGGAAAGCCTGAGTGCTCGGGCTCCAGATACTCAAGTGGCTCGGGGTTCTATATTAGAATCCCGAGCTGATGTTGATAATCGTGCTGGCACCCCGGTAGTTCCGCGGGCTGTACGGAATTCAATAGTCAAAGAGGAGTTCAGTTCCGATTCAGAGAATGGTGTTCCGAGGTTCACTGTAGCACGGTCGGAGCCAATGAGCCCACCGGCAGTTTCACGGTCGGAACCAGGGAGCTCTCCGGTAGCTTCACGGTCAGAGCCAGGGAGCCCGTCGGCAGCTTCGCGGACTTCGAGACAAAGCACACGGGCTTTGAGTTCAATATCACAAAGTCATCCGCTTGATTCTCAACCCGCAGCACCAGCATCAGCATCAGCATCAGATGATGGAATCGAGATCTACGAGAAAGTTCGACCCTGGGCAAAGCCCACAGAAGATAACGACCAGATTGCAGCCTCTGACGCTCCATTCAGGAAGTTTGGTGCCAGCGAGATGATCAAGATGTGGCCTAAGCTCAGAATCCCAAACCTGCCTTGGCCCACCACCATGTTTACGCGTAGATTTTTATCAAAGGTTCTTGGAGGTGGTGAGCAGATGGTAGAGTGTGTTATTAGTGCAGCGAAACAAAGGACCCAGATATACCCTATCAAAGTTTACTACTGTAAGTTAGAGCGCTTGCTATTGATGTGAAAAAGGTCCCGAGCTTATTATCCCTAGGTGAACGAGCCGAATGGTCTCCGGACATGCCCTCAGAGCCTGGTGCCCACGGCGTAGTCTATGCCACCGCACCCGACCCTAGAGACTCCGATCGTCCAGTAGACTTTAATTATTCCAGTTATGCCGTGTTTTGTAGGCGGGCTGCTAATAAATGGGATTACTGCGGTGAATATGAAATCACAAGGCGCAAATTCATTCCTGGGGAATGGGGCAGAATATCAGAGGTTGCGAAGAAATCATGGTCCGAGGGGTTTTCTGGGAAGACGGGGAAGAAATGGGGTATCAACATCCTGATGAAACGTGGGCTTCTAAACCCAGGCGACCCCATGCCTTCTCCAGAGGATATCATTGCGTTAATTGATCAAGGGAGGTTGCTATTAGAGTGTCAAATTTACAAATGCGTGGATTATAAGCTTGATTTCTATGAAACACTCAAAGAGGCTTGGCTAAGAGAGATAGAGATCGACCAGGAAATAAAAAGGGAAGAGGAGGAAGATGAGGAGGGTAGAGGCATAAGACTTCCTGAAAAAAGGAAAAGGAGATTAACCACTACCACAAGGGTTCCCAAAAATACAGAGGAGGAGGAGGAGGAGGAGGAGGAAGAGGGGGATGGAGATATAAGGCTCCCTGTAAAAAGGAAAAGGAGATCGACTACTGCCAGAAGGGTTTCCAAAGATACAGAGGAGGAGGAGGAGGAGGAGGGCGAAGAGGCGTTGGTGGAAAGGCAGGAAACGAGAAGGAAACGGAGGAGGAGAAGGAGAACTGACGATGAGGAGGGGTATGACGATGATGAAGATGAAGATTATACAGAGAACTAAAGAGCTACAGCGGAGCCTAGTTAGTAGTATACGGCTGGGAAGGTCACATAGTGTTCTGCTATCGAGAATATGCTTGTATAGAGCACAGCCCCGCTCATATCTACCTAATTGAAAGCAAAAGATATGATACTAACAAGACTCCACTGTAACGTCAAATAGTCGCTCGCTGGGTACTTTGTGTGTCCTATAGTTGTTGTGGATGCCTCCGTAAATTAAACCAATTAGTTATGTATGCATATAGCATAATAGGATACCAAAGTCCCATCTAAGCATCGGGTTTGGATAATTTTTAAAGTTCAAAGTAGTCGAGTGAGGAGCTGTGATTAAAGCCACTCGCCGTGGAACGCTCCATAGATTTACTGATTATCTACCCTATAAAAATCCCCATTATTTACTAAATTTCTTTCCACCCCCAGTTTTACCGGCGGGTTTGCCACTGGACTTGGACTTGTCCCCCGACTTTTTTCCGCCCTTGTTCTTCGAGTGTTGGGGTGGAGGCTTCTTTTTCCCACCCGCCTTCTGGGCCATCTTCGCCTTCTTCTTCATTCCTGCCTTTCCAAGTTTCTTCTGCTCCTTTCTTGCGTTAATATTTTCCTCTCTCTTTTTCTGCCTCACCGCAATCCCCTTAGCTACCGAATCCTTTCTCTCTTTCCTACAGTACGTTAGCATTTCTCCCGAAAATCAAAGAAAATTCAGGACTTACCATTCCCTCTCGCTCTTTTTCTTCTGCACCGTCTGCCTCTTCAGTGCCTTCTTGAGTAGCTTTTCGTCATCTCTCACCTTCTCGCCCGCTGTCTGCTTCAACGCCTTACTCCACATCTCTTTCTCATAGATCTTTTCCCTCTTCTCCGGATCCATTGTTTCTAGCCGTGCTTTCTTCGCCTCGACTTGCTTAAGCTGCCCCATCACATCCGTGGGTCCCTTGCGTTTGCGGCTCTTCTTGAAGTCCGACATTGTGTGATCCAGCTCCTGGCCGTCGTCGAATGTAACGGCGCCAAACGTGAAGTTGTTTTCGGCCTTTTCCATCTCTTTAGGTGTCATTGGTGGTGGGCGGGCCTGTGGAGAAGTGGGCGAGTCAGGTGAATCGAGAGAGGTAGACTCTAGTTTCTGAGCGAGGCGGAGTGTCTTCTTGCGCTCTTTGCGGGCCTGGGCCTTTTTTTCACGGGCTTCGAGTAGAGCAGCACGAGCAGTTGATTTGGGGTTTCGGCGGGTGCGTAGGGATTCTATATGAGCTGCAAGTCGGGCACGAGCTTCCGCACGGGCTGTAGGAGAGATGGGCTCGGTAGGTTGCGGGGGTGTATCAGTATCCTCTGAGTGTGCTGCGATATCGCCGGAGGGCGCCACAGTAATTTCTGAAGGGTCTAAAGAGATTTTTATAGAGGTTTCTGTCGATACATCTTCCTCTGCACCTTCCTGCTCTACAGGCCTCTTTTTTATGGGCCCCATCTTCTTTGCGGTTTCCTCCTTAGTCGTTTCCTTCTTTGTGGAGACATTCTTTACAGGCGTCTTTTTTTCAAGCGCCTTCTTCGCGAGCTCCTTCTTTCCGGACCCTGATTTCTCCTTTTTTCCAGACTCTGTCTTCTCAGCTGCATCATTACTCAGCTCATCTTTTGCTGTCGCCTTTTCCTTCTGCTGCTGCTGCTTCTTCTTCTGCTTTGAGTTGGCGGAGTTCTCTGCACTTGTATTTTCTACCAGCGGTGCCTCTGAAGATTTATCTTCTGGTATCTGCTTGGGCTTAGGATCCTTAGGTTTTTTCTGGTATACAGCTTCCTTCTTTGGTTCTCCGTTATCTATCTGTTCCCCTCGCACCGCAAGCTTCTGCTCAAGTTTCGCCTTCTTTGCCTTCTTTTCTTCCTCTTTCCTCTCTTGTTTCGTAAGTACTCGTTTCTGTGTGGATATGCTGTCAGCGCTGTAAAAAGATAATTGCGCCTGGTGGAAGTACCTCAGTTACCGGTACAAGCGACAATAGTCCCTCGAAAGCGTGGGAGTGCTGCAATATCCGGTCCTGTGCGCGGTTAGTGAGTGCGCAAGATAATTGACTAAGAGGAGTAGTACCTCGATGTCTGCCATTGGTGCTGGTGGGTGCAAAATGGAGAGTGTGAGGTTTGGATATATTTGTTGAAGGGTACAGGAAATAGCGCCCAGAGAAAAATCAACGAAATCTTGGCGAGCATGGATTACACGCACGTGCCCTAGTACATATTCTAGTCTACAAGGTAAATATTAACGGCTCTGCATACGGTAAAGGTCCAAAACATGTTGATTAATAGTATGAACAGATGTAGTCTCCATTTATACCTTCCTTTGTGAATGGCCCATCCCATTGATCAGGCTTGGGGTATGGGGGCTTATTCGTTAGGTATATGTAGTAGGTCGGAACAGCCCGGACGCCAACAGTGAACTGTGTCTTTGAGATGATTTGTAGTCCTTGGGGCTAATTTTGACAGGTTGACAGGCTATGACGTGGCGTCTGGGCCATTATATGTAGTCACCTTATTCTTCACGGGGTGTCACTCGGTTCTCAATCTAAACAAGAAAGGTCACCATTGGCAATCTCAATTCCCAAGATTGAATAGCAGCACCAAGCGGGGAAACGTGCTCTTAGTTATTGCCTTCCCCATCCTCGTGCGAGCGATCATTTATGATATCTCCATGCTTTGGACTAGGAAACAGCCCTCTTTATAGCAACTGTTATTATCAGGTAGACCTCCAATAGCTGAGAGCCTGTCACTTAAGAATGTGAGGTGTTTAATATGGGTTTAATGCACCGAACGCAGATTCTTGCATATCAATATAAAGATTTAGCCCCGTTTACTTACTAGCTAAACCACTAGAAGCCCTTGCACTTATTAACTCTAAACTTATCGGATAGCTCTATGTTTGCTTGAGTTGGATATTGATGGTACATAAGACCAACCTCTCCTGGTAAGTATTTACAATATATATTTAGTGCATATACCAACTCCGACTCTTCCGCACTCACTCAGCTGAACCTACCTACAAAGTTTTGGGCTCCCCCATCGGCGGTGCTGGTGTCTGCGCCGGTGCGGTACTCGACACATCCGGAGTTTCCTATTAACGTCTGTTAGCATATGACACAAAGCCTCACATCTCTACCACTTCAAAACCCACCTCCTCAAAGTCTTTCGGCGAATAAGCCGGTCTGTCTCCACTTAAGTCCACATCCGCGTCGGTCGCTGCGATAGCCTGTGCCTCCTGCCACGCATAATATCGCTCTGTGAGGGCATGCTTAATGCCCCGCTGCGTGTTTTTAATCTGCATAGCCCTTCTTCGTGCCTCGTGGGCACCTTCACCGGGCTTGAGGCGTTCGCGCTCGATTCGCTGCGTCAACATTATGTTGAGTTCCTTTGCGCATACCCACCACAGCTTATGGAGGTCTTCCCACGACTTTGCACGGAGTTCCTCAACGGTCCAGGCACGACCTGGGAGCGTGGTTAGGAACCGCCTCAGCCCAATTGTTGAATGCCCACATACCATGTTCGCTATCCTCTAACGGCGTCGGCAGCGCCTTCTTATCGGCGAAAAACCCCCACAATCCATGGTCCGGGTTGACCTCAAGTTTGTCCTTGTGGTCCTCCAACTTGACCGGCTCTGGTAACGGGAACTTTGCTGCCGCGAGGGCAATCTTCTTAGGGGAGCGTCGTAGAGCGGATACGCCTCGGAGCTTGGAGCGGTCGCGGTTGAGTCGTATAAACGCGGAGGAGGCGGTGGTTGAGAATGAGGTGGCATTGAGGGGGGTAGTGACCGCCCGGAGGCAGGGACGCAGGATGTGGTTTGACATGGTGATGTGGAGGTCTTAATGCGGTGGTGGGGGGTGGGCTAAGAAGTTGGAAAAGTTTGAAGAGCCGCAATGCATGCATGCCAAGATATTGGTGGGTATAATGGGTCATAGAGTGTCACTCGACAGGATCGCCAGTTAAGCCGAACTCGAATCTGGTGGCAACCTATGTAGTGTCCACCATGAACTATAACCCACATTATGGTGTCTTCTTAATGCCGAAATTCAATATAACTGCATATATATATCTATATGTAACTTTGATCGTTAGGATTGGGTTTTCGGGTATGTGGCACACCATAATATACGAAACCGATTTCTGCCTTATCTTTTATATTACACTAAAATTCTTGGTTCCAAAAAAGGGTCAATATGACATACGTATTTTACGTCTATCTAACTACATAAGTACATGTACGTCTAATGGTATTGTTACAGTCTGATATATAATACATGTATATGTAAGTAATACTCTAAAACTCCGACTGCTATTCTTTAACTTTATGAAACCAACTCCGCGAATAGCAAGCATGAACCACAAAACCTCCACGAGTGCTATATATATATACTGGAGTTTAAGATATACATACCCAGTCAAAGCACGTGTGCGTAGTCCATATGTTTCTGATAGAAACATCCTCTAACTAGTCGTTAAGAAGATCCTTTATATCGTCTATCCTGGCCTGTCTTTTCTCATCATCATTCATCATCCCCAATGACGACGCAATGAACTTCTTCTTTGCCTGTATCTTGTTGACCATTCTCTCTTCAACGCTCCCCTCAACAATAAACCTATGGACGATAACCTCTTGAGTCTGCCCCATCCTATGAACCCGATCGATTGCTTGCGCCTCTACGGCAAAACTCCACCACGGGTCCATCATGAAAACTCTCTTCGCTTCCGTCAAGTTAAGTCCGACACCCCCGGCTCTGAGAGATATTATGAGAACTGCAGCGCCTTCATATGCCCTGAAGTTATCAATGGCAATTGTACGTTGTTGTTGCTGCATTGAACCATCAAAGCGGAAGAATGTGATTCGTTCCCTTGTAATAACGTTAGAATATATATAAGCACATATTATTCACCTAACCGAATTCTTTACCTTTTTAACGCAGGCTCAATAAGATCAATGAAAGATGTGAATTGGGAGAAAACAGTGCTTTTTGTGTTTGGTTCCTCCTTTCTTAGCTGCTTTAGCTTCTTAATCAAAGCTTCAATTTTTGCCGATGACCTGGAATTAACCCGGCGAAGGGTTATCTCCAACGGCGACATGTCTTCTGTACTGCTGTCCATGGTTTTGTTCGGTTGATGCCGAATGACCTCGAAAAGATCTCGTTCATTTATCGCTTCGCGGCAGATGACGCACTTTGGTACCTCCTCTTTCTCTCTGCCTCTCTGCTATCAATTTAGAATCATTGCTCACAAGCGGGGTTTGGTGGTTCATACCTCGATCACATTCATCCAGCATTCTTTACAGGCCGCATGATAGCACCCAGTAACAGTCATATCATCCATGGGGGCCGAAAAACAGACTGGACATTCATGCTCTACCTCGTCCCGAATTTGCTTGAGTATTTCTACGCCATATATATTAGAATTTTCTTCGTTTTGCTGATCTGAGAACCGATCGATGAGTTCATTTAGGTCCATATCGTCACTAAAGCCCTTTGCTGCGTCATATGCGGCTTCAGCCACCAGTTCATCTTCAACGATCTCTTTTTTCCGGATCAGGGTCGGATGACAACATGATTGACGAAGCCTTAATATTTGCGCAAGGATACTAGTGTATGATTTCATGAGTGTACCTGCCTTTAATAGTTTAACATAACCCTTACACGTTACTAGAGAAATATAGCATACCTCAAGATTATGTGCAAGGGATTGTTTTGCTCGGTTTCGAAGATGATCATATACCTCTCTTTCAGCTCTCGAAAGTACAATCTTCTCGATAATGATTTTTTTAGGGGGTAAAGGAACCAAAGGCATCCCATCAGGCGTTCTCATCTCTTTGGTTCTCCTCAGTACAAGTGGTTCCAACACGGTTTGGACAACATCTAGAGCTCGTAGAAAATCTTTGGCCTCAAAAGGAACGGTGATGAATGTCTTCCAGAAAGAGAAATTGCTCCAAGGCTCGACCCGTAAAAATCTCACTAGGCTGAATAGATCTTCTAGCCGATTGACGATAGGTGTACCAGTTAGAACCCAGCGGTGCTCGGCGCTGAGTTCATAGCAAGCTCTTGCCGTTTTGCTTGATCTTCCTAGATGTTAATGTCATTCGAGGTCTGAAGATGGATCCATTCATTCACCTGTTCTTGATGTGGTGCCCTTCATCCAATATAATTCTGAAGAATTTTACTGAAAAAAGCCCGCCATGAAGCCCTCGATTACCACCCGTCTTGGAAATTTGTGTGTATTCCGAAAGAACAGTCCCATAACTCGTAATGATCAAATTCGGCGCAGTGGCAGCGTTTTCGGCACTACAGATGTTCTTCAAAGAAACCTTCTTTTCAGAGCCATAATAGATCAAAGTCTCGAGAGTACCGGGTTTTGAAGCTGCCTCTGCTTCTGACTGCCACTGGGATAACAAGCTCATTGGGGCAATGACAAGCGTTGTACATGGTGCAGGCTCCACCTCGCTCGATACTTTCCGAAAACTTGGCAATTTCTTCTTCTTGGAGGAAAATTGCAAGCTGTTCGCAAGGTCGGACTTATGGGAATGTATGAGACTAAGCATCTCAATTGTCTTTCCGAGACCCATCTCTAACCTTGGTGTTAAAATACTTCTTTCAAAAAAATTCAGAATTGACTAAGCATACCATCCGCCAAAATACCACCTAAACAATTTTGCTCCTGCCGTGGAAACTCGAGTGAAAGCTCACCAGAATACGGATTGACGTAGAACTTATCCTTACCAATAACTCTAGGAAGCTTGGCATCGCTTTCGTCCTTGATAGGCCATATATACTCTTCCCATAAAGGGTGCATGGACTCGTCATCCCGCTCAGAGATATTCTTCTCCTTGTTGAGAAACCAATGAAGTGCTTGCTTTTGATACCTTCGAAGGTCCATCGCAAATGTGTCTGCGGGCTCTGTCTCAGGGTAATCAAAATCAAATGATTGTGCCTTTCCTATAGATATGATAGATGTCAACAAAAGCTTACACATTACCGTGTACTCGAAAGGCCACAAACGGTACAATTGATCAAGTTGGTCCTGCTCCAACTCTTTTCCTTCTTCTTTTTCCCCCTCTGAGACTTCTTTGCCCGCGCTACTGGCCGCTTCGGGCCCAGCCGCTTCGTACTGTTCAGCCATCTCAGCAGCCTGTAGGATACCAGCTCTTTTGTGTTTGGTGGTGGTGGCATTTGTTGCAGACGGCTCGAGATCTATCTCCTGGAACAGCCTTACCAATGCTACCTGTCTTAAGCGCAATGCTTTCTCATCATCTGTCTCTTTTGCAGCAAAGGTATCTGCAGCGCGATTCGTATCAATTGGTTGAATGTTTCTTTGTTCAAAGCCTCTCCTTAGCATGAAACACCTCAATTGAATATTAATTGTATCATTTGTTCGAATTTTATCCGGTGCATATACGCATAACCCTTCGAATGAGCAAATATGCTGGTCGATAAGAGTAGATACGAAGGCTGCAGTGTCTTGCGGCAAACGCCCAACCTCTTCGCCCTTAGAATTGGTGAATCGAACTACAATATCTTGAGTTTTTCGTTGTCTCATCGGAGGATTTCTTCCGGGAGCAACTGGCCCTTCGCTTTCCGTCTCTTTCTTTCCCTTTGTTTTTCTTGCAGTAGCCTTTCTTGTAGCGGTTGTTTGCGAAGCTTGTCTTTGCCGTTCAATTCTTATAGATTCTCCATGGGAAATCATACCTGTGCCACTTTTTGTTGCCCAACCAGCGACGCCAAAAGCACCGATATACCTTTTCTCAGGCATTGATATCAAGTCTCCATTTTCGTGAACAGGCTCCACTTGAAGTAAGTTTGCAACTGATAAGGATTCTACGGATTTCGATGACTCCTTTCTTTTCCGAGATGGGCCAAGGGTTAACAAAGACCGAGGGGCAGTTGCAGTTTTCCAGGATCCATCAAAGTACCTGTTCATCCAGTTAGCTATAATTCTTTTTAGGAACTTGCTAAAATCTAACTTGCATATTAATGGCCCTCTCCATATCTCCACCGGACACATCCTCCAATCTCTTTAGTATGTCCGGCGACAATTCCTCTCCTGTGAAAGCGGTAAACACTTTTGGATCAAAATTAGAACTGGAGCCAGGCTTGGACCCATCCAAAATGGGCTCTCCAGCTATTTGGTATGAGGAAAGAGCTTGTGTGTCTGGATTGGTAGTAGGATCTGTCACAGGCTGAGCCGGAATTAGACCAGCAGTTTCGGCACACCGTCTACGTTTCTGTGGGGGAGAATCGGAGATTTTCATGGTATGTGGCGGTTGCATCTCAGAGCTTGCAATAAACACGAGAAGACGTGTTAAGCGCGGCAATTGGTCGCGTCGCGTTGAGCTTATCTAACATAGAAACACAATAGTCTTTTAGCTGCGCGAGTTGAACAGAAAGTCCAGCAGGTTGGACAGAAAGTCTGTTTTAGGAAGAGACTTGCAGTCGTTCAACCAATAAGATGTGCAGGACTTTTTGTCGAAGTGCTCCAACTCTTGCTCTATTGTTCCTTGTCTAAGAATCCCTTCCAACACCTCCTCTCCATATGTAATTGTACTCGTAATTTGATAGCGTCCGTGAACACAACTGGGTTGCATACCCGCCAAATCCTGCATGAGGCTCTAGATTTTGGTGTATGTAGACCCAGCTATGTTCACAAACGCTATGGAATTACGAGTACTTACTCTAGGTGCAAAGATGTACCTATATGTAGTACCGGGGGTTGTGGGTTAGTCTGACTTAGCACACTTTTTTGGCATATGATTGGTTCAAGCTGCAGAAAGTGATACTTGGCGCCAGAAAAAGTACTTGAATAGGCTGCCCCCCATCTTTTGCAACGCAACCTTCAAGACCGCAATTTGACTGTTGTTTTCACTCAGATTCATCAGAAAACACTCCCCACAAGGGCTTATGAGCTCACAATATTAGCTAGAGGAAGCTGGGAGCCAGTGCTATTCTGCAGTTATTTTTTTGTATTTTTAGCAAAATATTTAGATTTTTGAGTGAAGATATATGAAAGTTCTTTAGACTTTTTTCCCCCATACAAATTTGGTGCGCTAAGGCCGGTGTGATTGATGATAATTGGTTGCCATTCGTGGCTCCCATATAAAATCCCTGACTTTTCAACCAATGAAGTAGAGTTCTTCACATTAATGGTGAACACCCGGTACATGTACAGTATCCGGTAGAATTATTGCGAAAGTCAGAACTAAAAGGGTGGGTTTCTTGGCCCGTGCTCACTGCAAAAATTCCTTTGAGGGCCAATGGGACTATCGGGTCACGGAAAACCCACTTTCGCATTAATTCTACCAGAATCTGTATGTCCCATTATATTTAGCCATCACCACTTCTTGATTCGATCACGTGACCCCCGAGGACTTTGGCACAGACGTCATAACACTGATGACTAAGTATGCACTGTTACGAGGCTTAACTCTTAACACTGAATTGCACTTATCATCATGTCCCATCACTCATCTTCCTCCTTACAAATAACGAAATGCAACGATTTTATCAGCTAGACTATGAGAATTCAGATTGAATACTTTCAAAACTAATGGGAAATAGTGGTGGTTGTTTTGGAGTACTTGCTCGTTGGAAATTTACAGCCTCAAATAATGAGCAATAAGCATGAGTCAGGCGGGGTCACCCAGCGCGTCATATTCATCCCCCTACCCTATGAAGCTCCCAGTGTTGAATTGACTCAACAAAGGTGCGCTCAAAAATCATCAGAGCCCTCTATAAAGGTACCGACTCTTTTCCTTTTATCTCCCTATCACATTGATATATCTATTCCCCAGCATTCGTGCTAATTTGTCTCACCTTATAGACCAATGATCCTACGAATACTGCAGACCTCCAAAACCAAATCTTTCGGCTAATTGCAACATAAATATCTTCTCCAATAAAAACACCCCATCAACAACAAATCATGTCGAACGTACGAGCGGACAAGCAAATAGCACACGAAAGGCGCCGTGCTGGCGAGGTGGCACTCAGTGACTTTGCCGACTACGTTGAGAAGCAGACTCGACTACGGAAACCAGGTGGCGATATAACACACAATGACGAGCATGACGAGTTGAGCATTCTTGAGACATTGGGTCTCTCTGATGATACTCAACCTAGTGTAGGAATGAGGGATCTTCTTCTTGGCCCCCAGGAGGAGAATGGTCCCAAGCTCAAAGAGCTCATAGCTTCTAGAATTGCAGAAGGCCGAGGAGAGACTTTGTTCGACGTAGGGCTTGATAACACAACTGAAGAGCCTATGGGCTTTACTAAAGAAGAGTATGAGCTTGCGATGAAATCAGTAAAAGCCGCTGTCTTAGAGCTCAAAGCATCTATAACAGTATTGATTACACATAATTTGGGGCTTGATGGAGAAGAACCATCAGACGACAAGGGTGCTAGCTCAATGCTACTAATACGAAAACAGCCAGAGTCACTAGAGGACTTGCTCGAAATTAGAGTGGCAGTGGTTGGAAATGGTAAATATTTAATCTGGGTACTAAACGTCGAATAATGCTAAACAATTGCAAATTTATAGTCGACGCCGGAAAATCTACCATGTTAGGTGTATTGACCAAAAACACCCTAGATGATGGACGAGGGCGAACTCGTGTAAATCTATTCAGACACAAACATGAGATCGAGTCTGGCCGAACCAGCTCCGTTGGTATGATATCAAACAACTAATATTTTTCAATTCTAACTGTTCGGCGAAGGGATGGAGATTCTTGGTTATGACTCGGAATCAAACATAATCGGCAGCAATGATCCGGGTCGAAAGCTCAAATGGGAGGAGATTGGTAACCGCTCTGCCAAAGTGATATCCTTCACTGATCTTGCTGGTCATGAACGGTACTTGCGAACCACCGTTTTCGGTCTACTAGGAACTTCTCCGGACTATGTTATGCTTATGGTTGCTGCAAATAACGGTCTTATTGGCATGTCCCGCGAGCATCTTGGTATTGCACTGGCATTAAATGTCCCCGTCCTCGTGGTGGTAACCAAGATCGACATCTGCCCCCCACAAATTCTCGAGCAGACTATGACTCAGATCACAAAAATCTTGAAATCTCCAGGTGCACGCAAAATTCCTATATTCATAAAAAGCAAGACGGATGTTGTCAACACCGCCAAACAGTTTGTCAGCGAACGTATTTGCCCGGTCTTCCAGGTATCTAATGTTACTGGTCAAGGGTTGGATTATATCAGAACGTTTCTGAACATCTTGCCGTTTCACGGAAAATTCGACTCAAAGTCGTCGTTCGAGTTCCATGTCAATGACTGTTTCTCTGTGCCCTTTGTAGGAACAGTGGTTTCTGGTGTCGTTAAGAGCGGCGTGATTCACGCTGGCGATCCAATTCAATTAGGGCCGGACAGCTTGGGAAACTTTATACAAACAACTGTCAGATCTATCGAACGGAAACGGATAGCTGTTCCCGTCTGCTCTGCGGGTCAAAGCGCTTCATTTGCACTCAAGAAAGTCAGACGCCGTGAAGTTAGGAAAGGGATGGTTGTATTGCCTCGATCTGAAGTCCCTCCCAAAGCACATATGCGCTTTGTTGCCGAAGGTATGTCATGCTGTTTTAGGTCTAAATATCAAGATTGGTAGTTGACATACAGTTTCACTGCAGTCTTGATCTTGTCCCATGCAACTACTATCAAGCCAAAATACCAGGCCATGCTACACGTCGGTCCCGTCAGCCAGACCTGCCGTATTATTGACATAGATCGCGATCTTATGCGTACTGGTGACAGGGCTATTGTCGCTTTTGAATTCTGTCAGAGACCGTGAGTTCCTTCTTCCATGAATTTAGATTCTTGGCAATCATCTCACATGAGTTCTGTATATAGGGAATTTCTCTGTGTTGGTGACAAGCTTCTCTTCCGTGAGGGTCGGACCAAAGGGCTAGGTATAGTTAAGTCCTTAGACTATGATAGTACAGTCCCTTTGGTTAAAGAAACCTGATCTCTTTCCCTTGCAAGGAGAAAGTAGTTATCTTTTTTTTTCTTGATTTTAAACGTTGTGTAATAATTGATTTTGATTTGATTTTGATTTCTCTTCCCTTTTACTTGGACGCCTGGTACACCTGGTCTTATGTCCATTCTTTCATAAATGCATCTGTTGGTTATATTTGAGTCTTTTAAAATTCTTCTTGCCGCGTCAATTAAACACTAATGTACAGTACAGTTGCAAGTAGTTCTATGAATCTTTTGTTGTTCATGTCTATGAGATACCCTCAGCCAACCGTGCAGAAATAAGAAATCTACATGAAATGGTTAGAGGCCACTGGCCATACGAGGTAGATGCCTAGTTTAACGCCATTGATAGCTATATTCTCACTGTGGCACCGCAGATTAAAACACTTCTATGAACGGCGTTGAAATTGTCATGTCTACCATAGCTGTTACTAGCTGGCCATAGTATTAACCATTTTATGTGGGGATATATAGAGTAAAGGGTGATAGCTGTGGGGTATAAAAGCTGGAGGCGGGGTGTATAATTCCCAGACATGAAGGAATCATACCCAGCACGGAAAGCAGTGTTGGTACGAGAAAATTGGAGACCCTTAGTACTAGCTGAAATCTGCTATCCTAAGGAGCTACCAGTACGTACGGCTAGGCATAACCGTTTCTCGTTAGTATCGAGTGATAATTTATGACGGTCTTCAAGTGTTCTCTAACTTCATCGTTGAAGAAAACGGATCCCTGACCATGGATAGAAACCTCCCTACAAATCCTTCTATTTACTGCATACATGTAGCTATATATGGGCGACACAAATAGAGCTGTGGGGTTGAGCGAGACGCAATGGCGAGGCTTGGCGTTTTTTCCTTAGACGTATGTAGAAATCTTTGTGGGCCATCCCCCGGGTCTCGCCAAAACCTTCACCGCTCTAAACGGACGAAGTAGCCTTATAATTTATTGCCCTCGCGCCAAGAAACCATCAAGTTTCTCAACCGCATCTTCTCCTCTTCCCCGCCAAATATGGGATCAATTGTCTGGAAACTTAACTCCCAGAGTTGCAGGCGGGTCAGCCCGAAGTGTTGTGCCACAATTACATACTCGTTCGAAATGGTTGAACAAAAAACCCCCACGTCATCCGTCTAAGTACTGTAGTTAGAAAATAGCTTTGAGATGATAGAGTTTCAAGCCAGCTGAGTTATCTAGCAACAGAAAATACTAGAAAGAGACACACGATTACCAATATATTGATACCCGTACCCGTGCCAAAATAACCTTGGAGGTAAGTGAGGTGCGAGCGCTAATATTCTCCTTGCTGATTTTCTCTTACCAGAAACCTCAGCTGGCTTAAACACTCAAATCGAAGAAGTGTGAAAACATACGCATAGAATTAGGGGGCACTGCTTTTCCACCCACCAATCACGGAAATGATGATCTTGGAAGGATCCCGTTATCATTTTGGCGTGTACGTTGCATGAAATGCAAAGCTCCAATGCCAATTTCCTTTTGGATATCTCTGTGCGAATGGCATCTGAAACATGAATGACATGACCAATTCTGCCCGGTTTAAAGGAAAGAAGGACAAGCAATTCTTCGTCACTTGATGTCTTTGCAGCTTCTGCAAAGTGAAGCGTTACTCCTAGCCCGTTTTCTCGTGCTTTTGCAAAGACTTCACGAAATATCGTGACATCACCTTTCTGCAATCTCTTTTATTAGTACATGTAGTTAGAACTCAACATGCATCCGCGGTCTACAGCATTCTATACTAACCAAAGGATCGCCACAAAGATCAACTCCCACAACACCCCGATGCTTGTAGCGAATGGCTAAATCAATACATCCTAAAGCCTTTTGAAAAGAATCGCGGCGATCAACAGAAAGCAAAAGAAGGGTTTTCATGGAAGTTGATGCGTCTTTTTCGTATTGCTCGATGCTCTCAAGGACAGTCTCAACATATTGCTCCTTCGACATCCCGGTCTCTTTGAACTCTCGTGGAGTGGTACGAAGTTCTAAGTATGCAACACCATCGGCTTCAAAGTCCTGGAGAACTCTCTTGGTGGAATATCGGACACTTTGAACGTCGTTACAAAGCTGGTAGATATATTTTGAAAAAAGAGGGAACTTTCGAATTCCACGAAAAGTAAGCCCTGGCCACCATGATAACATACCAGGTTATACATATCATACAAATGTCTCGAGGTCATAGTCAACTTTTCCCGGTGGAATTACGATCATGGGGTCTTCCAGCCCGATACTGGGCTCTGCTTCCTTGCGTTTTTTGTATATCTCATGGAGGCACTCGCGAGTTATACTTCCCGATAAATGGGCATGAAGTTCCTACGTACAACACGATCGTCAGTCCTGTTTAGATCTTTGATAAACGGAGTTGGAGAAATAACAATCTTTGGTAGTTGTTTGCAGAAAACCTCTAGTTCCTCCATTTTGACTGACATGACGACCACTGCGGGCTGAGCCTTTTTTTGTTTTTACTACTGAGGTTTAGTTGGGAAGTCTCGTCTAGACCAAGCGCAAGCATACAGGGATGGGGGCGATGAGGCTAACAATGTTCTGGGGTTGGTTATTATTTATCCCAGGCACATACTCTTTCAGGAGGGAAGCTCCACATCGGTGGATAAATAGTTTGTCATCCGTCCCCATAAGCTGTGTTTAGCTTGGTCTCGCACTCCCACACTCCAGATGTAGAAGAGGAGGAAAGATACATGCAGCTGCTCTTCATAAGATAGCTTCAGAGAGATGAGGGCATTCCGGATATCGGTTGACCTCGGATTTAATCGGGTTGGTCAATATGTATAGGCTGTACCTACATAAAGTACATACCTACCACTGCAGAGCATAGGTGAATAGAGGACATAGCTTGTAGATCAAGCAAGTGCTCTACAGCTACATAGAATTCGTGGTACTTGTTACCTACTGGACGTTGTTCATGTGGGTACTACACACTTACTTTCTAACCAAAACTGTTTGAGTCTCGGCCGGCAAGATCTACACAGCCGCGAAAAAGTTCGCGTCTTCGTTTACAAGTGTGGGCCTGTTGAATCCCTTTATCCTTCCCGGTCGCTAATTCGCCCGTTCACACCTCGCTCCTCCCTTTGCATCTGCATCGCGACATCGTTCGCTCCCTCCCACCCTACCTTAACTCTTCTTCATCCAGTCTTCCTTCAGCCTTCCATCTGCATTCCTCGTTAGTTAGCTGCTGCTCTTCCTTCTCCTGCCATTTCCCTCATCCTCATCTTCTCTTCCCATTCCAGAAGAATCTCTTGTCAGAAACGTTTACTTGAACGGCAAGACAAGATTGAGTGCTGCAGCCCCCGTTACCGACATCCCTACACCAGCTAATTTCCCCTTTTCATATTCACCTTACCTCTTCCCGTAGGCACTAGGCGTCAAGCAAGACAATATTGCATCGCGCCAGCTGCTAAATTCCCAAGACTCCCAATTCATCCATCCATCCCCTTTCCTCCTTCCCACCCCCTCCCCTTCCCCGAATCTCATCCAACCAAACCGTCTTGAAAGACGTCTGTCAATCTTTCTTTCCGTGAGGCGTCGCTCGTGGGGTACTACTCTGTTGTTCTTTGTTGTCATAATAGTCCATTCGCTCTTTCTACCTTTACTTTTAATTTTTTTTGAACGAGAGAAAAAAACCTCAGCCTTTCCCTACCAAGCATACCTTCTGGGAAACAAAAGGTTTAACTTCCTTTCGCGACAAGCAAGTGCATTCCATTAACCTTCGGAGGAACAGCGCCGCTCACTCATCCAACACTATTACACTATACAATCATGTCCGATATTCAGGATAGAATCGCTGCTGCTAGGCGAGAGGCTGAGGGGCTTAAAGCGAAGATTAAGATCAAGAAGGAGGAGCTGGCAGACGCTGATTGTAAGCAAAATACACGATTTGAGTTCCATTTTATATTGAAGTGAGAACGGCGTGGCTGACCACTATTCAAAACTACAGTGCGCCAACTGGCGAAAGAGACACTTGAACCCCTACCACGTACCAATATGAAAGTCCGAAAGACACTGAAGGGCCATCTCGCAAAGATCTATGCGATGCATTGGTCAACAGACAGGAGACATTTAGTGTCAGCCTCACAAGATGGTAAACTTATCATCTGGGATGCTTACACCACCAATAAAGTGCATGCCATCCCACTCCGCTCATCATGGGTGATGACCTGTGCGTACGCTCCTAGTGGGAACTATGTTGCATGCGGTGGTCTGGACAATATTTGTTCAGTTTATAATCTTTCTTCAAGAGATGGGCCCACACGTGTTGCACGTGAGCTCTCTGGGCACTCTGGATACCTCTCGTGCTGTAGGTTTATCAACGACAGGAGGATCCTCACATCGTCCGGAGATATGACCTGTATGCTTTGGGACATCGACACGGGTGCCAAGATCACGGAATTTTCTGACCATCTTGGGGACGTAATGAGTCTCAGTATCAATCCAACAAATCAGAACATATTCGTTTCTGGTGCTTGTGATGCCTTTGCGAAGTTGTGGGATATCCGTACTGGAAAGGCTGTTCAGACCTTTGCTGGTCATGAATCGGATATCAATGCTGTTCAGTTCTTCCCTGACGGAAACGCTTTCGGAACTGGTTCTGACGATGCAACTTGCCGGTTGTTTGATATTCGTGCTGATAGAGAGCTAAACACATATTCGGTGAGAACACTCGTCTTTATAATACTTTTCAGTCGGGGCTAATTTCCGAAACTATTCTTAGTCTGATCAAATCTTGTGCGGTATTACATCGGTTGCGTTTTCGGTTTCAGGCCGATTACTGTTTGCGGGATATGACGATTTCGAGTGCAAAGTGAGTATTGGAACTTATTTCAACATCCCTAGCAACACTCTAAACCCTTATGTCCAAAAAGGACACTCTATCTTCAATGATTTCAGCCGCTAACGCGTTTCCCTACTAGGTATGGGATGTGCTTCGTGGAGAGCGTGTGGGAACCCTAACAGGGCACGACAACAGGGTCAGTTGCCTAGGGGTCAGCAATGATGGTATTAGTTTGTGCACAGGATCATGGGATTCTACTGTAAGTCTAGTGGTCCGGTCACTCCCAAAGATGATATCTAACCTTTATCTAGCTTAAAATTTGGGCGTGGTAATCCTCCATACGGCTATCAGGAACATTTTTTTTCAAAAAAACAAAAGGCTATTGATTGGATGACGAGAAAAAGTTGTCTCTGCTGGCAATTAACGAACTGGCTCGATCTATCACCCTCGGTATTTTTTTTTTTTTTGGTCGGGGAGTAGGAATTCATTGGCTACTATTTCTATTCGTTCATTTTCTTTTTACTTTATATCTTCCCCCATTCTACTTCTAGCAGCAATCATTAAGTCCTTATTACCTGTAACCTATGTTTTCCCACTTATGGCTCTCATTATTTGTCTTTGTGCGCGTTGCTAAGTTTGCTACGCCTATCATGTCCGTCGCCGAGCGAGTGTAGTACTGAGTAATATTTTTCCCTTTTTTTTCGAGCTGCAAGAGCACGAGGCCTCGGAGTTTTTCTTATCTTTGATTCCTTCATGTCAAGGCCGTTACTCTAAGTAGCCAGTAGTAGTAGGCATTTACAGTTGTTTGATCCTTCGCATAATTAGACAAACAACCTGATCGTGTTGAAATGCCAAAACCCAAAGGGACAGAGGATTGTCTATATATACCAGGCTTGCTATGGTCCGAGCAGAGCCGTTTGGCGTTCTAAAATAGCCTTTGCGCAAAGCTCCGGCAGTGCAGATGTCAAAGAACGCCTTCCGTACTGGTCTCATATTTCGTGATCGGGAATTTAGATTGCTGCGCGCCGACACTGTGCATTGTTTCTACCTGGCTTCTAGAAGGGCAATCCTGCACCATCAACCCCTGGCCAAAAGCCGCCTCTTCTTATTCCACTCTCCTTTCCTGTGGTGATAAATCCAATGCAGGTATGTGGTTCCGTTAACTTGGGGGGCATGCACCAGAAAAGTAGCTGGGTTATGGGGAAGGTGTTCAACAAGCACTTCCTAGGGTCTCCGGTACTGTAGTCAGAGATGTAGTTACAGAGTAAGGATCTCCCCAGCCAAATGAGCATAAAACGGGCAATGCATCCGGTTTCATAATTCCCTAATAACTACATGTACCAAGAAGTAAGCAAGCTTGAGAGAGTTCGAATGGAGCAGATTCATGCTGTTTATGAGTATGTATCTTACGATAAATTTCTTGGGAGACCCATATTATTTTCTGCATCACGATACTGAGAAGCATACCTAAATATATTGTACCTACATATATGTACATATGCAGTACTCTAGTTATCTGAGTTTTTCTTGGGACGGTACATGTATGTATGAGAGGTCGTGGCATGCCACATACCCCTGGCACCTGTGATCTTTTTTTGACAGGCACATCCTCCTGCACAAGCGAACCGACGGTAGGTCAACCCAAACTCGAAAAAAGCAAATTTGTGATCCTTGCTGAACAATGTGTGGTCAGCGTTTCAGAGGGGGGTTCACCGCATCATCATACATCCCCTCCCCCCTTTCTCATCCAATTGCTTAACTTTATCGCCTTAACCTGAGATCAAAGTTTGGGGTATCAAGGTTATAGTCTAGGCAGTTTGAAAAAGCTTCCTTCGAACCAAGCTACTCAGGCAGTGGTTGTTTCGGAAGATTTCATATTCGCACGAATAACGAAACAATTGTCAACACACATCCATAAACAACATACCGGCATAAATACCTACACATACATCAATTTCTCATCGTTCTCCCTAGATAGGTTGTTTACTATAATTTATTTACGGTAGGGCGCGCCACTACACAGCATATCTACTAACGCCCACGTTCGGTGACGTTCCTGCTTTCTAGCCCCCTGCCAGAACCTGCCAGATCCCCGCTCTATTCTCCTACCACACCACCGCCCCCCTTCAATTCTCCGCCCCACCCAATACTCATCTTCCTCCCCTTGTCCTCGTCCATCAAGTAGACACACTACACACTTCACCACCCAGAGTAATAAAAAAAGAAACAAACCATGGATGAGCTCGAATCAATTAAAAGTGCTGCATCCCCCGCCGCTCGCCGTCATCCAGAAGACGTCGACTCGGATGATTATAGTGACCAAGAAGATTCTCACTTAAACCACGAAAACGGAAAAGACGAAGACGGCGACGACGACGATCCAGAAGATATTGAAATATCTGCTGCAGGACTTTCTAGAGATATGCCATCCTTTAAGCATACATCGAAGCTTTCGCTGTCAGGGTCATTCCAGACTGTATGTTGACATCTTCCTCCTACCCCAATACTCTTCATTCTTCGCCTCTTGTATTGTGCCATGGCTAACCTTACTATTAACTTAGGGCGTTAAAGGAGTTCTCGCAGATGCTGTTTCTTTTGAGTCGGCCAGGCGACGGGAGCGTACGGCCAGAGCATCTCCGGCTCAATACGCGGGCTACACTGAGCCCGCAATGGCTGTTTCGCCTCCAAAACGCCGGGAAAGTGATGGGGAGAGCGGCAGTGACGATGATTTTGTCAAGATATGGCGGAAAAACCGATTGGCGGAACTTAAAACAGGTGTTGCGACCACAAGGAGGCAGTCTCCAAGTAAACGAAAGTATGGAAGGGTTGAAGCTGTGGATGCAGCGGGCTACTTGGATGCTGTTGAGCGCGTCTCATCAGAAACTATTGTTGTTGTGACAATCTATAATGATTCGGTATGTACACACCTGCTCAAATTTAACACATAGGCGAAAAGAAAGGGGTAAATTTCTTCCTTGAATGAGAGTTTCTGACGAAGAAAAAAGTCATCGGAAAGTCAGTTCGTAGAAGACTGCTTTAATACACTGGCCCGCCGCTATCTGACAACTCGATTTGTCAAGCTTCATTACCGAGAAGCCGAGTTTGATCCCGAAGTCGTGCCCGCCGTACTTGCGTACAAGGGTGGTGAATTGTTCGCGAACCTTGTCAGGGTCGTGGACGAGGTTCCACCAGGCAGAAGTTTGAGCACCGATAGCTTGGAGCTGGTTCTCCGAAGGTATATGACTTCCGTAGGCAAGAATCACGTAGTATCACTCTGCTAACTTTCGTTGTCACAAATAGAGCAAATGTCTTACACGCGGATTAGGGGATAGGCCTGGCTCTTCTACTTAGTAGATTCTGGACATAATGATATGAGATGGCAAGCTTAGTGTTTGAATCGGTTTTCTTTTTAGTCTTCGTTCTTGCTTTCGTTCGGTGTGGGGTTTTGTATTGTACTAGGGTACATATGTACTCTCGTTTTATTGTCTTCATATACTTGTTTTTTTTATTCTTCTGATATTTGGATACCTATGGCGCTATTGGGGCAGGGGCTATGTTTTGTAGTGCGTCAGGCACACCGGGTAGTTTTTCTCTTTTCACATTTCAGGGTAAAATATACTATCCCTTCGTATCTTAACCCCTTTGGACGAAGATTTAACCCTAGATGATATTTCTACATTACATTTGATCCCTCTGGCCTAATTTGAGGCTTTCAGATTCGAGATTATCGTATAAATCTCTGTCATATGCGATGAAATGGAGTCCTAGAAGCTTGAGACGCAGGTGAGGGAGATCATCAGGCTATAGTATAAATAGTTAGATTCTTCGCTTGAAAACGGGATCAAAGCCCAAAAGTGACGGCGGAAACTTATCCTCGGGGAGGGGTAGTAGATGGTTAATTGGTCGGACGAACCTGGTTAAAGAATCTCAACACCACCTTCCAATGTGCTCCTACACTCAGATGTTCCACTAATTTAAAGACTTTCTTCTTCACAAGGATGTTTTTACCCCAGTTGTGTTCCAGCAAATGCTCAGCCCATCTTCTTTGATCGCCTGGCGAAAATTTCTTCCACTCATCAAGACTAATCTCTTTAATATATGAGATTAAATATTTGCCGTAATATCTACATAAGTCAGTATAACTATTGCCTTAATATCTTCACATGGGTCAGTAGCTACTCGATATATTGGGCTAAACTCACAGCCAGTTATTACTCGTTTTCTTGATGAATATATGGTATTTTTTCCCCACCTCCTTCTTCAACCAATCAGCCACATATATCCCACCATCCAGACCCGGCGCCGTTGGGAGTAGGTGGTTTAAATCACGAATTAAAGCCATATAAGACCCTGCTTTATACCGTGTGACGCGGTTTGGATTGATATTGCACCATGTCCCCTGTGTTTTCCCGCCAATTAAATTTGATATTTCCATTCGACCAAAAGTCCTAGAGTTTGCAGGAATATTCAGACGATTTCCCGGAACTAACTGGGAGGCTGTAACGGGCTCCTCTATTTCGGAATCGCTATTGGAAGCCTCATAATAGGGAGTATATATCGGGCCACCAGCCTTACGTTGTGGAGTCCGACCACTCGCACTTGGTGCTACAGGAGTTCGACTCCCTACAGCATGACCTTCTGCAGCTCCAAGGCCACTTGGAGCTGTGAGAGCTTGACCCCTTACAGCTTTACTTTCGACCCTGGAGCTATCTGGTGTCGCTAAAGTTTGGCCTTGCGTGGTTCGGCCCTGTGTGGTTCGGCCGCCTATAGCTCTAAAGCCGCTCGCGAAACCATCTAGAGGTGCGACAGTTCGGTCCGCTGTAGTATGACCTTCTGCAGCTCTAGGGCCACTCGGGCTCGGAGCTGTGAGAGTTTGGCTCCCTACATCTTCACCTTCTGCAGCTCGAAGGTCATCGCCTGAGCCATCCGGTGTCGCCAGAGTTCGGTCCTGTGTAGTCCGGCCTTGTGTAACTCGGCCTTGTGTAGTTTGGCTACCTATGGCTTTAGAGCTGCTCCCGGAGCTATTTGAAGCTGCGACAACCCGGCCCACTGCAGCTTTATCCCCTGCGGTTCCCAAGCGGCTTTGAGTCGAAGAAGCAGTGGCCGAGGTTCGAGCTTCAAGTTTTATGGCTCGATTCCTAGCCCTTCTTTGCAATAGCCTTTCCTTCCTCTTCACAAGGCCATATTTCTCGTCGACAAGTTTCTCCTTCTTATTCCTAGATTCCTCCAGTCCATCCTCATATGTTTTGAGGAGGTTTGCGTATGTTTCCACGCCATCGCCGAATTCCTTTATCTCCTCGTTGGTCTTCTTCATCCTCTGTTCTAGCTCCTCCAGATCTGTTGTTACTAGACGTTAGTCGGTTTGTACCTATTTTGAAGCTACTTACTACTACTAGTAGTAAGTAGAGCGGAGTTTGTTTCTTGATGCTAGAGTGGAAATTGAAGCTCACCTCTAGAAACAGCTTGAAATTCTGGTCCATAGCTATCCTCGTCATCTTCGTCATCTGAAATAGGTATAGTATCTTGTATTTGCGCGAGTGTAGGCATGTTGTTGAGCTCATGCGAGGTGTAGAGTACATGTAGGTAATTTACGGCGTTACCAGTTTTCGTGTTACAGACAGGCTAACCATGTTGGGGAATGATCTTCGCCCGGGGGGGGGGGGACACACTATCTGGCGAAGTCTGGACAGCTGGACTGTCAGGAGGGTGAATGATAACCGTGGCTTTGGATGCTAAAGATCTTCAGAGGCTAATAATTGGAACCGTCAACTAGCGGCGTCAAAAAAACGGCGATAGTGTAAAAATTGTATCTACCACTAAGCTGTTCCTTTTTGGCAAATTTATAGTGAATCACAAGGGACAAAGGGTGATATCAAGTTCAATTACCACAACCCCAAAAAACCCTGGCCCGTGGGCCTCCCTACCACTACCTTTTATTTCTACTCCCCCACCGGATACGTAAACAAGCCCAATTTCTTTTTTGTCGTGCCCAAACAAACCACTACTGCCTGCTCTCCCCCGAAGCCAGATGCCCACAGAATGAAAAGAAAGAAAAAAGTGACTAAGATTACCAACTGAGAATAGAGATAGAGGGTAAAGGAAATAGAAGTTAAAGAATACGAATCAAGAACCAGGCGGGTGATGGATGGTAGTAATTGGGTAGGAGAGAGGGAAAAAAAGTATAACATATTGTACAAGACCCAGGCAGAAAAACTTCGCAGAAATTGCGCCGCGAAAATATCCAGTATCCTACTCCAGCCCACACCTACTTCCACTTCCGTCCCCGCCCGCTTTTCACGGGATCCAAGCTCGATCATCCTCCTATTGTTTTTTCTAGGTCTTGCAAGCACTTCCCCAATGTACTACCCCGTCAATTCTTGAGAATTATGACTCTGGCCGGTTCAAGTCAATCGTGATATTTTGGGGGAAGGGAAAGGTCTATCCGTTCAATTAAACATCGACCCCACATTCTTGGACAAACTTCCAGAGCATTTGTGTAAGATGTGGGGGTAGCGTATATAAATCAACATGAAATTCCCCTTGTTCAACATCATTTTTGATGTATGTATCGGGGGTTTTGTTGTCGTGCACCATTTGGACGACTTGGAGTAAATGCTCCTCCTGAAGCTTTTGCAAACCATCTGCCAGCTTCTCCATATCAAACTACAGTGCGGCGCGATAGGTTAGCAAAGGGGAGCGGTGTCTCTATGTTTTCGTCGAGGTTGGAGCTCTTACAGCACGCTCGCTTCGCGACTTCTTCTTAACCCTCTCCTCGCCGTCGTTCTTACGTTTATCGCGTTTCGTTACACCATTTTCCTCTGGCGGCGCTGAATCTGCGCCTGGTACGGGCCCAGAGAGAGCTAGTTGTTTGAGGAGGTTCGGGCGTGGATTCGTGAATGTCTGCGCAGAACTTAACACACAATGTCCAAGTGAATATTTGGGAACTACTCACCACCGTGTGGATAGATTCATATTTGTTCTTCTGAAAATTCAGATCATGGCGGATAGGGTGATCACCACCTTTGTCCACACCATGAAGAATAATCTCCATGTCGAACTCACCCCATCCTTGCTCGGAGAGCAGAAATGGTGGCTTTTTTAGAACTGCGCACATAACGTTAAAACAAAGATTTCTTTCCTTCAACCCTCTCCGCAAACTCAAACGCAATGGGTGTTTATATACGAACCCCTTGTGGGATTGGTGAAAGTCGGATGTAACTTATATGTTACTTTATCAAAGAGGCTCGCGGACAGTTCCTCCCCACCGGGTCCTAGGACAAAGATGCGAATGGACCATTCTCGCATCGGGAATCCATCGTTCGCGGCCACATCGGTTCTAAATATAGGGAAGGCTGTTAGCTCTTTTTTCTAAATAACTGCAATTATACGCGCAAGTAAAGAGAAAGCAAAAGAGTAGAGAAAATAGTTAACATACAGAATCGCCTGATGCGTCACAAGCTTCACTTTCCGAGTTACCTAGGAGTCGCCAAAGCCTTATTAGCTCCACGTTCAGTTTCGTCGCTCGTCTCTCCAAGCAATCGCGTGTGCGCGAATAATGACCGCGTGTGCGCGTCATTATTGTCCGCATTGCTCTCGATTGTCCTTCACTTTCCTGCCAGAGTCGGGAAGGAGACGCGGAAAAAAAAAAAACGAACACACCTCTGTCATTGCGAGGATGCACGGTCTAATGAGAAGTTCAAAGGTGATCGGATTAGGTAGTGGGGGGCGTGGTGGAGGACGCGATGGTTGCTCTCAGTGATTTTAGCTCCGGGAGGTGTAGTCACAGTTCTCGGTGCAAGCTGTCAGGCCGTGTCTAGCTGGTTCTCGAGGTGAACGGGTTGATTGATGTGGGGGAAAGAGGAGCGTTGTTATTTGTTATGGCGGGTTTCGGGTCTTGGCAAGTCACGTGCCAGGTGCCACGAAGCGCGCCTCAAAGTCACCAGGTAGACAGTTCCACATCATGGAGCGTCACTCGTTAAAGCATACCCTTGTTCAATCCACCACAAGTTACACCCACAACACCGACACAATTATAGGAAAGTGGAATATTTGACGAGTTTGAAACCTTTCTATTTGTGGCTTTTATTTATTTATGTCCCTTTTTTTTTCTTTTTTCATCAATGCACCCCCTGAGGGCAAGATCCATTTCCAAAGTCATCATCTTTCCCCCAATTCTCCGTAGCGCCTGGCAGTATAAACGAAATAAGTGAATCAATCAAGACATTAGAATCATATCCACCCCGTTTTGGAACCCCCGAACTATTCCAATTAGCTTATCCTATCCGAGTGACTGCACCGAAATCACTCACCTGTGAATGTGCATATACACCTTTACTATATCATGCTTTGAGATACAGATACACACACAGTGAAGGCATTCGTATCCAAGGAAGATGATCATGAAGAGTAGAGAAAGAAAATACCAATAGAGAAAGAAACACAATAGCAAAACGACAACATAAAAAAACCTGACACCAAACCAATCCTTTCCAGTTGATCCCCACACCCAAGCAAAAAACGGAGACATAAGAAAACAAAGAGAGACAATACACATGACCTAAGAAAAGACGACGGATAAACCTGCCACCCTAATGGAACGTAATAATAAAAAAGTCCTGCATCAATAAAAAAAAGTCTGGTGTCAATATACTTCTCATCTCCGCAACCAACCGCGCTTCTTAGCTTCCGCTGTGGTCTCAGCCATATCTGCGACCTTCTTTTCCCAAACGTTCTTTGCCTGGCGCTGGGCTGTCTGTACATAGACCGAAGGGGGCGCGGAGTTGAAAAGACGCTTGACATTGATCTCCCGTGTGCCTCGGTAAATCTTTGAAACGCCTTTGGTAAGCTCTCTAGCCTTTGCAACCACCAGGCCCTTGACCTCCAATGCCTGTTGCCCTGCGATTTGGCTGAAGTCGCTTGCGATGCGGTTTGCGTCCGTCTTTGCCTGTTCAATGAGAGTCTGTAACTCCGTCTTCTTCTGCCCAGCAACCTTCTTCCATCCCGAAAGCTTAAGCCATGGAGACCCAAAGTCAACCTCGAGGGTTTCCTTCATCACAGGCTTTTGCTTCGTCCAGAGCGAAACGTTCATTAGACCCCAAGCCTCCTCGGCATCCAGCTTCAAGGTATAAACCCCATCGAAAGGTTTCGAGAGCTCGGCTTCGATCTTCGCACCGCCTCGGGTAACCTCGACGAAAAGGGCTGGCGGTTTCTTGAGAAGCAAGTACTTTTGCGGAGGACGTACAAGTATATGATTGTCACCGATGACATGAATGCTGAATTGGTCAGATTCGTTCAACGAGAGCAATGATGAGTCATAAATAAGACTCGAAATGTCCATCTTTGGCCCGCATGCTGTAGAAATACTTGGGGCAGACTGCATCGCGGTATAAATAGACGTAAATGCCGAAATTGATGTGGGGATGGCCAAGGTTGCCGTAGAGGAAGCCGTGATCGCAGTAACAGCCTTGATCACAGTCTCTGTGACGTCCTCCACTTCCATGGATGACTTCGAAAACTTCATATATGCGATTGCGAACGTCGCACCAGCAAGCCCACATACAAACACCCAACCAACAAGGAACAGCTTCCACAAATCATCACGCTTCTGCTCACGGATCCAGTACAAGGAGCCCGTAGCGCTACCGTCTTGACGGTGAGGGGTTTTTTCTACATCTCGCATTAATGGGTTGAACAAAGCGGAGGAGGACGTACGCGTTCTGCCAACTGGCGCTGGAGAGATTTCCTGGCTTGAAGAAATGCCAGTGATACAAGCCAAGTTTCGGTTCAACTGGCGAACATCGAGATTGAGGAAAGTGGACAGATCAACAGGAAGACGTTTATGCACCAAGTTACCATATTTCGACTCCGATTGGGATTCGAGACACATATGCACACTTCGCGTGTCGAGGGCGAAATTCTCGGTGGGCTTATGATAAAGCGTATTCTGTGAGATAACAAGAGTCGGGACGGAATGCCTAGCCATGAAGGACCTTGCATAGACTCTGGTCATTCTTCTTTGTGTATTATCGTCATCCGAAGAGAAGACGACTGCAAGGTGAGGGAGCTTCCATCCAGGAGTTGTGATCTCAGGACCATCCTCGCCATAGGTAGATTGCACCGACTGATTACCGTTCAACCATAGGCAGATGGTGTCCGGACGACCCTCCCGTTTGGAAGACTTTGCAGTGGTACACACGTCTACAGCCATCTCCACGCCGAAGGACTCGACAAGTTCGACCTCAGGTGAGCAGCTACGAGTTCCGAAAGAGGAAACAGGAATGACATTGAAACGGGAACCTTTTAATCCAGATTCCCAAGAGCTTAGAGAGCTTGTCGATTCTGTAATGGGTACAGCCAAGGCACCACCTAGCTTTGTAATTATGTCATCCTTGGCCACTGTGGATCCGATATAAAGAACACGGAATGGTTCATTCATGATAAGCTGAGACTTGCTCATAGTCTGGCGGACGGTAGCAAAAAGCTTTGTTGGTGGAGGTTCTTCGATCCGAATGTGAGTATTGATCTCGCTAGTCTCAGCCTCGTTGAAGTTGCAGATACTGTGGCTGACCGAGATTTGTTCGCCGGCAAACTCTTCCGGTTCCTCAAAGGTAATCTGCTCTGAGATTGATCCGTCCGATTTCATGGTCATTCCACTACATTCGAGGGGCTGCTCGTCTAGCCCACCGAATGCTGGGATTCCTGGATGGGGATCGTTATGTTGTGTCTCGACAGGAAACTCTGCGAGAGACTCAGCATCTTCGGCAGATGCACTGTCTTCTTCTTCTTCACTGTTATCGTCCAAAGAAGCAACCGATGATGCATCATCTTCATCATCTGTAAGGAGGGTAGAGTCTGTGAGGATCTCATAGGTACTTTCCCCCATTATGCCATCGCCGTCCTCTGAATAGGTCGGCATTTTTTCTTTTTTCAAAAGAGCCAAAATTTAAAGATGGGAACTTTCAAGGGATATTTATAGAGTTATATATCTGGGGGGGTAAGTTGCTGTATATCTAGTGACGTGGGACACAGCTGGTTTGTAGAGCCTTGTTTTTTGGTCAGTAACAAAAGAACAAGATAACGGTTTATGGGTGGAGCAGCGTGAAGCGAGAGGACAGAGAAATACACCTTTGTGAACGTAGTAGGTAAATACGAAGAATCCAGGGTGTGAATCGGGGGGGAGCTTAGAGGTTGCGAGGGAAGAGGGAGGGAGATAGAGGGAGGGGTTTCTTTCCAGTGTTGTATGTGGTTCTGATTACGTCGGGACTTTGAGGCTCCTCGGCACGGAGAGGCAAAAAGTTACTGCCTTGTTGTTCAGAGTTGAGTCAGACAAGAGAAAATCTGAGAACGAAAGCTCAGGATTGCGAGAAAGGAATCGCCGCACAGTAATAGCTATTCAAGAGTTTCTGGTGGCCAACCGTAGCATGTAACAAGGTTAGACTGTCAGTTAAACGCGGGGCAAAGCAGGTCTATTTGTTTGTATTGCACACAACTAAAGTAGGTATTAGGAACTGTCTCAGAGATAAAAGTAGCTCAATAGGGATCTTCTTCGAAGGCAATAGAAACAAGCTGTCGGGCCCAGGCAGAATGGAAGAGTCTGAGTGCACAAAAGACAGCGAATACCGTGAGAAGATGAGGAGGAGAAGAAGAAGCACAGAGTGGGGAGAAGTGGTCCTTTCTTCTAAAAGGTGCGTATGAGCTCAGCAATGGTTGTTATGGAGCCTTGGAGGGGTAAATTACACCAGGTGAGCTGCAAGCTGCATCACGCCTAACTCTATGCAGCTAGGCCGTGTGTTATCGCAGTCCAGGATAAGGGTTACTCTCGCTGAGGATGGCACACGTTTACTGCGATATCTCGATTGACCATCTCGTTCGACTATAGCCGGTGGCTATCCATGACACAGAGGCATGGGGCGGGAGTCGACCGGCAGGTACCAGTTCGTGTTGGATATAGAAACATCAAAGTTCCTGGATTCAAACACATGCAGTTGTTGTACGGGCAGCTCTTAAGCTTGCAGACTCTCGTCAAAGTTATAATAATATCTGAGACACTGTTACTGTTACCCAGTCATAGATAAAGCGAGTCATTCCGCCCACTTCTCTCCTTCTTTTTGCCAAAATTGTGCCCCGCCTAATTACTACCATACATAAAAGAAGAAATCATAAATCATCTCTATCGACAAGTATCCAATTCATTTTTTTGGAGTCGGCAAACTTCCTTGATTCCTGCTTCTATAAGCCTGCTCATGGCTAATCCTCTTTTTTTTGTTGACCGCCCTATCCGATACCGTAACCTTCCCCAGAGAGCCGCATGAGACATGAAATAATGCCACGGAATGTTACCCCATGCCCGCTAGCAAGTTTAAAACATGAAAAACAACACAGGAAGAATAATAATAAAAGAATAAGATATAACAGGAGAAAAGCCCGGTTTACATCTTCAACCTCAAGACCCACAAAAATGGCACCCGACACCAGCGTCAAGACTAGATAAAACAATGCAAACTAACCTATCCACCGTTGAAATATAAAACGAATTTATGATGCCAATTCTTGCAGCCCCGACCACAAAGAAGCGGAATTATAACGCGGTAGATGCAATTGGCAAGACAGAAAAGGGGGTAACAAAAAAAGGTACTGTAAAACCAAAAAGAAAATAAAAAAGTGAAAAAAGTGAAAAGAGTTAACATGGAGAGCAATACACAGACTCCGAGAGAAGTAGTAATCGATATCCACCCATCATTTATTCGTCTCTTACATCATGCCGATGTCCAACCGCCTGCCACATCTACCCACTCAGAAAGACAACTTCCTGGCTTGCCTTCAATATCCAGAATATCAGTATCGCATCTACACCTGCACCCCACTCCATTCTCCTTCTCGGCATCCCAATGTTGCCAGTAGTCGTCCTCTTCTTTTGCCTTCTTTGGATCGGTAGTTGTCTTCTCAATGAACTTTGGTCTAGGAAGCTGTCGGGCGGGAGCATTGGCCGGACAGTGCTGAATCGTGGTGTGTCGGTAACCAAAGTCACGGAAATAGTGAACATCTGCGGGACCAAGGAGGGCACCAGCGGCAAGAGAATGAATTGGGGCATCTCCCCACTACAGTAATAATCAGTAATCAAATCTAACAGAACTGCAGGTATATTGGTGGGAAACACTAACCCGTTCTGTCCAGAAACCACCACTTTTATCCATCATTTGGAAGAAATCCTCGTAGGGTTTGCTTCGGAAAAAGTCCAAACGAGCGATTTCAAAGTTACTCCAGAAATGACACATGTTATACTTTTCCGTCTCCATCGCATCTGGATCTACATCTGGGAGCTTTCCACTGTTAGGGTCAAGCTTCAACACCTCTTCAGGAAGCTTGTCCAATTTCTTTTCCTTGGGTGGTTCCGGTTTCTCAAGGAACATCTCCCACAGTCCCTTGGATGTGATGTTGTTGGTTCTTTTATATGCGGACGCATAGCGGAAAAGGTTAGGCACTGTTTCCTTTAGTTCCTTGACCGCAATTGTGAAACCGTATGTCTTGTTGTTCCTTGCCATGTGCAAAAACGGGTCGCTGAATTCATTAGTATCTGTAGAAATGCATCATTATGGGGAGGAAATCATACTAAGTGATATCACAGAAGTATTTGATCTCGGGCTCCAAGCGCCAGTACCATTCGTACTTCGCCAGCAACTCGTGCTTGTAGAAAAACCTAACCACCCAATTCTAGTTAGAAATAGGTCCCTGGCCGACGTGAACTCATAACAATGTTCCATACCCAGAGTAAAACCGACACATGTGATGGTAACTGGCCATGCCACCGTACATAATTGCCGCATCTCCTTGCTTTGCGATCGATTCTGCGGCCTCATCATGGTCTACCCAATCAGGGAATCCCCACATGCTGGAGTCAATCTTTCCAAACTCAACCGAACCACTGGTGTAATTCTGAACAGTGTTCTTGAACTCCTCGCTGAAGACGCCGTCGTTGAGGAAGACGTAGGGATAGTGGTACCATCGATTGAAGTGACGTTCGATTGATTTGAGAGATTGAATAACACCCTCCAACTCCTTGTTCCGGGCCAGCACAACGAATGCCGCGTTTGCCCGCGGGGTGTTCGTCTCGGGTTCCAAGCATCCTGTAACAAAGGGCTTATCGAATTCTTCAGAGATTTTCCTGTATACTGGTCAGATACCCCTATCATACATCTATCGGCCATTTCAGACCGGGGGTGAAATCCCTACCTTATCGACGGAGGAGATCCAGATGGGATGAGTATTCTTGCCGGGGAATCGGGATGTCGAATGAATAGCACGAGTATGAGAAGGACAACTGTTACAGGGAAGAGTAGGATTACTCCTAATGGTATCGTAATGCTGTTCCCTTTAGATAACTTGACTCGTCGCCGCAGGAAAGCTAACCGCGGCGACAGTCGGTTCTTTGAAAAGTCCTCAAGCGACGGCATATTTGTCTTTGAGGGGAATCGTTGGTAAAGTTGGGTTACCAACCCCATACAGTCGGGAGTGAAGGATGGAGGGGGTTATTGCAAGGTTGATAGGGAAGGGGTTCGGTTACGATAATTCCTTCGAAAAGAAGCTTATCGAGTAATATATAACGCTTGAGCGATGAGATAGATGAAGGATAGAAAAAGAGAATGGCAAGGACGGTCCGAG
The DNA here is from genome assembly GCF_020137385.1 of Morchella sextelata. Classification (NCBI taxonomy): domain Eukaryota; kingdom Fungi; phylum Ascomycota; class Pezizomycetes; order Pezizales; family Morchellaceae; genus Morchella; species Morchella sextelata. Next base: position 641,484 of record NW_025408641.1, read on the forward strand.
AGAATGGCTGCTGTCAGAGCCAGTGCGTACTCCTAAAAAATCTCAGTACGTGCTCTGCGATGGCGCAAGTACTAGCCCCGGCAAAGGAATAAACGATAAGTGGAAGCAAGTAGAGAACACACCTATTACAATCGATGTTGTATGGATGATGAAGATGCCGGCGACCCAGCTCTGGTAAGAGGATTGGAGGATTCTAAAGATGATTGATTGCAGACAGCAGCAGACTTCGTCGCGAGAAGTGGCTGTTGGAGCCAAAAAACTGGGGGGGCCGCCGGTGTGGGACTTAGGGGAAAGGGAGAATCTGGCCTGCTTGTCGAGCAAAATCCCACCGTGTGATTAATCGGGTTAGCCGCATGTACCACTGTAGAGCAAAATATCAACCCCCACGTGCAAAAGCTTTTACTAAGCCTCGCCCAACTCCAAGTTGACCCTAGATGCTCTGAAAAATAATTTTTGGATTTCCTAAAACAGCCTAAACAATCATTAAATACGAGTTGCACGGATTATCACTCGCTAGGGCCCTCCGAAGGTGGTTGAAAGGGTGCCTACGCCCCCTGTCAATGCTGTCTGTTTAACTTTAACTCCAGTACTACATCAGTCTACATGTGCCTACTCTTCTCATAAGTGTAGGTGCAACATATATAGCTGTCAATTTGGGGCAGTTTTCATGCAGGTTCAAGGCATTTACATCTACTAATCTTATAATACCAACTCTATCTACTTCAACAGGGAGAATGAGGGATCGACCATAGCCTCAAAGGTTTCCATATAACAATATTTGAAATCCCATTTACTAGATTACCAGATCATACGAACTTGACTCGAATCCTTTCTATTACAACCCAAGTTATGCTGTTAGTAGGCATCGAGAGGTAAATCCTAAATATGTGCATAACGAGACCTTTATTTTGTAGATCTTGGTTAGGCTCGATCCAATCCATTTCTGGTGTTGCTGTGCTCAAGCTGCTAGTAGGGGGTTATTCCTGTTGCTATTTCTCATGAGCTTAAATACGCCAAAGGGTTCATTTTGGCAGATCGACGACGCCGATTTTAGAGTATTATACTCTTCCAAACCCATCCTCCAATCCAGAGGGCAATAGGACATCATCTTACCCCGATGAGATTTGCAAACCTACCAATAATTTACCCGGGTGTTTCAATCCCTTCCAGTCGAGCACATGGATCCCTCCCAAACCCAAACTTAAGCATAACCCGCCAAGCCATCCACCTCGTCACCGTCACGTCTCCCCTGCCACGCGCTCCCACCACAACACCAAACCCTCACCATGTCGCACAAGTCCAAAAACCTCCAATATGGTAATCCACATATCCCGCCATGCCGTCCGCGGGCCCCGGGCTAACCGCGCGCAGAAATGGAAGAGCCCGCCTTCCTGCGGCGCCTGCGGCAGCAGCACGCCGGCGGCGGTGGGCCGGACCGCTATATCGCGCCGCGCAATAAGAAGACGGCCGTGGACGACGAGGAGGATGCGCCGGCGTATGTGATGGAGGGGTCGGAGGTGTCGAGGGAGGAGTTTGATGCCCTCACGGCCAGGAAAGGGGCGCAGGCGGAGGGAGAGGAGGGAGCTGCTGCTGCGGAGGAGAGCGTTGTTCCTGATGGGGAGGAGAGTAAGGAGGCTGCGGGGAAGGTGAAGGGGGAGGAGGAGGCGGGGAGGGTGCTGAAGGAGAACGTCACTGAGATAGGCGTTAAGGGGAAGAAACGGAAGGCGACTAAGATCGGTGGCGATGATGAGGATGAGCCGGCTGAGAAAGAGGAGAAGGAGGAGGTGAAGGGTAAGAAGGGCAAGGCAACAAAGGCGGGCAGCAAACCTAAGAAACGAGCAGTCAAGCTATCGTTCGATCAGGAATGAGGGATCGGGGTAGTAATATGTTGTGTCCAATTGTCATAGGCTTCGAAGGTATATAATCCTCGCAGCGTGGTATCCTGGCTTGCGCTGGCGTTTGTGAGATTAAGTAGAAGTGATTAAGTAGAAACCTCTTTTAGTTTTCGTATGTTTCCTTCTGCGAGCCATTGGCTTTGAGCAATAGATAAGCACGCTGTAGAAATCAGTCACAGCTCTCGTAGAGGCAATGCTCTTCTTTCTGAAGCTGTCTTATTACCTCATGATGGCGCGAGGAAATAAGGTACCCCGCTTGCCTAAGGCTAGGAACCGGGCTTGTCCATCCCATATAGCGAGTGATCGCTTGTGGTTGATGCGTACCAGGGCCCCACGGCTCTGCCCGAGATCAAAGGGGCCCGTACCAAGTACTCGTGTATTCGTCTCCCGAAAGAAGGTCCATCAGTGCCATCTTCGGGATGACATTTCGTGTGGGTGAGAGTACTTGAACTTATCCATGTGGTCGGTGTTGATATATATTCATATCATGAACATCGTCATATATTTCTTAGATATCGGTCCTGATAACGTTGCATTGGGTTGTCTGCACTCCAATGGTCACTGTAACTTGAACATCGACCCGGCTACCCTCCGAAACTCAAGCGTGAACCCCCACTAACAAGTGGTGCTTTGTAGACATGAGTTATCTACAAGATCGCGGACATCATCCCGAACACCCCCGCGCAGTATCAATTTCGGCAGGTACTCTACACGATTGCAATTGCGGATGACATTCTGGGTTACAATCAAGAAGGCCAAGCATACGTTCTTCAATGGAAAGTCCCGACACTCGGAGCAGAGCAGGCCCAATCTCGAATCTAATCTATGGGGACCGACTCGATCTGATGCGGTAGCTCTTGGCAGTGGTAGCACACCCGACCAGCCCCCGCCGCTCCGCTCACCCTTGGGGCTAGCGCACATCCAATCACGAGTGAGCCCTGGTGATCAGCAGCACCCGCCCGACGAAACGAAACCTCCCCTCGACGCGCACACAGAGCAGGCCACCCAGGCAGGACACACAAACATCATGCCAAGCAGTAGCCTATTTGCATCACTTAGCACATCTACATACCGCTTAGAGAACATCTACAAACGAAACAGCTACTCCTCGAGCTGTTTATAAACCGATCTGCATCTACGGTCCGGCACGCCGCACATCGATCTTGGTAGATATATGAAATCCCAGATTACTGCGGTACCTCCGCACCCCTTCGGCCAAACCCTGGCTCCTGGGCATGCGATAGGTTTATCTATGCTTTTAAACGTTTACGTATTCCCAAAGCAAGCCCTTCCCGCCCGCCATCTTATCCTACGCGCATGCAGTCGTATCAGCGACCCCGAGAAACCTTCCTGGAATGTGGACTATCATTACCGCATGCGGGCGACAACTCCTTGTTGCCTGCTACACTCTGTTGCCCGCGCGCAACTGATAACCTATCAATTTGCGGACCCATGGGTTTCGGAGACCGTTTTAGAGCTGGCCAATGTAGCCTTTTTCTTTTGGCTTTGAGGATTTAAGTATTTATTTATTCGCCCGGTGATATATGGTCTGCCACGCTCCTAGCTCTATAAGTGACAACAAAACACCTTAATACGAGTACTTTTTTTGAGTCTACTTAGACGCTGTACTTATATACATTCGAAAGAAAAAGTCCCAGTAAGAGCTATTGAGCTTTCGATATATGACGGACATCAAGCCAGAACACCCGGACGTGGAAAAGCACCCTGAATCTATCTCGTCAGCGAAAGATGGCTCGACGGAACTTACAGCCCGAGTAATCGATATCGCTGCTGAAAGAGCACTATGCAGGCGGTTCGACTACAGACTGATGCCTGTTCTGGCGGTCATGTATCTCTTTAATGCGTATGTTGCTATACTAATATTAAAGATGTTTATGAAATAACCAAACTAATTGTGCTTGCACACAGGCTCGATAAAGGGAACCTTGGGAATGCAAAAACTAACGGATTTGAGAAAGACCTTGGCTTTAAGGGAAATCAGTACAATATAATCCTTTCTGTGTTCTATGTGCCATACGTCTTATTTGCGCCGCCCCTGGGGATGTTGGGAAAGAAGTATGGGCCTTCTAGGGTGCTCCCTTTGATGATGTTTGGGTTTGGGAGTATGACACTGCTTGGAGCCTGTGTTAAGAACTTCGGAGGCATGATGGCAGGTAAGTACATCCACTTTTAGAGCTGTTAGTAGCATAATACGGACTAACCGTCCTTACAGTCAGGTGGTTTTTGGGAATGGCTGAAAGTGCATTTTTCCCTTTGGTAAGTCAGTGCAGTATGTAATAGTAGTACATAGTAACATTAATGAATGAAAGACGGAGCTAACTTCTCTTACAACAGGTCATATACTACCTCACGACCTTCTACAGACGTGGCGAACTCGCCCGCCGTCTAGCAATATTCTATGCTGCTAGCAACATTGCAAATGCTTTCAGTGGTTAGTAGTTAATTTATGCAATCCCCAAACCAGAGCCTCCCTAACACACCCACCAGGTCTCCTAGCATTCGGCGTTTTCCAAATCGACCACTCCATCCCCTCATGGCGCTTCCTCTTCCTCATCGAAGGCTCCTGCACCGTCCTCTTCAGCTTCTTCGCCTGGTGGTACCTCCCCATGAGCGCCGCCAAAGCCCGCTTCCTCAGCGACGCCGAGAAGGAGCTCGCATTCCACCGCATCCAGGTCGACAGCTCCTCGATCGTCGACGAAAAGTTCAATCTGAAGGAGTCGCTGAAGGTGTTTAAGCTGCCGGTTGCGTGGGCGTGGCTGGCCATCGAGGTGTGTTTGGGAGTGCCGCTGCAGAGCGTGTCACTGTTCCTGCCGCAGATTGTGGGAAGGCTGGGGTACAATGTTATCAAGACGAACCTGTTTACTGTTGGTATGGGTTCCCCCACTTCTCTTGAAATGCGTGGGGAGAGACGTGCTGATTGATGGCTATTAGCTCCGAATGTAACTGGTGCGGTCATGTTGCTTATCCTAGCTTTCACATCGGACTTTACACGGCTGAGGTTTCCGTTCATTGCTCTAGGTGAGTATTTTAGGTGGTGATACGATCATTGACAACAGCTAACACCGCCCGTTCCTGGTAGGCTTTTCGTTCCCGCTCATCGGCTTCATCGTATACTCCAGCATCGACGTTCTCTCCGAGAAACAGATTGCCTACTTTGCCACATTCATGATGTGCTGGGGCACCTCAGCGCCCAGCGTACTGCTATCTACCTGGTGTAAGTGACGTGCCACCACGAACAAAACCCCACATATCTCGAGGCTAAAAAGAACCCCCCGTATACTACAGATAACAACAACATCGCCCACGAAGGCCGCAGAGTAGTCCTCACCTCCGTCGGAGTTCCAGTCGCAAACATGATGGGTATAACCGCCCACCCCCCACCCCCCACCCCCCACCCCCCTGATTCCTCTCTCCCTCTATCACTAACCTAACGCCCCACTAGGAATCGTCAGCTCTAATATCTTCCGCGCCCAAGACGCCCCCGACTACATCCGTAAGCCCCCCTTCCACTCCCCCTTCCCCTCCACTCCTTTCCCCCCCGCACCGCAGCGCAGCTAACTAACCACACGTACGTACAGCGGCCCTCGTGACAACCGCCTGCTTCGGCGCCGCAGGCGTCGTGCTCTCAGCCGGACTGGGCACCTTCATGATCTGCGACAACCGGCGGCGGGATCGGGAGCAGGGCGTGCGCATCGACGCAAGGGACGTGCCCACAAAGGTGTTGGCGAAGGGGCCCGACGCGGTCGAGTTTAGGTGGTTTTTGTAGATAGATAGCTGGAATGTTGTCAAGGAGGGGGGGTGCGTCATGGGGTGTCACTCGGTCGCTGGTGGTTGTGATAATGTATCGTTCCGTAGTTTAATTGGAGATATTTTTATTGCTGTTTCAGAAGGAGATGTGGAGTCTTGGGTTGGGTGCTGTTGGAGTATCTGTGGTTGTTGGTCTAGTTGATAGATTAATTGGATTTTCCCAGCGGTTCTCTCCCTCTCTCCCCGCTTTCCTGTATCATACAAATCAACGAACCAATCTAGAAGCTCTCCACTAGTTGACAGCGTGAAGGGATAGACTCGACCATACTCTCCACCACTCGGGGCGAGGGTCTAGCTAACTAACTACGTGTACACAACCTCCCCACCGGCGCAGCCCCCCAGTAAACCCCAAGACCGCAAACTCCGATCCGACCCCCAACAGAACAAAGAACACAAACGACCACCACCACCACACCACACAATCCATCCAGACAGTGGCGGTCGACACACTCTTCCGTCATCCATCCACGCCACATTCCCCGCGGAGTATGACGCGCGCGGGTGCGAAGGCTATATATAGCAAGGTCAAGGTGGCGGCGGCGGCGGCGACGAGGGCAGGTCCAGCTGGGCCCTGGGGTGGATGTCCGGTAACATCATATACCGGACCCGCCACTGGGGGTGGTTGTTGTTGGACAGCGCAGGACGTTTTGGCCTCGCAGCTCGTACGAACACCCTTGCACTGGCTACGAGTGATACACTATGACGCACACGCACATCATTCACAACGTGAAAAGACTCAAGATGCACACGCAACCACCAGGCAGCCCGCAGCAAGACCCGCAAATCTCCCTGCGCCCCTGACTTTATTTTTTATATTTATTCCGTCGACAAACACCTCATCCCCCCCCTCCATCACCACCACAGACTCGGGAGGGGGAAACAAAGTAACTAACTACATATAATAACACAACAGATATTCCCGCGACGCGGTAAGGAAAGGTTTTTAAAAAAACACACTAACAAAGTCCCTCAATGTCCAGTATTGTGGGGATAGAAAAGGAGAGGGAAAAGGGGGAAACCCCCCAAGCATGCAGGAGATTATCCTCCCCGTTATCTACTGTACCTATGGCTGATATACTCGCCAAGCAGCAGCATACAAAGAAAAAGAAAGAAAAAAAAGGGGACAAAAATCGAACACTCTCAGTATCGTGGAGAAATATAACACAAGCCCGAGATGTCAAAAAGAAATGAAAGAGAAGAGACTAGAAGGTTAATATCTTGCGTCCTCGCCCTACATAAACTAACAGAATCCCCGCATCCCCCCGCCCATCCCCGTACCCAAACCACGCGCCAAAAAAAGACGTGTCGTTGCTCCGGTCCCAAGATGAAACCATAACTCCAGACAAGGTAGGATTCACAAAAAAGAAAAAAAAGGAAAAAAACACAAAAAACCCATTCCCAAAAAGAAGAGGAAATCAGAAACAGATGAGATCAAATAGGGAAAGGAAATAAAGGAAAGGAAGAGATAACTCTTTTTGAACAAGGTACTTGCACTTACTGCCCGCCCATCTTGGCCACGCCCTCAAGATATGCCAACAACCCTTGTCTCTCCGTGCCAAGCGGGCTCTTTAGCGGCTCGCTCTTTTCCTTTCTGGCGGCGCGGCCTCTGCTGGCGCTGCGGCTCCTCCCGCCGCTAGCAGGGTTGGGGTTGGAATAGGCCTGCTCGGGGTTGGGAAGCACTGGCTCTGGAGCCGGCGGGACGCCGCCGGTGAACATGGCGAGGAGGGTTTGCTGCTGGCTACTGATGCTGTCCCTGCGATCAATGTTGTTCGGTGGTGGAGCGTACTGAGATGTTTGCCTTGCAACACCCGGAGATGCGCGGTACTGAGCCTGCGGTCCCACGGTCGATGAGCGGGATGTCGGTGCGTGTATAACTTGTGGCGGGGGGGCAAAAGCCTGCCCCGAGGCGACGCTAGCGGCGCGAGGGCTGTCACCACGGAGGGTGGCCAAAAGAGCAGCTTGCTGCGCGGTGTGTGTTACCCTTGGGGTCCTAGGAGCTGCCTGCGGCTTCGCGACTGGCTGTTCGTAGGGAGCGGCAGGCGGGGCCCTAAATTCTACCTTCGGGGATGCAGCAGCCCGTGGTGCTAGTGGAGGCGGGGCCTGTGCAGGTTGTTGCGGTGCTGGTGTCGCTCCTGTTAGAATAGACAGTAGGGTACCTGCTTGTTCTCCCGGGATCGAGGGTAGAGGAATGGTTGTCTCTACTGCAGGTGTAGGCACCATGGGCGGCCTATACCCGTTCTGGTTTACAGGTGAGAATGCATATGGCTGCGGCTGCGGCGGCAGTGCGTAGTTTACACGACCATGATGTTGGTTCTGATGGCTCTGATGATTTTGATGATTCTGATGATTTTGATGATTCTGATGATTTTGATAGTTTTGATGATTTTGATAGTTTGGTTGATTTTGAAAGCCTGATTGGCCCTGATATCCTGGTTGATTCTGATAGTTTGGCTGATTCTGATAATTCTGATTATACCGAGCGGATGGATAATTAGACATTGGCGGTGGCGATGAAGGTAGTTGAGTAGTCGAATCTGGCACGTTTCGTGGGAACTCAGGCCACCCAGTATTTGACCCGATAATACCACTGTTAGTAGAGCTTGGTGCCTGCTTTATAGGCGCCGATTTCTGCGATTGCGGCGAATTAACGTAGTTCTGGACGGCTGGTGTTGCACGCTGAGGAGATGCCAACCGCTGGCCACTTCCTTGGGGAGGGACGCGCGGAGTTACGGGTTCGCCAGATCCATTTTTGAGCATTGAAAGCAACGCTCGCGGGTTCGGCTCCAGTTGCTCTACATTCAGAGAGACACCCGACTGCTGGTTCGGAGAAGGCCCAGCGCCCAGCATGTTCATCAACCTCGCGGACTGGTCCCCATGAACTGCTGCTGGTTGCACATGTTGCGCTTGTACCTGTTGGGGTTGTATTTGTTGTACTTGGTGTACTTGTTGCCCCTCCTGATTACTCGAGGATCCGAAAAACATGTTCTTGAGCCTCATTGAAGCTTCATCGGTACTTGAATACCCATTGGCCGTAGCTGCATCGTTCTGCGGCGGCGGCGGAATACCAATGGAATTCCGTAGCTGAGCTGATGGATCTGGAATTGGAGACGCAACCTCCTCCTCAACCTCAGTCTCATCTGCTATCCTGTTTGCTGCCGCCGCAAGGCTCTGCTGATGCTGCTCTTGTAGCCACTTCTTGCCCTTTGTAGAGATCCATTTCCGCAAGTCCTTGAGGAACGGAGCCACCATGTAGTATTTCCCAGTCCGCACCTCGTTCTGCGGCGGCCCATTCTTCTTCTTGGAATACGCGGGGAGATCGGTAAGGCGATGCCATTTGATATCCTACCAACAGCTGTCAGCACCCCACCACCCCACCAGCACACACACACAATACGCACACTGATCTCCTTTCTTGTCTGGCACTCGAACACCGTGTCCTCCGAAACGCCAGGTATGATATATAACCTCAGATTCTGGTCCCTCATCACAATCTCTACATAGTCCTCCTCCTTCGCCAAGCCCTCACAGTCGAACCCGGTCTCTTCAAATACCTCTCTGATTGCACAGACCATGTCGTCTTCATCCTTGTTGATCTTGCCCCTTGGGTAGCTCCAGCTCGCGCCCTTCTTGTAGCCCTTCACAAGTAGAAGCTTATCCATTGTCGGGTTCAGGATGATGGCCCCTCGCACAGGCACCCGCGTCTTGTAGGACATGAAGTTGATGAATGCACTTTCCGCACCGCCAGCGGGGAGACCGGCGATAACGGGGAGGGGCAGCACGGCAAAGATCTTTGAGATGAAGCTACGGAGGTTGAGCGTTGGCAGGGCAGGGTTGATGTCCCGGAGGAAGTCCTCGTAGTACCATTGCGCGGCTTCGATCTGGAAGGATAGTCGCTGTACGGGGGAGAGGGGAGGGGATCAATTCAGTATTTTACGCATTTTACGGGACGAAAGCGTTAAATGTAGCTTGCTGGTTGGAAAACAAACCTCGATTGAGTTCAACTCCTCCTCCGGGATGTTGAGAATGAATCTGTTTTGTTGGCACCGCTCGTCAGCGACCGAAAATGACAACTAGCACAAACAATGACGGGGGGGCATTTTTTTCTGTTGCGTACCGTACACAGAGGTCATCGAGGGTCTCTGGAAGTGTCGAGCGACTAAGGATCTAAAAAAGGCATCAGCCTCATGTTCCTCCTCTATATCTCCTCCGTGTCAATTCATTCTCCACAACAGAAACGCACATAAGTAGAAGTGTAAGGCTCCATGCAACTCGGTGATGCTCTCCCTCGGGATCAAAGCGATTCCCACAGAGACGAAAAAAACTTTGACAATAAAGAAAGAAAAAACTTGGTACTGAAAACCAAGGGGGTTGTGGATGGTATGAAGGAAAATAGAACTAGGAAGAAGTAGTAGTAGTAGTAGTAGTAGTAGTAGTAGTTTTTACTCGAACAAGGAAGGAAAAGATCGAAAAGACCAGAGCCAGTGGGGGGAATATGACAACGGGGGGGGACACACAACCAGGGGGTGAGTGGAAGGTTAGGATGAAGGTTGAAAGCGAGAAATTTTTTTTTTTTTTTGGTGGATCGCGATATGATGATGAGGTGGTGGGGGAAAGCTGCCTGCGGGATTCAGGCAGGCAAGGTAGGCCAATGTGGTGGGACCTCTTCCGCTTTTCTGTAACACGCAGTTTGGCCTTATGCATATTTGTGCCCAGCCTGGCCGCCTTCTGTGTGAGTGTGTGGCATGAGCTCTTCCTCTTCTTCTTCTTCTTCTGCTGCCACAGTTGCTTTCTGAAGTCTCTCTCCACCTCTACGATATTTTCTAGGGTTTACTTTTCGCGATGATGATTCATGTATGTGCCGAGCTAGGTAGATCTCGAACGGTTTGATAGCCCTTAGAGCTCAAATGTTGAACTGTTGGGTGCACAGCCACAGCCACGGCATCTCCGAGCCACTGCTCATGAAGCTGAGCACCGCCACCCCATGACGTTGTGCGTGTGGCAACCAACCAACGCTGTTCAGGATGTGTGGAGCTCAACACTCTATCGACTATCACTCGCCAGCCAGCCAGCGCACTCACACCCGCGCACTCGTTCTGTCGCTCAATCACGCTCACACTGCCCGTGCTGCACGTCTTGTTGGAGCTTGTTCGAGCTTGATTTTCTTTCTCTATCTACTTGCCATTCCCACACCATCAACCGCCCGCCATCGGAAAAAACGATCCAATCAAGCACCCGGTCTGCATAATTGTCACCTGTGAAAGCAGTTTCTTCCAAGTTTTTTTACTGGCTATGAGCCCCTTGCTGGAGCTACGGAGGTTTCCTTGTAGAGGCGTGATGATGTTTGATATAAATGTTCAATGGCTCCTGCTGCCAGTCCGGTCCTTCAGTCTCCTGTTCTCTATCTCAATTCTATCTTTCCTCCACCATAGAAGCTAGGCTAGCTAAGTACTTAGCTGCCAGGCGAACAAGCAAGATACCCACTGCACTCTCCGCTCTGTCTCACCAAGAAAGCTCCCCCACCAAGACCGAGCTACAAACAAGGAAATTACATACAACCAGCTCAGACCACCTCATCTCCCATACATCTCATAATATAAAACTTAGACATCTCCCCCATAAAAGTCTAAATCCCCCCACCGCTCCATAAATAACCACCAAACGACATGGCCGGCCTCATCGCAAAAGTCGTCTTCAACAAGATCCTGCACGAGAACGCCTCAAACAACCAGGGCCGCACCGACCCATACTTCGAGACGGTGCCCGCCGCGCGCCTCTCCACCTCCCGCACCAAGAAGGTCCGCCGCGCCCTCCCGCCGGGCCTCTCCCCCGAAGATGAGCGCACCCTCGTCAAGGTCAAGCGCCGCGCCTACCGCCTCGACATGGCGTTCGGGGAGTTCTGCGGGATGAAGATGGGATGGAGCTCTCTCATTGCTATCGTCCCGGGCATTGGTGATGTTGCAGATCGTAAGTCCAACCACCACCACCACTCCCCATTATAGAGCTACATACTTTTCCGTGAAACAATCTCTAACAGAAAACCACCAACAGTGCTCCTAGCAATGATGGTGATCCGCACCGCCTCCGAGGCCAACCTCCCCACCTCCGTCACGCTGCAGATGGTCTTCAACGTCATCATCGACTTCGTCATCGGGCTGATCCCCTTCCTGGGCGACCTGATGGACATCGCCTTCAAGGCCAACACCCGCAATGCCATCGTCCTCGAAGACTACCTGCGCCAGCGCGGCGCTGCGAATATCGCCGCACAAGGACTCCCGCCGCAGCAGGATCCGAGCCTGGGCGCCAATTACGACCGGCTGGAGGATCAGCAGCCGCTGGCGCAGCCGCCGCCGGTGTACCAGAGTTCCGGGTTGCGGGGCGGGTGGTTTGGTGGGGCGGCGAGGAGGGAGGATGATTTGGAGGCGGCGAGAGGGGAGAGGAGGGAGGGCGGTGGTGAGAGGCATAAGAGCTCTAGACATGGGGGGGAGAGGCATGGCGGCGAGAGGCATAAGAGCTCGAAGAGTAAGTCTTCGAGAGATAGAAGTGTGAGGATGGGGCCGCAGGAGAATGGTACTACTGTGCGATAGATGGCATGTTAAGAGTATAAAAATGTGTATTTAGGTTGTGTTTTGTAAACTTTGGGGAACGGAGTTCGATGGTCATACCAATGATTTTTTTCTATTTACCTCTTATTTTCTATCTTCTTATTTCTTTGTATTATTTTTTTCTTTCTTTATCTTCCTTTTTCTATTTAGCTAGCGTTCGGTAGTAGCGGCCACTGTCGGCGAATATTACTATTCATTTTTTATCCAATTAAAATCTTTATTGAAAACTGTTACTCTACTAGTGCACTGTGTTGTTTTGTCGTCCTAAATATCATTTCCAGCCCCCACGGCAGCAGTACCCGGGAATATTCGCTAACGAAATAATATTGACGGCCCAACACAAATATAAGAAACTACAAAATTATAAAGGCTACCCAGAATATGATTGGAGGCACTGGTTGACCTATGAATCGTCCCATCCTTTGCTTACTGCCTGCGCGCTTAATTTGCAGTCATGATACCAATTTGCTTTAGAATCTTGCGACACCAAGTATCCGTTTAACTTGTGTATCTCACAAGCTTAATTATATAAAAATTAAAAACTTGTGGGGTTCGTTTCTCCTCAAGTGTGTTTATGTTCTACTCACAAGAGCGTGCCCAGTCTTCTTGCTGTATGCCATGTCCTTTCCCCCCTGAGCCAAGTCAAACGTGATGGTCAGTAGTACCTATGTAGTGAGGTACCGGTACCGAATCTCTACAACCACCGATGCGAGCGATGAGATGCATTTCATCCAGGACAGAAGTGATCAACTAGATAGGTACCCGTAGCCTCGTAGAGTAATCAATCAATCAATATTAATCAATCTCAGTCACTTGCAGTGCCTTACCTAGAGCACATACCTGGAGTAGAGTAGAGCGCAATACTTGATTCTCTCCGCCCCGGCCCCCCCTCAAGCGTTCCCAGGTCCATTCTACCGGAGATCCCCGTGGGCAGTAACTAGAAGTGCTCTACCTATATGTAAGTAAGTAACCACCGCCGCGCCGCGCCGCGCCGCACCGCACCGACCCCTGACCATCCGTTCCTCTTTTCACCTTTCCCCAATCCAATTCACGTGCATCACCTCAACCTCGGTCCGGGCCTGTCTGGCTACTCACATTCACATACTCGCATCCCATTCGTGCAGCGCAGCGCAGCAGCAGAGAAGAAGAAAAAAGCTATCCCTAGCACCATACCGCGATGACCTGTCACTGAGTGATATCCGTGATTACCGTAACCGTAAGCCAGTAGTCCGGCGGGTAGTCGAGTTGAGAGCGAGTGCGTGTGCGAGAGAGCGCGGAAGGAAGGAATGAAGACACCACCACCGTCACCCCAAGACTCCCCAGCTCTCCTCTATCTCCTCGCGCTATGTGATCCGGACCACGATAAACAAACCAACACCTACTTCACCCAGCACTGCGCAAACACCCACAATAACAACCAATACATCAACACCCCCGGAACAATGTCGCCCAATAATAATTATAATGACCTTGGCCCGTTCGCCGGCCTGGGCGGCGGGATGCCCGGCGGCGGGAAGGACATGGGCGGTATCAACATCGACGAGGCAATCCGGCAGCTGAGGAAACACCTCCCGGGTGCGATGTCGCGTTTGCACCACTTCCTACTAAGGATGAACAAGTGAGTATATATACCATATAGATATATATATGTCTTAATATATATCTCTATACTTCTTGCTGTTTACCTGCGCCCTCTTTCCGTCTCATCTTCCCCCCCCCCCCCCCGCGTTTCTCGGAGGAGGTCTGAACCGAACTGACATGTTGCGTGCTTGCGCGCGCGGCGTTCTTTAGGATGATGTCCACCCCCGGCGGCGTTGACAAAGTGCTCATGACGATCTCCTACACGCTGCAAATGCTGTCACCGAACCTCCCGCGCGGCTCTCCGCTCGTAAAGTCCATCAGCTCCCTCACGTCCCTCATCTCCGACATCCGCATCTTCAACCGTCTCTGGGGGCTGCTCGGCATCTACGCCTGGGGCCACAGCATCGTCCAGCACCCGCCGCGGGACCTCACGATCCGGCGGATCGTCGCGGCGCAGGTGCTGGTCAATGCGTGCTTCCAGGGCCTGGAGAACGTGGCGTATCTGGCGTCCCACCAGGTGCTGAGGATCAGCAAGCAGGGCCAGAGCAAGCTGTGGATGTGGAGCAGTAGGTTCTGGATGGCGCATGTGGGGCTCGAGTTCTGGAGGTTGCAGAGGGTGCGGGAGATGAGGATGGGCAAGATCAGTAGGGGCCTGCTACAGCGGGGTGAGAAGAAGGAGGAGGAGGACGAGTGGAAGAAGAACATTATTAGTAATTTGGCGTATGCGCCGTTGACGGTATGTTGCAGTCCTTTATTTTTATTTTTATTTTTATTCCATTTTATTGGGAGGCCGAGACCTTTTTTTTTTTTTTTTTTTTTTGGCTTGAGCGGGAACGGGTATGGTGCGACATATGGCTGACGATTTATTTTTTTGTGACGATGTAGCTGCATTGGTCCGTCCAGAATGGGATGATTGGTCCGTCGGCGGTGGGCGCTCTGGGGAGCGTCGCGGCAGTCATTGGATTGCAGAACGCATGGAATTCAACTGCATGAATATATATACTTCGTGGGTTTTGTGTCTAGCACTAGGAGAGAGTGGTTTCTTCATGTATAGAGGATTTTATGTTTTTTTATTTTCCTTTTTACATTCCTTGTTTTTTTATGGATGGGCTTCTTTTGTTATATCTGATGGCGGGGGGTTTTGCGATGTTTATCTTTCTGCCTTTTTAGGTCATCTTTTTTTTTTTTGTGTATGTACTCTAGATGTATATCGTGATATGTGATGAGGAGATGAATTGGTATCAACGAGTAATTTTTATGATTTATGCTTGCGGTGCATAGGTGTCTATTTGGCTCTGGCTGATAGGCTGGATACATTGTTCTCATAAACAAAACGAAACACCTCCTATGGTTTCGATAATAAGTGCACATGATATCTGGGAGTGGCTGCGGGCGGTGCTGGCGGGGTTATCAACTACCTAACCAGTGTCTAGCTATGAAGGAGCCTTAGGCGGCGTCGAGAACCGGCTTTCCCAGCTATCTTCAATATCCTCCTTTTCCACCACGAGTTCAAACACGCCTCCAGTTCCATCGCGTGTCGCGCCCGACATCTAGAAGCCTGGAGGCTGCGAGGACGTACGTTGCGAGTTAGCGGGTAAGCTGGGGAGCGTGCATCATAGTATATCACTCGCCCACTCCAAGTCAGCTGGGTAACCGCGATCCAACCTACCTCCACGTGCACCACGGCTATGGTTATAGCGATATCCGCGCTTTGCTCCCTACCCACGCGCCAGAGCATACTGTTCTCATGTAAGAACAGTCCGTCTGCTATGTACGCTTGGGCTTCTGTGCAGGAGCGGGCGGGTTGTCTATCACGGCAGGAGTTGGGGGGCGGGCCGGGACCGGGCTTGTGGCGTGGGCTATGAGCCATCTCGGGTCGGGTCGGGACATGAGCTCAAGCCGACTTGGATCTTGGAGGGCGAGGCTTTGAAAAGCTTGAGGTGGGCGCTCGAGATACTGCTCGAGTTTTTGAGTCAATCATCGGGAATGCACAACACGTTCCTAGAAAACGGGGTAAAATGTGAGCATAATATACGTATACTTATACTCCGTTCCCCTGACGAGTAAGCCCCTACGTGCTGAGCTTTGGGGCCGAGTCTTGCGCCCCTCACCATACGGAATCGGATGCCGAATCCGCAACTAAGGGACGTATGTAAATCGAATTCTGGGTTCGGTACACAGAGAGCTCGCTCGACAGGAAAACGGAATATAGGTAAAATAGCCATATAAATGGCCTACCGGGGGTAACTAAGGTTGGGCTCGACTCGTTCTAGCTGTAAGAAACAGCGAGGTTTAGTGAACCGTCTATCCCATCGACTGTAAGCGGATTCGGGTCATCCGGGCACCAAATCCTTGGCAACACAACCAGGAGAAAAAATCTTAAGAAGATAAATTGAATCAAAATAATACAGGAGGAGTGCAATATAGCTATATCTCATAATGATACTTTTTTTTAACGTGTGGTTCTCAGTTGCGTAAGCATGATGGGATACGTATAGATACTCGCTCTTTCTATCACTCATATCTCACCTTATGGCATGGAACATAGCAGCTCTAGGCTAACTCGGGTCTAAGCTCATCTATCGAAGTAAGAGGCTTGAACGAGCCCGACTTACCATTTAGAGTGGTGAGGCTTCCCCCTAACGAGCAAAACCTCGAGCACAAAGCTCGAACTAGCTCTTCTCATGGGCCACAGTACTAGGAGTGGTGTCCAGGGCGTTCTGTGTAGTGATGGGCATGAGACAGGACGAGACGAAACTTAGGAAAGTCTCGTCTCGTCTTGTATTATTCAAATTGAGTCTCGAAAGTCTCGAGACAATGGTCTAGTCTCGTCAAAGTCTCGAGACTTATCGTTATGTGGCCTCGGGCTACGAAAGCTCTATAGTCATATTGATCAATACAAATCAAGGGTCCAGATCTTTTGGAATCAGGGCTGGAGAATACATTCAAGTGGGTAAAAAAAAAATCAAAAAAGTCTCGAGACTTGTCTCGAGAGTGCATATAGGCCGGTCTTGTCTTGTCTTGTCTTGTCAGCCCTCAGGTCTCGTCTTTTACCAAAAGTCTCGAGACAACTTGTCTCGTACCCATCACTAGTTCTGTGTGCGGTTTAGATCGAGTAAAATGGACGAAGGCTATGGTATCTGGTGGTTATGGTACTTGTAGGCTTGTAAACAGACTTAAAATTGGTGGTCGTGGCGGGTAAGGGGTCCGGATTGTATGCATTGTGGAGTTGCAATACTTACCCCGTTTGGCTACATAGACCACGAGAGGGCCCTAAAGGTGGAGGACAGCTGTACTTCTTAATCCGCGTTTCTGGGTGAAATCTGAGGGTGGACAGCGCAGCGTCAATCGTAAAATTTTGGCGTCGTCCTATAGCTAAGTAGCTAGCTAACGTATAACTTTGTGGCCAGTGTCAATAGTCAGCGAGTTGAGAGCTCGTAGGTTGCTGTTGAAACCCCGAGTCGTCGTGAGTCCGTATGCTACCAGATGGAGGCATTATTCTGAATTAACGAGCGCTGTGTGGGCACGTACCTTTGTCACTGTTGTTTGATCGAACGGCATCTTGCCAGCATATTTCAATGATATGATGAGTCGACCCCGAGAAAAACACCGGTACCGGGTAACTTTAGACGTGTAGGCAAGTCGACAAAATATGAAGCGGTAATCGTGAGGACTTTGCTGTTCTCTTCTTCTTCTCCTTTCCTCTCGGGCCCAGCGTCTATCGAAGTTGGCTAACCGTGCGAATCCGGCATCCTCACCATGCGAGCTAGACAAGCCCGATCACAGACTATCACTCGCTAGTTGACGAAGACTCCTACTCCCACAAGGTTAGGTGAGAACACACACAGAAACGGTGGGGGTGTGATTTTTGGTGTTCTGTGACTCCCCTATGCCAGCGGTGGGGTAGACCATCTACGTGGCTACATTACACATGGTGATTTCGGGCAATCGTGCAAGTATACCGTTTTGATGCCAAGAAGCACCCCGACACCAAAGGATCAAACTTAACCTTCCTTGCAATTGACTCATACCATCAATTCGTCGTTGTCAAGATTTATTGACTCAGTTCTAATCAGTATCAAAGATAAAGCAAGAAAGTTATTCTCGCCCAAATGGCCTGTGGAAGCAGAATGCACTACATCACGGAGATGCCAACAAGTGACAAACTCGCACACCATGGATGGTTTTTTGACGCACCCAAATACCAGTACAGAGGTAATGAGCTCAAATACCGCTTAATACACTCAGACCATCTAATATATACTAATATTATACACACCACATGGAGATCCCCTTCAAATCCTTCAAATCGTGGGAAAACGGACCTGCTAGCAGAGTCACAATTCTAAAAGCACAGTGTCAAATACCTCGACGACTAGGGTTAGATTTGATCATGACACAATACACCGTATGTGTATGGATAGAATGAATATACTGATCAAGTAATGGTCCAAGCAATCGCATACCAGTAGTCAAAGAGCATTCATATTGTCGACTTTGGAGCACAAAGCCCCGTTTGCCTGGAGATCGAGATGAAGGGGGACAAATAGTTTGAATGAACGTGACAGCTACAGTGATAGTAAAAAATTTACTCGTAGTAAAAAGCCCTCATCCCACGCTCTTCGGTATCTTTCTCCCTGATAGATGGTAACTGGGCCTTTTCCATTAAGAAACTATGGTAACTACCGAAGATCTTCGCCGTTTATTGGATCCGAGCACGATACAGCCCGATGGCCTACGGGGAAGTCTTCCGGGGTATTTTGAATATAAGATGCTTGCAACTTCCCGATTAGAGGTTTTAGTGTTTGGGATGACTATTGAGATACCTTACGTGGAATTAAGAATTTCGAGAACCAGGCATGACACTTCTCCTTTCTTCCTAAGGCCATCTAGCTAGCTAGTCTCTTACTTGCTTTTTTTCGTTTGGTCGCTACTGTGGTACCCCAAAACTTTCCATATGGGCGGTAAAACTGTGGAGCTTGTCTAAACGTGCACATTACAGCTAGAGATCTGGAGATTTCTGATTGCACAGATGCATTGATACTAGAGATGTTCTAGTTAAGCCACAAATCTACTTTCAGCTCCAGCTTTCTCGATCTCGACATTGCATCCTATTGCTTATGCATCTCATTAAGTGATAGGTGTGCGCGCGCGAAAAGTCAATAGATACTATGCCAAGTCATATAATACATATGACACAACAGCGCATAAAACTCCCGCCAGAATTGGTTCTTGATTTCACAAGGCCTGCCTAGGCTTTGACTACCGCTTCTAATGTCTGTCCTGGGCTCCAAAAATCAGAAAAAGAAAATAATCTTTGATTACATTAGCACCTATCAATGATTTACGAGTGCCAATATTTACACTTTACATTACAAGGCTTGCCGCTTGAGCAAGAAAGAAAGCAATTTCGCACTTACGTATGGCTACGATAAGAGTTGGAAGAAAGGGCATATCTCGGATCATGCTACTGAGGCAATACGTAGTCGTAAGCGGTAGTTGGAGCTGGTAATGTAGCTAGTGGGGTACGTCTATTACAGCTAGACACTTATGAGACACAGCTTGTACCTTGAGATTGGGTCCGTGATCATGCATGCGCGTATGGGAGCCCAATGATGTTATAGTTGGTAAAACCCGTTAGATCTGTCTACCGTTGCCAATGGCTAGGAAAGAAATCTCAATGGAAGCGCCCTCTCTAGCACATTTCTCTCTCTATACATTAATCCAACAAAGCTTCACGAAAAGGGAGATCCCAGGGGTCCATCTATTGAGTGAATTACTGAAATTCCCTCGGTCGTCATACTTCTAACTTAGTATCTGAGATATATATTAAGAAAAAGGAAAAGATCAAGTTATTCGCAAATCTCCGGGATTCTCTGGATGTTGTGGGTCCTACAGAAACGCACGATTCAGGATCAGAATCATTCTTTCAGCCTATGCCTATTAGAAGCAAGAGCTCATAGAAGTAACGCAATTGATTAGATAGATAGCAACACGAGATCTGAAACCCTTGGAGATTTGTTATGCTATGCCTAGACCTATATAGTTACATCAGTGGAGGTTTGTTCGCAGTATAGCGGAAATTTCAAGAACAAATCATCTTTACAGGGCGACAGTACATCATCAGAAACAAGAACGCGTGAGCTCGATCGGCATTCAGAAAAGTAACCACGGTATGCCAGATTTATGTCTTCTTGTCACGAGGGATATTACATTTCTAAAGACTAGATAGTGCCAGCCAAGAAAGCACTTAGACCATAACCAGCACTATCAATGATTTATTTGCGGGTACTGTTTCTAATTACACCTATGACTTTATTTGATGAACAACACCTGACTGACATATCATTCGCGCTCTCCAAAACATAATAAAAACAAATACATGATCTCATGGTTCGTACGCCGTACATATACTTCTAGATTATGGTGGCTGATCAGATCTCTCGATCCCGTAGATTGGTACGAATCTAGAATGACGTGTGGAAACCAACAAGATACGAAGGATCCGAGGTGGTCCCCATGGATATCCCAAATCAAGTTACTAGTAATCATATCAGCTTTAGATGTCTTGCACTTTCCAGAGTTAAACAAGGGCCAAAGACATGTAATATTTGCGTATGATATGCCACAAGTATGGTGCGCACCATATATATGTCAGAGGTTTAGGGAATATAAGTGTCTGCAATATTAGCTATGCGCGCACATAACCGCGAGCTTCAAGACATTCGCTGTGCGAAGCAATTTCTCCCTGTTTAACAAGACATGAACCCTCGCAATTAATGAAGTAATCAATGACATGAACCCCCGGCCGAGCTCGAGTGAGACATCATGACCTAGCCGAGCACGCGTGGGGAAAAAGTAAATTGCGTGCCGATAACGTGAAATGCGATAGCTAACCCGAGATAGAATAATCAAAGTACCAATGACTGGGGTTACAAAGTCTATGAGGGTGCGGGAGGATCACTATTGCTTTCAGCGATGGCGAACCTCCACCCCGCATTTTCTAGTACATTACCGCCCATACAAAAGATGCGAGCCAATGGTTTGCGGTTTGCTTCACATTCCACTGCTTACTAGCATGCGAGAAACTGGTGATAAGTGTGGGGCAGTCTAGGGCTGAGATGAGTTACTGTCTTGCAGGTAATATGTACATGTATGTAGGTTTATGTACTCGCAGCAGGTTACAAGTACCCGAAAATGCAAGCCCTAATCTGCAATTACCATTGGAGTAGAAGTCAAAAATACACCAAAACCTTGCAGCTACATTTTCGGGTATTTCAGGCCTGTTGCGAGTAAATTGGTGGCTGCACGTCCCATCTAAGCACCGGCAGTTTTTAAAACTGTACTCTAATTCACTTGATCTTGGTAAGACAACTTCAATCGCAACCCAAATCTGATTCAAGCCTAACCACACCTAACCCATCGATATGCAATCGACATGCTAAAATATGTTCTGAATTATCCTGTACAATGGCACAGACGCATAACCAAACCCCCTATAAAGATTACACCACAAGTTTACCTAGTACCTGTCGCCACCGCCAAATATGCAAAGCCCTCTAGTAAAACACAGATAGCCTATAAGGAATAAAAGACTAGCGCGTGTAGAAATATAAACCCCTCCCAAACATAAGTGATCGTCAAGTCACTTCAGATTCGTGTAATTCCTAAGACATCCGTCTCCATTCGCAGAAAAGTGTTGATTCTGAGTGTAAAAAAAGGGTAAAAAAAAAGTGGTATAATGGTGGTATCCGCCATAAAAGAAGAAAAAGGACATTGATGCAAAAAAAAAACCAGACGCTAGTTCTCATAAAAACTCCATTAGAGTGGGAAAAAGAAAACCAAAACCAATAACCTAAAACCCCAGCCCTCCCAAAGGAGATATATAGCGTACTATGCCATATCCTCATCCTTGAATATATTACAACCTCTGTGTTGATTTACTAATTCGCTCTAATACCGCTCTGCAAAGCCGCCGTATCCTTGGCTCATGCGATTACTATGGTATGTGCTGGGCGCATACTCGCTCTGCGCACCCTGATGCTCATAGATGGTTGCTCTTCGGTCCTCCTCCGGAAGCAGTTCCTTAACTTCCCATACGTTCGTTTTCGTGCCCACACTAAACTCGAGGTCCTCTTTCGTGATGGAGTCCCAGTACTATTACATCCGGTTAGCAGTAAACCAGTGGAAAGGGAGGAGAAGGGTATTACCTTGTAGACCATCATCACACCAAGTAAGTTGCAGATGGAAGCAAAGAATAGTCCGTCAAGGTAATGCGACACCTCATCGCAGATTTTGCGGCTGAACACATAGAGGAGCACCTGTCCAACCACAAAGAAGAACACGCCAAAGGTAATGTCGCCCATCGGCCACCTATCCCCGAGTGTTCCCACCACTAGTATGACCTGGCATGCAACATAGATGAATAAGAACAGTGCGTTGACCACGTACAACAGCACAAACAAGGCCATGGTGTTAGAGGGATCCAACCCCGCCCATGATTGGAAGGTACAGAGCGCGACTGCGCCAGTCACAATGAACATGACCAGGGAGCATAGGCGCAACAACCACACGCTGAGCGCCGTGCCGTCTTCGTACACCTGGAAGCCGATGAAGCCGTTGATGAGTAGGCATGTGCAGAGGGCGGACGAGAGACCAGCTTGAGCGGCGACAAAGTATGCGTAGGGTGCTGAACCGATAGGAACAACGCCAGAGTCGAGACAGAGTGAGATGACGGTGAGGAGCATAAAGAGGTAGAAAAATGTGGTGATCTCCTTGCGACCTGTTTAGGCTATTAGCAACACAGGCATGTGAAAGGGTCAATCAAATAGGGGGAGCTTTGTGGGAGACAAACCAACAGCGGTAAACTTCGAACGGACGTGTAGAACCATGATCGAGCACATGACGAGTGACAAAATGTGCACGAAGTCATTTGCGGCCTGGAAAATCATTGTGTTGGCCCATTCAATACTTCGTGAATAGCATAGTGCCTCGATTCCCGGTCCTGTGAGTGATTTTGCGCCATTGTAGGGACCGACGAGTGAGCACAGAGGTATCGGGGCAGTTTCGCATATTGACTGGAAACTTCCGAACGACATGGTGGACGTGAGGTGTTGAAGTTGACGCTGTTGTCGTTGTCGTAGGTATCGAGGAGGAAGAGTCGGTTGTGAGGTTTAGGTTGCGCCAAGAGGGGCTCGGGCGCTGTTGCTACTGCCAAAAGGAAATTGCGGGTTGTCGGATCAAAGGCGAAGCGACGAGGGGAAAGGAACTCTTGTCGCGGATGGGCAAAGTAGATACTCTGTGTAGATCTAGGGTATGCAGACTGCAGCAGCAGCTCTAGAAGGGGGCTAGGTAGAGAGAGTAGAGGAGTGCAGTGGGGGGAAGGGAAGAGAGGGGGAGAGGGAGGAGGCTGGAATGGAGAGATTGATCACCTCCTTCTTCTTCCTCTTTCCTTTCTTCTGGTTCTTCTTCCTTTGCTTCGCTTCACTTTTACTCTGTTTCCTTGTTTTCCAGTACAGTTCGTACCAGCCTCTCAGAATCTTTCAAAATTCGGGCGGTTGGGTCTGTGGTTGTTGTGGTTACAGGAATCTAACCAGCCCCTTGCATCTCTCTCTTCCTACGCCGCCTTTTTTTCTTTCTTCCCAGCCCAATTGTTCCGTGTTTACCTACACCACCGAATAGGTAGACACCCACAACCAACCACTCATTATCCATCCGGTATATGTGCTGCCGCCTGTTCTGCGTATATCTCTTCATATCCCTCTTCCCCAATAGGTAGTGTCTGAGACAGCTTGTTGCCTATTCTTAGCACTCATTCCCTCTCACTCGTCGTCTGGGTTCATCCCATGATGATGCCCACACCTGGCACCTGGCACCAGTAGGTACATCGCGCCAACTTATCCTCTCCGCAGACTAAGTCCTAATCATATCACTCTTGAAATCATTTGTCGCAATCTACCAGATCCTTCCATGGCCATATGCAATCGATTTTGCGGCGCCAAAAGCCTCGCAAGGCTACATCGCATTAATAATATATATGTAGCTACTCGTAGATTAGAGTAGCACTTATTCTAGAGCATGTACCTATGTAGTACGTACCAGAGAATCCCAAGTAATAACGCCGTACCCCAATCCTTCCTGGGTCGGTGAAATTACGGCACTTGCGACTTGATCCCTAGAAATTTTTATGTTCCTTTTGCCTGCCTAAGTAGGTATGTACATATGTAGCTTGTCTTTATGTGCTGTTAGATGGGATCGATGGCCTTTCAGCTTGACATTATGTGCGAGGACAGCTGGGTGGTAACAGCCAACCAATAGTGTTGTAGCTTCAGTAATGACCCGACATCTTGTCTGAGTCCGTCTTTGGATTGATTGGATATATTTCCCGCAATAAATAGAAGGATCCAATCACTTACCGGACTAGTCGTCCGAGCTGGCGGACAACTTTTCTTTTCCACAGTTGGACTACCAGGTATTCTAACGGCCTTGCATATTAGGGCATGCTTCTTTTTTGCTTCTCTAGCCCACTTAGCGAATCAGACTGAAGGCCGGGGGAAGAGGTATGCTATGCTATGCGTCAACCAAGCAGTCAAGAAGTCAATCCATCAATCAAAAAGTCACTTAAGTAGTTGAATAGTGATGGGTATTTCTTTTTCTTTTTCCCTCTTCTCTTGGCTGCTTTACTTTGTTTCAGTCTTCTTTCCAAGTAGGTAAACTCTGCATGCAAGTAGATATCCCTTTCCTTTCTTTTCCTTTTCATTGCCATGAGGTTTTATCATTTTTTGGCGGTCCCTAGGTCCTCTTTTGATTGCCGACCGGTACCTGGACCCTAGGCCGGTGGTTCCTGTATGTAATGTCCGGACGGCGAACCAAGGCATGTGCATGGAGGAATCCAGAAGAAACAAATAAGCAAGTAAACGGCATAGAATTGTATATCAGATCTTGTGACCACTGGCATTTAACGTTTAGCTCACGCCTAGGATGAACAAGAAGGGGTTATATGTAGGTATGGTGAGATGAGTATGAGATGTTGCATATCAACCATATCTCAGAGGATGAATGGGTGAGTTCATGAGTCTTAAGAGTTTGAAATAAAAACCCTTGAGACTAAGGGGCCATCGGCCTGGCCTATGACGGGGTCCTTGGTCTGAATAACAGGGTTACTGGCACTGCATACATACATACATACAGCACAGCATAAACGAGCAGCTGGTTACAGTTGTAGAGTTGTACAATGCTTCGGTAGTTGAAGGTGGGGTAGAGGAATCAAGGTCAGATATGTCTCGGAACCATATTACCGGATGAGTAGTTCAGTCGAGTCTTGTAATGACGAAGCCAATGTACTACATTGATCAGGAGGAGAAAGAGGGTTTTTTTTTTCAATATAAATGCGGGTTTCTTCCTCTAGTTGAATTCCTCTCTGTCGGGATCTCCAAATATCTACTCTCAGAATCAAAACCTAGCTCGAGCTCGGGTGCTTTATCTCGATACTTTCCGTTCGCCAATATATAAATCGAATTTTGTATTAACTCGCCAGTATAATATAATCTATTCTCAATTAATATCCATCATCCGAACCTCAGCCGGTTGTCTCGTGATCTTGATAAACAGCCCATAGGTAGGTTGAAAACACTCTATTAGAAATCCCTCATGACTTCGATTGTTACTCACGTGCAGGTTTTATATATCCATAGCCCAGATACTTTCCCCAGACAACGAGATGTGCGACTTTACCATTAACTACTACTACCACAAAAACTGCATGAGCCCTGAGAAGCACGCGGTTAAGCTCGACGGCAGCGAAGGAGGTACGAGTACTGCCACCGGTGTCTGTCGCGAAGGGCCCCACAAAATATTTAAGTTGGAACCTGGAGACTGCCCTCAATGCAAGCCAAACATTTAATTGGTGGTACATTCTCGTCAAAACTTTCTATCGGAATTATCTGTGTTGGCAGGTGCTGGATCATCATGTCACTAGAATGTTGGGCATGTTAACCGTGTGATCAAAAGTGGATACACGCCGGGGCGGGGTTTATCGACTGTGGGAGTATCGGTGGGGAGGGACAAGGAGAGTGAGAGGAGGGGAGAGAGTTTTCTTTTTCTTTTTCTTGTGGTTTTTGGACCTGTCATTCAGTATTATTACTCCGCGGTTTTGTTTTTATATGCAAGTGCATGCACATCTTATTCCTGTTTAACGTTTTCCCGGGTTTTCAATGCTTCTTAGCCTTCCTTGCCGTTCCGCTTATTTAATTTCCCGTATATGTGTGTCTTGGTATATACTCCTGGCTTTTCATTCGTAGTGTTCTTCCTATTTATCGTTAGCTGTACTTCGTACTTTGTGTTTTGAGATTTTGTTTTTTCAAACCCAATCTACTCTGTTCTGTCATATTCTCTTCGCTTCCAGTTTTTCCGATATCTGTTCGTTTATTTGCGGCCGGTGAGCTTGCTACTCCTAGGGGATGGACACGAGACTATTTGTGATCCTGTTTCCATAGCATGCCCCAACAATACTATTTACAAGTGACTTGAATTCGTTCCTGGCTCATGAGTGAGATGCCTTTCATATTTGGGATTGTCAACAATGATTACACACTATATTACCTACATAACCCTGTACCGAAGCCCGCATTTTTTGTAGCTGCATCTATTATGCATTAGGCGTATCATTTCTCCGCAAGTACGCAATGCAGGTTCAAGCGGAAAAGAAGGATGCCATGAGCGGCCCGAGCCCAGGACTTTGGTTACGGTGCGGTACAGGTGGGGCGTAAAATAAATAAAGGTTGATAAAGCCTTGGTAGTATGATTACATTGTTGCCAATCGGTCCGCCCAAAAAAAGCACTGTGCCAATGCGAACCTGTCACCATAACGGCCAATTGGCTGGGTTATAGTGAATGGATTAAAAGAACCGCAATCTTGCGTTAGCTCCTCAAACTAATTTGACAGCCTAGGCTGTACCCATACGGCTTTAATCGATGGTCCCCACCCGTTTATCGAGTAGTTCAGCTGGGTACCCCGCCCTTCTTCTATACACGTAACCTTGATGGGAGAGTAAACACTAGAGAAATAGGGTCTCATACGTGTTTACAAGTATATCGAAACATACTGTTCCTGGGTTCCGTTGTTTTACTTGAGATTGGGACCTATTGGATTAGCAGGGGTAATTGAGTCCCATCATTCGCCCTCCTTTTAGATTTTAGAAGCCGCCGCCGGGGGGAAGTACAAATCTCGATTGGGCCAGTATGGTGTAAAAGAGGCAACGATACACGTGGAAAGATGGATTGTGGAGTCCGATCTCGGTTGTGTGCTCATTATGTGCATACCATTGTCACTTGGTATGTCGCACAGATACCGATGCAGCTGATGTGTGGAAGGAAATTCAGAATCGGCGCTACAAGCGGCTATACTTTCTGTGATCTCTCTCCGACTAATACTTACAGAAACTTTGAGAGTTTCGAACCTGCAAATCTGACTGGAGAGTTATTGTTGGGACTGTCAGACATCCAATCAGGGTAGGGTCAAAGTATGGATAGCTCAGAATATCTTGAATATTGAACAACCATATCAGACCAGGCTTTTGCCTGCCTTTTCACGCATCTGAACCATAACACTCCGCCTATACCGCCTGTAATCCTTAGAAGAAGAAGAAAAGGGCCGGGGGGGTAGGTTCGGATTCCTTCTGTCCGAGTTTTTTCAGCTAGGAACCCTGTCCTGAACATGTACAGATATATTTGTTGAGGTTAGTTCTGGTTTTGCGCAGCCCGAAGATGGTCATGTACCGTTATTTCGGTGTCACTATTCCAGAAAGATTGGATGCTGGCGGGAATATGCGGGCCAGTTTATTATATTTCCCCTTGTTTATCATACGCTATGATATCCACGTGGACAGGATCTATCTGCAAGTCATTATCAAATGAGCCGATCGGAAAGTTAGCAACTAAATCAATAAATTACGGGGAAGCCTTCCAACGCATGAAGCAAGGGAATAAATGGCAGCAAGGGTTGGTACTTAACAACGTTGATTATTGAGACGAATTCGTGAAAATACATGTATACACGTACATATCTGGCCTACTTTAAAGTTGTGACCTGTGGGCAAATGTCTGGGGCCGCTTTAATTCCAACGCTGTTGCTTTGACTCGCGCTCCGTATGCAGGCCTCGATAAACCCTGACCCCTGCTCTGGCTTTCTCATGTGTCTGCAGTAGGAGAACGCTACAATCAGCAAGTAAACAGTGGTTGTAGTTGGCTATCTGGGTGAAATCTAGCTTTTGAGACGACATAGATACATGTAGCTGTTGTCGAGCGGGAGAAGTAATAAGCCGTAGAAGTCGCGCTTGTTTGTAGTTGGGTTTATTGTTACTATTTATGGACTAGGGTTATCAGCCCTGTCTCGGAGCCTGCTTCCGCAGAGCCTCAAATGAGCCTAACAGAGCCGCGCAGAGCCTCTATGTGCACGGGCCCTGGTTCCCTGGGTTGAAACTTTAGTGTGAATCAATCATGTGTTTTGGAGGAAAGGTCGGTCGAAAAGTAAGGCGAGCAGGATTACAATAAGAAAGACCTCACTAGCTTCATTTCTATCTAAATATGAGAGCTATATGTACTTGTATCCGAGTCCCAACGTCGAGTCTGAAAGGGGCCAGTCCCAGAGGAATGGGTCGCGTTTGACGGTCAATGAGATATGCACTTCGGCTTATGCCGTTGTTCATTATGAATTCATACGGTGATAGATTCTGCTTCGAGAATTACGCTTGGCAGATTTTTTCCCCCGCTTCCGTTTCGTGGAAACCTTTTTCAGAGGCTCGCGCGCGGTATATACCTAACGCCTAGAACAAAATCTTAAGACCAATCGAGTAGATAGAATAAGAGAGCCTGCCGTCGGGGTAGAGACTCTTGGCAGTATCCCAATGTCATATTTTTTTATTCTACAGAAGTTATCCCCCATAATCTACACCCCATTGTGTCGTAATCGTATTCTGGAAGTCCAAGCCATATACATATACGAAATAGCAAATATACATACATGTATGTAGGTGCGACTGTACTACATGTATCCCGTGTTTAGTGCGCAGCCTATCACTTCGCACAATTACACTTGATGAAATTGCACACGGTCAGACCATTTCTACTTCTTCTAATACATAAAAAAAGTTAATAGTGATAAAGTAAGGCCCCGTTCAGATGTCCTGGTTTATTCGATAAACTGCGATAAACTGGGCTCACTAAGCTACTTTAGGCACTTTTGTGGTTTTGAAAAGGTCCTGTACTGTTCGGCAACCAATAATCTGACAACGCTGGTTTATTGAAGAAACGCCAATTTGAAGAATCACCTCCTGAGGTGTTTTTCAAAACTCGTTAAAACTCTGGCTGCCGAACAGGAAAATGATCTGGAATAAACCGCATCTTGAATAAACTAAACACTTTAGGGTAATGAAAAACTTAACTCCAAAAAACTAGTTGTTGCAGCCGAACGAGGCCTAAATATACATCAAGAAGTATGATACCTACACGTATCAACTTTACCGCCCCGGGAAAGACAACCTCGATCATTCCCGCCTTGCATATACTTAATCCACCAGTGGAGATGATTGATAGAGAATACTCGGGGCAGGCAAAAAGTACCGGACAATGCAAATTTTGTCTCCGGGCTTTTTTTGTAGTAGTTCACGCCTAGCACGCGCGCCCATTAGTGAACCAAAAACCTGCATTGCCCGGCACTTTTTGCCTGCCCCGAGTACACATATACATATATTTTAAATCAAAATCTATTGCATTAAACACACCAAAGGAGATCAGCATTCCCATTCGCCCGGCACTCTTCACCAACTATCGAAATTCCCAAAGCCTCCGCCGCCCTTTGTCTTCTTCTTAACTGGCTCCTCATAGGTGTACTCGTCTTCTACCACACCCACAATCTCATCTTCCTCGCCAGCTGCTGCCTTCGCTGTTGCAGCTTTTAGATACTTTCCTACCCCTGTCGCCCCCTCGGTCCCATCAGCTTTTCTCCTACCATCCTTTAATCTTTTCCCAGTCCATGTAGTCATGTCATCCTCAGTCCCTACTCTCTTCTTCTCCTCTTCCTGCTTCTCTTTCTCCTGGTCCTCCGCCTGCTGTTTCAAGAACTCCTCGAACGGATCCACGAAAACAATAACTTCGTTGATGACAATATCCTTTATAGGCCGGTCACCCTCACCAGTAGGAGTAGTCTCCATTTTATCAAGTACCTCCAGTCCGCCAACTACTTGACCAAATATAGTATGTTTCTTATCGAGATGTTTTGCAGGGCGGTAGGTGATGAAGAATTGCGATGTGTTGGTGTTCTTCCCTTTATTCGCCATTGAAATAACACCTCTTGAGTCGTGCAGCAATGGACTTTCCCATTCATCATCAAAAGTCTTACCCCAGTAACTTTCCCCCCCGCGACCTGTTCCCGTGGGATCACCGCCTTGGATCATGAAATTCCTTATTGATCTATGAAATTTCACGCCATTGTAGTAACCCTTCTGGGAGAGCTTTACAAAGTTATAGACAGCCTTAGGGGCGTAGTCCGTGTGTAGCTTAATGTTTAAATTGCCGAGATTAGTCTGGATACGAGCGTAACCTTTGTACTTGATCTTCTTGGGCTTGAGCATGTACTCTTCATCAGAGAGAAGCGCACGCTCAGAGGTTGTGTGGACACTCATGGCCGTGGATGTAAATGATGCAGCAGCTTTTCCAGTGGTATGACGAGCTGCATTGTATGGGACAGCCGATCTGCTAGATGTATTCGACGACGATCCTGCGCCACCACGCGAAAGTGCGCTGGAGGAACGCGGTACGGCAGGATTGTGATTTGGGTCTGACGATTTTGCGGCGCGAGCTTTTTCAACAGCGGCCTTCGCGGCAAGAATCTTTGAAGAGGAGCCTGTAGCGGAGAGATTGATATTACTGAGTGGATCTGCGCGCTCGGCTTCCTGCTCTGGAGTCAAGGTGCTGGTCCCTTCCTTAAGGTATTTGAAGTTGCTCATATCCCGGTTTGACAAGTTATGGGGATCCTGTAGAGTGATTATATCTTTGCGACTGAATACATCGCCGCTGACCAAATCTTCCCAATGCTTTGGCTTGACGTTTAGTCGCTCTACCGTGTCCCAAGCGAAAACATTGCCGCTTGTTCGTAACGCGACGATATGAGTATTATCGGTAAATACTTTGAATGTCACCGGGTCGCAGTATTCGCCATCGTCGTTTTTGTGCATGTTAAGCTTCAGAAGCTCTCCGTAGGATAGCTTGCCCCCCGTGACGGGATTTGTTCCGTGCTTTTTGAGCCATGGAATGATGTTCGTGAGGTCGAAAATTGTTCCATCGGCAGTGCACACGGGATGTGAGAAAGGCTGAAGTGATAGGGAGCAGAAGTTGTAAGGAAGACGGCGGAAAGGGAGAGTGTTTTTGGAAGCGAAACCGGTAGAGGCGCCGAAATCGTCGCTAGCCCACTCGCTGTGCGTTATGTAAAGTTTATCGGTTCCTGTACAATCGTTAGCAAATCTTTCGCCAAAGCACAGGTAATCAATTATTTATCACTCACCTTTCCCCATTGTTGACCGTGTCCGAGACGAATCTGGGGAGAGCTGTGGTGTCGCGTGGAGGTGAGGCTTCAAGTTTCTGACCCTGACTAAGCAACACTCTTAGCTTAGGTTCGAATGGCCCTTAAGGCCTTAGCTTTGGTACAAAAACTTTTAAACCACAGTTATATAGTTTAGGAGTATTTCTAAGTTCGAATACTCTTTAAACGATGTCCATTGCAAATTGGTAATTGTAAGCTTGCAAGATCAGGTTACCAATCACGAACGGCATTGGGAGAGGCCACATATATGGCGAATCGACCGGCCAGCGATGTAGTTGCCTCGCCGCCGGACCCTCAATAGTGGGTCAGTCCCTGAGCAACATCTAATATGCTAATCGTTGGGTTTTATCACACCGTTAGCCTATATCTGAATTCAGTACAGGGCCAAAAGACTTCACCTTACAAAGCTTAATGGTGACTCCAGGCTTGGCTCACAGCTGCTCACTCGATCTTTCAAGCTTAGTGAGATAAGACCAGATCAAGACCAAGTCTCATCTCAGTCAGCTCCCTACTGGATAGGGAAAAGGATGGTGGAAATTAGCTTTAAGGGTTCTTTCATCAGCAGACACCAGAAACCCGCGGGACACATGTGCACAATGCAAGGGGACACTACACGTGTACAGCCACGGCGGTTTCTGGGCTTGTCTCCAGAAACCGAGTGGGGGCCGGGTGGGGGGCCTAGTGAGCCCATGGGGCGAATGCTGGGCGCGCATTTACCACCAAACCCCAAGACGTATTTTCCAGTGCAGTTGGATCCCCAGCCAGAGGTTTTCGGGCAGGCATCGGCCTTGAAAGCCCAAAGGTTTGCCTTCCACAGCATCCGAACCCCACCGTGTGGGGGGGGGGGGGGGGGAATTTTAAAAGGCCATTGACATTGCAAGCCCATAGTGGCCCGGCAGGGCTTTTCACGAGAGAAAGAAAGGTCGAATTTGTTTTATGAATCAGGGCCAAGGCCCAAAAGGACTTTTTCAACCGATAGGTACAGCTGTACAGAGTTACATACTTAAGGCGAAGGTGAAGAATCTTAAACAGGAGAGGGCCTTTTCATGCAAGGTCGGATAAATTCCGCAGCTTACGGCTATCAGAGCAAGAGGGAGTGCCAGCCGGCACGATCCCCCAACTCGTCAAGCAGGAGATTCGGGAGGTCCATACCTCATTTCGTATCAGATCAGTAGCGCGGGATTTTCTCTCGGAACTGTGGACCTTCGAAGCCTCAGCTGCCCTGCTAGTTGATATATTAATAGCCAGCGTCGAGCCTTTGCAAACCGCCCGAGCTATGCTAACCGCAGAAGAAGACACATCAGTATTAACCTTCCCTTCATCCCTATCCCCAGCCAGTGATCGTGAAAGTGCAGACAAGCAGATCGATAAACCAAAGGCCAAGGCTCATAGATGCTGGATGGCTCAAGGTTCTCCATCATTTGGGGTGATAGTGAAAAGTATACCTAGTGCGAAGCTATAGGGGGCGTAAGGTTCGTTGTCTCTCGCGGTTTAACTAGCCCAGCGCGTGGATCCAACAGCGTCCGGTCTAGCCGGTAACTTATACTTATCGCGAGTGATAATCCATGATGCAACAATTCCCTCCCGCTGGTGCATTCTATTAACACAACCCGCCCGATACGGCCGACCAGACAAACATCTAGAGATCGTATCAATACTGCGATTGGTCCAAGTTTGAAGACGTGCGGATAGCTGCATGAGAATATACATAGGGTAAGGGCAAGTCCCGGCTATTAGCCACTACTAATATTAGTAGTAGCAGTAGGAACAGTTGTCAAAATGGCTAGTAGCAGCTAGAGTAGCAGCACTAGCGTTATCTACTAGCACAAGTGGGCAAGTAGTAAAATGATGCAATAAATATCCTTTCCGAGATGAATGTAAGTTACTAATTGGGTACATACAAAAAAAATGACCTAAACTTGAATCCAGAGGCATAAAAACATCAAACTACGGGCCAGACCGAGCAAAGTACTAATGGAAAAACACAATAGATAAGAATGAAAATAAAAAAAGGGAAAAAATAATTAAAAACCGTCCCACTTTTTTTCTCTCCGAACCCCCTACTACGCTATGGGTTTGATATCGATACTTACCTGCCGGCGACAGAAGACCAGCACGCTTAGTGGTGCTTCTTCTTCTTACTGTGGTGGCTCAACAAGTTCGCCGCGATAGCTCCCTACACACACCGCGATCATTAGCCCGCCATTCCCTAAAACAAAACTCTCCGCTCTCCGCCCAACTCAATAAGAAAAAAAAGTACATACCCCTACCGCGCCTCCGACTTTCCCAAATCCCATCTTACTCCCAATGAACGCTCCCGCGCCCCCACCAATCAACGTACTGCCCAACCCCCTCTCTCCCTCCGCCCCCGGCTGCTGCTGCCCATACCCCGGCTGCGACCCATCCGCATACGCGCCAGGCCCCGACGGCTGCTGGTACGCATACGGGTCCATTGAGCCCCCGGGACCCTGTGGCTGATGATACATCGGCTGCTGATGCTGCTGTACCGCGTATGCCTGCTGCTGCGGGGGATATCCCGTGGACGCCGCCGACGGCGTAGCGGAGGCGGAGCGGCTACCGGCGTAGTAGTCGCCGCCGGTGGGGGGGTAGTAGGGCTGCTGGGGCGGCGGCGAAGTGTACCCGTATTGCTGCTGGGGCTGTTGGGGCTGCGGCTGCTGGTAGGTGCCGTATTGCTGCTGAGGGGGGTAGTAGGGTTGTGGGCTGGGGGTGGCGCCGTAGGTGTTGTCGTAGTAGCCGGTGGGGGCTTTGGCGTCAGGGGTGTAGGCGCCGTAGGGTTGTTGCGGGGGTTGTTGTTGGTAGGCGCTGGGAGCGGGGGAGCCGTAGGTGTTGGGTGGCGGGGAGTTGTATTGGCCCGCTGGGGGGGTGTAGGGAGGTGGTTGAGGGGCGCCGTAGTAGTCGGACATGATGGGTAGCTTGTTTTTTGTTTCTAAGATAGAGATGTGAGTATGAGTTTGAGTTTTTTCGGTGCTGTGTGGGCTGTAGGTGGAGGAACTGGAATAAAGTGTAGAAATATCGAGGTCGAGGGAAGGGGGGGGGGGGGGGGGTTTGGATAAAGAACGAGCGGACAAAGAGTGCGGGGTATGCACCTGTAGAAGATATGTGTGTGCTAGCTACTTGTAACTAAAACTAACGAGCAGAGAGAGAATCTGCCTATGAAGGCAGAGTAATATAGGTACGTGACGTCTAGGTAACGGTATCCAAATATAAAGGTGGTGTGCAGCCTCGATCCTATTTGCAGACTCGCAGAGTATTGTGTATGCAAGATGTAGGTACTACTGTAGGAGGTATGTAGTATGTATCAAGAAAGGCCGTTGAGATTCCAATTGACCAGACAGACAGACAGACGGATAGATTAGGACAGATAGATATAGACCAGACAGACCACCAGCCGTTGAGGGACAGATATGTCGACAGCCAGGAGCTGCTCCTATCTTAAATAAATTGCTCAACCTCTCTCGCCCCCGGTAGTTGCTGTCCACCGGTACGTACGGTAGCTAGAGTGTGTACCTACACACATACCTGTAGCCACATACCTGCTCTGCTGCTGCTGCTTTCACCCACTTACTAACGAAGCTGCGCACCACACATGAGGCGGAGCACAAAGAGTCGTCGTCGTCGTCGTTGCTGTGTCACATCATTTCACTTGCCCCCAAACTCGATCAGCTGTGTGCTCCCGAGCTAGAGAGGAAGGGATTAAAGGATTAAAGGATTGAGTAAAGCACAAGAGGTGAGACGAAGACGAATGGCCTGCTGCTTCGCCCCCCCCTAGTTTCGGCGTCAGTCAACCAGAGTAAAATATATCCCTCCCAGCCTTCTTCTTCTTCTTCTCCATCATCATCCCTCCGATCTGCCATCGAGGCTGCAGATGTGGAGTAGAGAGAGCACTTACTAATTACTTCCCTTGTTCTTGTGCCGGGAGTCTCTTGTCCCGAGCTGCACCACAGCAACACACTGGCATACCTTGCCTTGAATGAGATGCTGATAAATAAGATAAATGGATGTAACAACAAACAAAACTCCCTTCTCATCCTCCCGGCCATGCCCACCTGGTAAAGGAGTTAGGAAACCCGAGATCCGCGCCACGCCGCCCAGGAATGGTGAGCTGGTTATCGTGTCGAGTAACTAGAGTAGAGCATAGTGCCTACATACCTACTCTACCTGTAGAGACCCCACGCTTCGCTGGTGTATTAGATAAAGCTGGATAACAACATGATACTCTACCCCCCCCCCGTCTTAATTACCTACATGTACCTACTACAGAGTAGAGTACCTGGTCCTGGCACATGCTAAGCTTTGCTGCTGTCAAAGCGCACAGAGCTTCCCACGATTGGTACCGGAAATAAAAACTCGATGAGATATTTATGTACAGTCGGTCCCATTTCAATTTCAAAGTGCCGTCGACCCTACTCTAAAGTCTATTCTTCTTGGGTATAATTTACTGGTTCAAAAGAACAAGACAAGTCATCCAGAAAAATAAAAAAATAAATAAAAAAACATGCATGTCGCAAAACCAGACAAATGTACGGTACTGTAGGTAGCTTGGTATCATTCATTTTGCAAGTTCTAATAATTCCCCCCGTTTATAGGCCTACCTATTCCGCCGGAGGCTGTTGTCTACGAACCCTAAGAGGCCTATCATCTTCAGGCTCTCTCGCACCAGCTGCGCGGGACAGCTCTTGAGTTCCCTGTCTCATCTCTTCGTCTAGCCCCGTCACACGCACGCCGCTAGAAGAAACTCCACTGGTAAACCCACCCCTCATAACACGCCTCGCTCCGATCCTACCCCTCAATCCACCCCTCATACCTCTCGCGGCGCTTGAGACACCTTCGATGCCTCCATGACCCACGAAGGGCGGCGCCAACGTATTTACATCAACCTCAAGGTCACGGTTTGAGGATTCCTGAGCATCGGGAGTGCGTTCCTCGGGTTCAGTTCCGAAGAGTAAATCATCGGTAACAGGGAGAACAAGCGCAGCCGAATGCCATCCAGCTGCCGAAACCCCCAAAACACAATATTCTCTCCTGTCCAGGCGCACATCTTCTTCGGTGCCTTCCAATTTCTCTGTTGAAAGTGCAATTAGTCAGGGTTCTCGAGTCGTTGCGACAGAACTGCCCTACCTATGGCATCC
The DNA here is from genome assembly GCF_020137385.1 of Morchella sextelata. Lineage (NCBI taxonomy): Eukaryota > Fungi > Ascomycota > Pezizomycetes > Pezizales > Morchellaceae > Morchella > Morchella sextelata. The sequence continues at coordinate 678,136 of NW_025408641.1, forward strand.
CATTGAGGATTACCATCTTCCCCTCTGGGTGGATAACAGCTTTTAGGATGTGGCGGGTCCTGGAAGAACACTTCTGCAGCTTCATCAAGAGTCCCATTCTGCCAATGCCATACCACACCTCTACGTTCCGCTTCTCTAAGATCCCCGATCCCAAGGCATCCGCAATTCTGACTCTCTACACCCCAAGACAGTAATTTTCCGTCCTGTGTGACTGCGTGACTGTGGTAGTCGCCAAAAACTATCTGAGCAATTGTGCCAAATTTGTTGAGGCTGGGAATGGCTAGTGGTCTTATTTCGTCTTTCTCAGGAACTGGAACTTCTGGTCGACAGTTGTTTTGAACAGCTCTTCTGAGAAGGTCGGTATCCCCCACATGGACAAGTCCATTCCTATTGTAAACCGCAAACTTCTTGAAAAACCCCGAGATGCGGTCAGCCTTCTTATTCCTATATCCCTTTAGATCAAGGATCTCCTCATCCGTGGGTTCGTGCACGGAAAAGTGAGGAAGAAAGACTGGTGGTAAAACAGGGACTCCGTCCCTCTCCTCTATACAGTAAACCCTGCCGCCCGCAGTTACAAAAACAACAAAACCTTCAATAAGAATGAAATCAATGATTTCTTTTTCGCGCTCTAGGATAGTTGTCCTTTGGTGTTCCTGCGGATCAAGGATAGGTGGTGTAATTAGGCTCTCCTGGACAAGCCTACCATCCTCGCCTATGCCATTGGTACCGGAGATCCTTTTATCATGCTTCCAGATGAGAAGGCCATGTCCATATACCAATGCACCACTACAATCCCACCCACCCACAACCTTCCTAACTTTTCCAACTTCAGTGGAGCTTGAGTACGGATCCGATTTAATAATCCAGCTCTCCATAAAATTGATTCGTTTGGGAGGGTTATGAAGGTCTTCATAAGAGTAAATTTGACCCTCTACATCAAGAGCGATGAGGTGGTTACGGCCGGCAGAGATGCGTGCGATGGGGGTATCAATCATCATCTTAATGGCATGCTCAGAATTATCAGGCTGCCTAAACCCACGCTGCCCAGTCATCGACCCGTAACTATAAACCTCGCCATCGAAAGTGAGGAAATGAGTACTCCAACCGCTATAAGCCAAGTAATTAGCTTAAGAATGATGTTGCGTAGTAGTGAAGCTCTTACCCAGCCTTAATATCTACGACAAAAACATTTCGCAAAGTTCTAATCTCCAGCGGGATCCCAATGCCTCTGTGGCTTCTTGAACTAGCGGCGATTGGATACGAGTGGCCGAGCTTACCGAGAGCGTTTTCTCCCCAGGTGTAGGTGCGGGCTTTGGTGACTGAGAGGAAGAGCCGCATTGTCGGGACATCTTTGAACCGCGGAAGGTTGCTGAGACTGTATGGGAGCTGGATGGCATCTTCGAGACGTTTTTGCCAGAAGTAGTCTCGTTCGACGACACCTTTTATTTTTTTCTGTCTGAAGCATTAGATGGAACCATTTGATTGTTTGGTGATGGGAATAGTACACATATCAATCTTGAAGAGTTTATGACCTCTTTCCAGCCTATATATCCAAAGATATCATGAAGCAGCTCGGCCGCTAAGATGGAGTTAGCTACGAGTCAAGCATGTTACATCTAACATTATAGGATTGAAGCTTACGGAGGTCTACTAATGTCGCGGAAGTCATTTTTGAAGATGAATTATGTGCGGAAGAACGGTTTGAGGGTGTATACGGGCAGTGTAGGCCGGAGGTGATGATGGGTAAATACCAACGGTATTTGAGCTCTGGAGCTTTAAGCGGGGCAGATTACTGCCTAGCTCAGGACAAAGCAGGGGTGTGCAGGCATACGTCACACGGCTTTCCTGAGCCACATTCCATCTCAGGTGATAATACTCGGGGCAGGTATGAAGAACCTGAACATGAGTGTTGGCGGTAACGGTCTCTGGTTCGCGCATATTTTGAACTAACTGCAAATTGAATCCCTGCCTGCATATCTCATGTTCAGGTTCTTCTTGCCTGCCCCGAGTACTTTATGGTTTCGAGCATGGTTTGTTCCAGCCCTTGTCAACTAAGTAAGCTTGGCAGATGTGGCATGCCGTAGAACTGGACACCGTTCGAGTGAGTTGCTGTGCATCGAATTCAAAACAAGGACGACAAGATTTACATATACAGCTGCCTAGTTGCATTCCTTCCCTCTTGAACACAAATATATTGCTTAGACAAATGTTAATTTCTTTAGGCAGTGATAGACATGGAATTTTCTGCTTACCCTAGTTTTATTAGGTTTATACCAAGTCATCATACAATATCACTCGATTATTAGTAACTGAGAGCGAGGCCACGTTGTTTTTTTTGTTTTTTGTTTTTTGTTTATTTAATTCATTAATTATATGCAGACCGGGCCACGTTGATTGATTAGTTCATAAAGTACATTCAGCCTTCCAGCTATGGTACGAGCTCGAGTGAGGCCACGTCAATTTTAGTAACATTAGAAAGTGTAACATTTGCAGCCTTGGATTTCATAATTCTTTATATCAGAGATACGTGTAATTTCTACTTTCACGACCCCTATAAACTCAGTCTCCGGTGGAAATATTCCAATGAGAATAATAACTTAGTTTGCATAGAGAACTGGCTCTAGTAACCAATAAATACTCCCCGCCCGCGTTCTCTGAACAAGGACCATCAGGTCCCAGATCTCGACGGTCAAGCCTCAAGCTTCAAATATAAGCACCTAATGTACATGTATACAGAATCAACGCTCTACCTACTCTCCAATGTTAAAGTGAACCAACATCAATATTTATATAGCCAGAACCCTAGGCAGGGGGCACGAATACCAAAGATCTACCTTTTTATAACTACAGTAAGTAAAGTGCACTTTATAATTTACAACAAGACGCAGCTTTCTGGGCCAGTTTTCGGGCAGGCATGGCCAGTGAAACGAAGGAAGTTTGTTCTTTTTATTTATTTACATGCAGGTAAAAAGAGAAAATTGTACCGTTTCCACATTTCTCTGTCCGACGGATCCGTGTGAGTGTTCAAAGTCGCGCCCTAAGTGCTCCGCTGTTCGATGCGTGATGCTCGTCTATTAAGAAGAAAATACCCTACAGTAATTTTGTAATCTCCACATTACAGGGCAAGAGTTTTCGTTTACATACACGTCGTCTAGCTACGAGTTATAATCACGATGATCTTAACAAAACTGAATGGCGTATATATCGAGGTAAAAAGAAAAGGAGCTCAGGCATGAGAGATATAACGTCTTGATAACACGTGCATAGATACTTTCCTATTGTTATCGATATTGTTTTTCCCTCAACTCCAAACCATGCACTACGTAGTGTTATATCCTGTATTTTCGATCATTGACACTTCGCCAGAACCAATGTGGGCCCTTATGAAACATGCGAGCTTTCCAAACCGGAGCCCATTGACTCAAACTAGTTCAAAATACGTATGAGCTCACTCGCAGACTACGCATGACTGTTTGAGTCTACAAAGTTGTGTAGGTATCACCAGAAGCTACGCCCAAACCCCAGCGAAAGGAGGAGTAAGCTTCGTGACCCAACACCCTACCAAACCAAGCCCAACGCAAAACACACGGCCCATATCCTTCCTTACTTATCACCATCATCAAAGCGAAACCTATGCGGGAAATCTACCCTCGTACCCACACTCGTAGCACTAATCTACCGCAGCTCGGACAATCAGTAACCCTGCGTTCAGCCCTATCTAGTCCCTCTTAGCAGTCCCACCAAATAATCCCACCCCACCCCACCATATCACAGCATATCGCTTTTCTTTTATCCACTGAACCACTTCATTGCCCCACCATAACATATTATACCGCTTTTTCTTCTATCCGCTAACTATATAGTAGGCACGATCCCATCCGCTGAGAGGAGCGAAGTTTTATAGATGAAAAAAAAAAGTGTCTTGATTGGGTGATAGTCTCGTGACCATCTCCTAAGGGTGCTGTCCTTCCTACATCATCCACACAGCTTCACTCGTCTCTAACATATCTCATTATCCTCATCACCATCTCCCTCCCGACCATCTTCTGTCCGCTAACTCTGAAGTCAGGCATGTTCAACTCCACCTAAATTACACCGCCGAGCGCGCAGACTACTCACCGAAGAAGGTATTTTCCATACCGTAATTACCCACTAACTTCCACCCACTAACTTCCACCCACTAACGTTGGCCAGAGCTAGCTGGGAATTCTACTCTATGCCATCTTTTGAGGCGTTTGCGTCTCTTCAGGTCTTGGCTTTGGTTTCTTGGATTTGGGGCTTAATGTTTAGGCTTTGGACTTCTTCGGAGACTTGAGAAAGCGGTAGGTATGATCAACCGGATTGTGTTCCTTTTAGCATATCGTGCTTACGTCTGTGCGTTCTTGTGGGTTCATTGAAATTTCGGGGAGCTAGACCCTACGTCTAAGAGGTTTAGGGTAGCCATCGAATACCCACCGCAGCAAGTCAAGCGTAGTTTTCCACAAGAACACTAGTCGTACTTGACAATAATCTACTACGAACTAGTTGACCTTAATTAAGAATAGGCCGAGTTATTGCGGATCAGATTTCGAGTCTCTGTGGAAAGCCAGGTTCAGGACTCATCCCACAGAAACAGCCGCGGACAAAACTTGAAGCTCCAAGGATTCAAAGTAAATTGGTACCCAAAGCAACCAAGCCTAATATCATAATGTCAGAGATGAGAAGGGGTACAGGAAATTCAGAGAGGAAAAAAGGGCCGCCGCACAGAACAAGGTTTTTCTTTTATGGGGCATAAACTGAGCATGTTCCTTCGTTCACATATATTCCACTCGTGTGATGATATATGGGCAAGTTACGTAGATAAAGTTGCTATTATAAACTTATAAAATGGCACAGACGAAAGAGAAATTTTATTCTCTGAAATTGGATCACATAAACTCACTCGACCTGTCACGTGAGAGGTTTTTTGGGAAGTTTCGAAGTCCAGGACGAGAGTACTATGGCCGCATCCAAATACGTCCTTGAAATTTATAGCACCCCATATATATAATGGTCTAATCATTCCCGTTCCCCTGTTAATCAATAGCACCTGTGCCTAACGCGGAGTAATACCGCATCTCTACAGCTATTTACTACGATAATAGCTGGTTTGACCTACAATTGTTAATATTGTTCCCCTTAACCGCGGTTAAACAATGACGAACTACCTTATAGAAAATGTGATTGGCGAACAAGGTCAAGCGGCATCGTACCTTTGCTTCAAGGCAGGGCAGGGCAATACCTAGCTGGAGCCTATAGGATCGAAGTATCTCGAGTGATATGCAACACCCCGTGGTCTATCTATCGCAACCTCAGTATTAAGCTAAGAACCAATACAGTCCCAGTAACTTTTCCTTTCAACAATTAGCATTGCTCGCCCTCTGTGGAGATGCCAAGGGGAGAAAGTTGTGATCGATCACCGATGCTTGTAGCCAAGTATCGAGTGCACTTCCGGAATTCGGGGTTTCATGTATGTAAGCTTCTCCTCCTCCTCGTCCTCCTTTTTCTTGATTATCCTTAGCCTGATTAGAGAGGAGGGGGGGGGGGGAGGGAGAGAGGGAAGGGAGAGGTAGATGCGAGATTCCAGTCTCGTGCTCACCATCAATACCTACGTCCACCCCAGCTGTCGAGTCACCTCGCTTTTTCTTCCATTCATGCATGCAAGCAGGGTTTAGTACCCTCGTTAGCACACGCATATTTGACGGGTGGGCGGAGGCGGGGTCTTGCGTACGCTGCCCTCATCCTCCTCACTCTACTGCATGTCTAGCTTCTATCAACTACATATGTGCATGGCATAGCACCTACTCTACATCGCTCCCTCGCCGACAAACCCGTCCCGCCGATAAAACCGCATGTATGTTATGTCGTTCTGTACCTACGCTACAACAAAAACCCACTCCCGCCGACAATCCCGCCCCCGCCGCCGACAATCCCGTGCTCTACATCTACCAAGCAACACGATACCTACACTCGCCGACAAAACCGCACCTCATACCCCCCCACCCCTCACCGACTAACCAGTACAAAAATAAAATATAAAAAAAAGACCTCGGCCAAAAGGAACAAACCGGGACCTCCCTTGCCCCGTTATCATCATACACGACGTATACATCTCCAACACCTCACACATCACACATCACACCCCAAACCTCACACCTCGCACCTCGCACCTCAAAACCCCAAAAGCAGCAGTAATAGCGGAACATATCGGGCCCCCACCCCCCACACGCACCCACACCCGGTCCAGATGGCAATGCTTAAACCGCTGCAAGGTTCCTCCCCGAACTTATCCGAGAAACAAGGTTTTTGGGGAAACATGGGGAAAAAAACGGATTACTATGCAGATTTGCAGACAGACTTGCAGGAATTGCACATGTTGTTTTCCCAGTACGGCGGGAGTCGTGCCAAGTCTCGGTAAAGTACGTGGAATCAAGCTATTCTAGATATCCCTACATACATGTGCCTACACTAGAGAAAGCTTGCGTTGGCGGCGTTGTCGGAGGAAGGGACGCATGATGCCTAGGTGAGTCTTCTCTCCCTCGATGTGAGTTGAGATCTGGCCTCTTTTTTACCACTGCTGTTATTTTTGGGCTGGCATGGACGGGTGCTAGAGCTCTGTGGGTGAATTCGCCCCAGATGCGTTGTCAGCTCCCATAAGAACCGAGAACTTCACAAACTCTCACTCGAACACATCGTTAGATCCATGAGGAAAGCTCATAACTATCACCCTATAATGTAGATCGTATTTCCTTACCAGACAATCACTAGTATAAAAGAAAGTAGATACAATTACATTATACAAAGAAGAAGGAAAAAAGACCCGAGACCCCTAACCGCTCAAACAAAAGTATAACGTGGAAATCTATCTATCATAATGACAAAGTAAAACACGCCCCCCCTTTTATGCTTTCTGCGACCTTGATAAGAACGCAATATGGTATGGAAAGCGCAAATAACAAAAATACACATCACATAAAATATTCAACCAGATCCCAAACAAAATTGGAAGAAAGCTTTTGTGAACACCCAATTATACCCAAATAACCCAAAAGAAGTTTACTCTCTGTGTGGCAGAAGATTAGATGCGGTTCAGAGCTAAAGAATGGAAATAAGAACTAACCTTGAGACATCACGCCCAAAAACCTTAACCTTGAGCCAATCCATGAGCACCAAAACACGGTTTCTTGTGCTAAAGCACATGGACAGGTACGCTGATCTCCAGAAAAGGTATGTCAAAGAACCACCGGAGGCAAGCTATGAGGGAGGTGAGTAAATAAAATCTAAAATGCCGGGGGCTAAAGGGCACTCACGTTTCCATTGAACCAGGTGATATCTGCAACCGCCTTGTCCATTCCAATGTAGGCCAAAGACCCCTGGTGAGAGTACTCGAAGGGTGACAGCTGCTTGACCTTACTGATAGCCTTGCTCTTCTTCTGGATTTCCTTCTCCAAAGCTTCCTGGTCCTCGCCCTTAGATTCCTTGGAAAGCTCATCCAAGTGGTTCAGCTCAGTCTCCAAAGCTTGGGTGCGGGCCATTGTGTTGAAAAGGCGAGCCAAGAAAGCGCCCTGTTGCGATGCGACCTGAGCTGTGGGAGCATACTTGGTTGCTGAGCAATCTCCAAGAGCCCAGATTCCTTCAGTTCCATCAACGACAAGGTATTCGTTAACGGCCAAACCACGGCGGGAGTTCTTCTGTGGTGGGAGCTGTCCCATCAGGTCCCTGATAACATTCCTTACAGCGTTACCCGTCGCCCAAACCAGACATCCGTAGGGGATGATCTGCTTCTCCTTGGTACCATCGGGCCTGGTCACCTCCGCCTCGATGTACTTGTCCGTCACATTCTTAACCATTGTCTTGGTTCGGACATCGATCTTCTCATCCTTGAATGTCTGCTCGGTGTATTCGATCAATGTCTTGCTGAACATGGGCAATACCTATCGGACGAATTAGAACAGTTGTGAGTCACACAGGAGGTCATAAAACCCACATTTGGCAGAGCTTCAACAAGGGTGACATGGAAGTCACCGGTAATTCCCGGAACCCATTTCTTGAGATCGTCCTCAAAGAAATCCTGCAGTTCGGCGGCGAACTCGACACCAGTTGGTCCACCTCCGACAACAACCTGGTAGATTTAATAAGCACACCGCTCAAGCTTCACGATAATAAACCGGAACTGCAATATGTCTCACCATGTGAAGAAGACGCTCCTTCTCCTCCTGCGTCTGGTCCTTGAACATAGCCGTCTCAATGCAGTCCATAACCTTTTTTCGGATCTTGTGGGCGTCATTAATCTCCTTCAGGAAGCATGCATGCTCTCTGACTCCCGGAATGCCTTTTACACACAATCCCAAATATTAGACCAAATCCCAAAAATCCATAGTCACATGCTAATCCATTGACTTACCAAAGGTCGCGTTCTCAGCTCCTACACCCACGACAAGGTAGTCGAAGGGAACCTCAGTCTGGTGAATCTCTCCCTTCACGTCCGAATTATCATTGATGATAACAACCCGGCGGTCATTGTCAATCTTGGTTGCCTCGGCCTCGTAGAACTTGACAGATGCCTTCTTGTGACGCAGAATGTGTCTCAGTGGCTCCATAATACTGCGGTGCTCCACAGTTCCGGTGGGACAACTGGGAAGCAAAGGGGTGAATAAGAAGAAGTTACGTGGTGAAATGACGATGACATTGTAGTTTTCGGTATCCAACTTCTTGAGAAGGGCAACGCTTCCCCATCCAGATCCTAAAATTGCAAAATATTAAATCTATGACTCGAATTGGCTCTCCAGAGGAGAAATCAGATTCTTACCAAGAATTACAAGTGTCTTCTTTGTTGGGTCAGGCTCGGTCTGTTCCTTAGGAAAACGAGTCTCGTAGATGGAGTAGGCCAACCAAACGGTTCCCACAATTGCAAGTGTGTAGGTTCCCCTCCATGCGTACTTGAAGTATCTAAACCTGTTCTTGGGGGCCTTGTTCACTGGGGCAGGAGAAGCCTCTGAAGCGTAAGCACGCTTGAACGACGAACGGGCAATCTGGTTTTGAACAGAAGGCTTGAAAGCGGCCGCCTGGCGTTGAAGAATTGTGCGAGAACCGCGCGAGGCCAATCCCGCGGCCGCAGGGACAGCTCTGAGCTTCATGGTAGAATACATCATCGTGAATTAACCTTTTGCTGAGGAATTACGGTAGTGAGCGATTGTCGTGCCAGACGGACAGGCAGAAGGCGACTAGATGTTTTACCTGTGGGGAGAAAAAAAGGTGACGGAGGAGATAGGGGCAGTAATATCTAGAAATAAAGGGAAAAGAAAGGAAAGAAAGGGAAAAAAAAATGGCTGTGAAATCAGTGATATGAGAATTAATGAGAATGTAACCCCCACCAAGAAGAAAGTGACGGCGTTGCTGCTTGTGCTGCTGCTTGTGCTGCTGCTGCTTGCTGCAAGACACAACCCAGATCTACCCTCCACACGGGAAAAATTTTACCGGGAGAAGAAAAAATATAATTTGGCCCACTCCGGTCCCCGGGGAAGAACCCTTCCATCCCACACCCTATCCCATAGAACCCTTATGTTCTTTGCTCTGTTTCTCTAGATCTCACTCCCGCGCGCATCTCTAACCTACGCTCTCTACAGTCCGAGTTATCTCCCTCACTTGCCTGTCCTGTCTGTCTGTTCCCTTCCGTGCCTTTACTCATCGGCGTCTTTGTTGCTTCCCGCCCGTAACACCCTCCCCCTTCCAGGCTTCTGATATTTGTTTTTTTCCGATAAGAACAGGAATGCCCCTCCAGGCCCCAAAAAAAGGGCGCCTAGCCGTTCCAGTGCACCGGATAAAAGAGGCTGAATCTGGTCCTTCGAATCATGTGTGGAAGGGGAATCTGATAACCCAAGCCAGCCTAGGGCCTAGAAAATGCTCCGTAGAACTGACGTAACTCTCCTCGGTAAGCCTCTTCCATCGGCGGCGGCGGCCAACCACCACCACTGCCCGTGCTAAGGCATCAGGTACATAAAATGCACACAACCGATTATCCCCTTCCCCTTCCCCTTGGTTGGGGCTCCACCGAGAAAAAAGAAGTGAAAAACGTGCTTCCCGTTCTACCCCCGCCAGCGTGATTTTTTTTCTTTTACTCAGCCAGGGAGGAATAATCAATCCATCTGCCTCCTGCCAGCTTACGACTTCACCCTCGCCTCCCGTCTGGTATCGAACGAACAACAAGACAGAAAGCTATGGAGGCAGGCAAAGTTGAAAGGGGGGGTCCGGGAGGATCTTAAACAAGTCCCTCAGCTTAGCTACTCTCTGTACCTACCTCGTGGAAGGACCAGCGACCGGCCGGCAGGGACCCCAAAAGCCCCCAACCAGGGCTTCGGGCGACGTTGATTCGCGATCCCTCCTGACTGACAAAAGTTACCCTGCTCTCCGCCGGTTAAAGTCGATACCTATCTTGAGTTTAACCGCTTCACAGCTTATCACCACGTCCCCCAAATCCGGAGTGGGACCAAAATGACATTTTTTTTTCGCCCTTCCTACTCTCGCTTCGACCTTCAATGGGATTGGCTGGATGGATGAATACACAAATCCGTGTAATTTCCCTTTGCTGCTGGTTCACGGGAAAATGGAACTGCGGAGGAGGGGGAGGCATATATCACGAATCTCCCTCTGGCCGGTGGTTTGAAATGGCTGGGACTGATCACACGCCCCTCCGACCAGCCCTCCTTTTTATGCCCCAGTCAGATGGTACCTCCCATCAGGAGCGCTCCCGGAAATTTCAGTATCTTTCCTAGAGGGACTGGTTTGATAAACGGAGGTTCTCATACAATTGATAACATAAAAGGACTCTTCGTATATCACTTAGTTGAGGGAAGCTCCCGGCCAATACGGGGCTTTATATCAGGACGATATCGGCGATAAGCTAATCTTAATTCTAACTAATAAGTAGATTAGATCGAAGTTTGGGGATTTGAATGATTGGGGTCCCAATCATGAGTGCCGTGATCATTGTCTTGGCACATGATCATCATTATCACAAAACCAATCTCCAATGGATCCACTAAAGAAAATGGGTTCATCCGCAATAGAAAAACCGTTTTTCAAGACTCGGGAGCTTCACTCAGTAATTAGCCAGGTTGGGATCATCAAGAACGACAGTCTGAGGCAAACAAAATATCTTCCAGAACCAATACTTTTTAGGGTTCAATTTTCTGCTTCAGATGCAGGGATTTTACTTCTAAATAATCATACATAAGCTTTCGAGGTATTCCCACCACCTTCCTTGCCATCATCCCTTCCCTTGCATAAAACAAATAAACTCCGTTTCCCTATGCGACCTCTTGAGCACCAGAAATATACAAATTCCCCAAAGCAATTAAACAAAGCAAAAGAGGATAATAATACACAAGGTCGAAAAAGAAAGAAAAAACGCAACACCGGAAAGCCGCATAACACAAGGTATCCACTAAAAAACGAAAGAAAGCCGCTTAAACATTTCAAAATCAAAATAACCACCCAATCCTGTGTAATGCAAATATGTCGAGGTTGTCCTTATTAAGGATATGAATAATCAACCGCCGACAAAATATAAAAAAAGAAAACTAACAAAAAAGGAAATGACCGGATTTCCTTAAAAACTGTAATCCGGGTAAACGACTGGCCAGGATTGTGGCCAAGTTTCCGTCTGCATATATGGAACAGTCCCAGTCTTGTACTCAGTTCGTGGTTTACCCAACGGTTGGTAGTGCATCTGGTCGTAGCAAAGTGCTGGCGGCTCGGCAGAAGTCGACGGCGGGGGCACAAGAAGTGTGTTGACCCCACGAACAGGCCTGTATGGAGAATTCCTGTTTCCAAGAATCCAGTTAGGCGATTGCTGCTGCGACGAAAATCCCGGGGTGGTCGGCGACGAGGCTGCAGAATGATGAATGGAGTTGTGTTGCGAGTACGGGGAAGTATTTCTGGATTGTGATCCATAGTTCATGTTGTGGCTCAATGGGCCAATTGATACCGGTGAGATCGGTGGGTGGTTGTATACGCTCTGCATAGCACGTGTTCCCGGCAGGGGTAGCTGATTCGAAGACATAACAGGGGCCAAATTGTGGTGTTGGCTGCCAGAAGTTGAGGGGAAAACATTGATCGACAAGCGGGGAACCTGCTGCGACTGTGAAGGTGTAGACAAAGGAGTCAAAAGAGGGAATTGTGTCCCGGAGGTGTTCAACATTGGCCCCATTGACCTTGTAACCCTCTTTGTCGGCGGTTGCATCCCAGCTGCTGAATCATATGGTCTCTTCCTCGACAAAGCCTGGAAATCAGGTTGTGGCATTGGTGTTATTGGCGAATGAGCCGGCATCAATGAAGGCACACCCAGTTGGTGGGAATATCCTGGCATTGAAGTCGACGAAGAATATGGTGGAGATGAGCTGTTTGAAGGTGGCGGTGAAGGCAATGATGGCGGAACAATCGGTAAAGTCGGTGTAATCGGAGCCGGGATCCTAGAACCAATCTCAATGGGCGCCCTTTGTGCCCTGTCCCAAAACGCCCAGAATCGACCCAAAGTCGTGTGCCACCCATTCCAATCCTCACTCGACACAAACAAACTATATCTCATATTACTCAGGAATTCTACCTCCATGATGTGAATCTCCTGCACTGAAATCCCAGAAACCTCAGCCCAAGTCTTGTTTGTGTACGTATTATCGTCCAAGACTAATTTTAAAGTCAGTAAACAAAAACGGCTAAACCCGAGGCGATCGTTTGAGACAAGTACTCACACTTATTTCCCAACATCAAAGCCACGGTGAGCAGTCTAAACTCGCTACCGGGCTTTCCCTTTACAGAAGGGTTACTCTTCTTCAATCTGTAAATGAACAATAGCGCGAGTAATATGACGTTCTGTGACACCTGTGTGGTAGACAGAATAGTTGTGACCCATTTTCTAAATCCTAGACTTGGCATGGCGTCGGGAGCCAGTAGACCTTGAGGAACAGGGGTAGTGGAAGATTCCGCAACTCTTTGTAGAAGAAGCGAAGATTCAAACCAAAACAAACATGTGATCTATACCCCGGCCAATATTAACTCACGCTATCACACATAGTACCTGGCTGGACCAATGATGACAAACCTGTGCAGCGAACTCGGCCAAATTGGCCTTGGTGTTGTTTATCGAGGCCGGCACTGTCATCGACGCCGCGGCATTGCTCGTTGAACTCCTCCTCTTTGACGACGATGGCTGCTCGGGATGTGCAATGGAATTCCTCCTCGAGATCGGCGGGCTCTCTCTTCGCCGGGCAATGTAGTTCTGATTTGACGACGACGACTGAGTATTCGACATCCGGAAGCTGTCCAGTGATTTTGGCACCCCGTTACCCGCAATTGGAGGCTCAAACTGTCGAAGCTGCTGGCCATGGTTATACGATGGAATAGTGCCCTTGTACCCTGAAGCCATATCTGGTGGTGGTGTTTGAAGCCCCCGGCTCACCGACTGTGTTGGCTGGTATCTTGAGGGAGCCCCCGACGATATGGAGTATCTTCGTACATTTGAACCTAGACTTATGGGTGATCTTGGAGAGTCAAAGTTATTGAAGATACCGGCCGGGTGAAAGGAATGGGGACCTTCGAGAGGTTGGTATGCTGTGTGAGGATGCATGATGTGGGGCCGGACTGCGATGTTCAACATTAAGATGGATGGATGGGGGGGTGGGTGGATTGATGTAGTTGTATATTTTTTTTTGTGTGAAGAACCAGATATTGTAATGTACACTTGGGGGAGGATAGGATAGATAAATATAAAAGAGAGAACGTCAAAGAAGAAAGGCCCGGCTATGGTAAAGTATTAAAGTAGTACCGAACGCGTCTTAGTTTAACCCCGCAGGCAGACAGGTCCCCTGGTGATAAAGAGTGAACCGCTATGGCCTCGTCAAGACAGGCAGGCAAGCCAGCTGAGCAGGGAAGAAGTTGTAGTGGCGCGTAGCCCCAGAAGTAGCTGTGCGATGGATGGGACTAGCGGCGAGTAACCAGTGCCAGAAGTGCCTCTGGTGTATGGTGGAGTGCGTGGGAAATGGAAGCGGAAGAATGTCAGAGGGAGAGCCCAGTGTATGACCCGGAATTGGGAAAAGTATTGGCGTCATGGCATGGGGTTCAATGTGTGGGAAGGAATTATATGGAAAGGGCTTTCGTCGAACCCTTGATGTAATTATGGAGATAGATGGGGCTTTGCCACTACTAACTATTACAAAGTCAGCGGCGCGTGCCGGGCGGAGTGAGGGAGGAGGGCATGGACATGCGCGTTCCGCTAAGCTGTGTGCGTCTGTATCGCATTGGGAAAAAAGGAGGTGTGTGATTTAACTCTTGGGCAAATTATGTTTGGGGGAATTTGAAAGGAAGGAAGAGGCTGGTTGGTTGGTTAAGATTTCTTTTGGGGGGTGGAAATGGATGTGGATGGACGAACTAGGGGATGGGAGATGCAGGAAAGGGAAAGGGTAAGGGTGGGAGTGTCTGTTGCAGCAGGCATCCTGTTGGGTAGAAAATCCCAAGTGAATTTCGATAAAAAAAAAGGTTTTAAAAAAATCCAATCCGGAGAAAAGAGGGAGGTGGTAGGGATATGTGGATTTGGGGGGGGTAAGAGGCGTGTATCTGTCCAATGATGTGAGGTATGTTGAAGAGAGTAATGGATGAGAACGTATGATTGAGACTAACGATGAAAAAAAAGGTCTCTGAAATTTATTGATTAGGTATGTATGTATGAGACGTGTGTGGGTTGGGTTGTGTGAGTGTGTGTGATTGTGAGTGAGTAAGTGTGTGTGAGTGCAATCGGGGGAGTGTATGGATGGGTGATGGGAAGGGAGGAGGTTGCTGTTTCCTGCTTAGTCCTAGTTAGCCCCCAACAGCCAACGCCAGATTGTGAAGGAATGCCCGATACGACACCAGCAGTCTCTGTCACTCTTTCGCTGGGTACCTTTTTTTGGTGCCTTTGTCACAACGAAAGACGAAAGACGACAACGTTGCTCTTTGTCAACGTTGTCGTCGCATTTTCATTCCGTTGTTCCCCACTCACTCCCACTCCTTCAACATCATGCTACTTACTTTACCTACCTAGTCATTCATCGGTTCAAGTCTGCATCAGAGCTCCGTGCTCGCGATTTTTTGTGCCCAACATCCCCATCATCCGGACAAGGACACAAACCCAGCAGGCAGGTGCTAAAATACTCACTCAGCGTACAAGTTACGGTCAGGTTTGTAAGGATGGTAAGCCCCACAGGAAGCAAAGAAAAAACGGGGCACAGGTGGTTTGTAAAAGGAAAAAAAAAAAAAAAAAAGCAGTGCCAGAGAGTCCTCAGCAGCAAGTAAAGCAAGCACCGGTTGTTGCAGCGATGCTGAGTGTCTGCGCCGAAGCAGGCTTTGATGGTTGTGTTTCTGGCTAATAGTTTGGGGTTTCCGTTTTTTCCCTTTTTGCTTTTTTCCCCTTCCCTTCTAGGTTTCTTTTTCGTCCCTTCCCCTTCCCTTCCCTGGCCCATTTCTTTGTGGTTTGGCGTGCATGTAACGTGACTTGCGTGCAACCTACATGAAATATCTAGACTTCCTTCCAGGGTACTTTCCGAGCTTGGTAGAGTACGAGCAGTGTCATGTAGGTACCTTCCGGGAACATGACGCAGGAATAATCATCACTCGGAGCAGAGGGAAAGTGAAGGACAAGCAGGAGACAGGGAACTCCAACTTGCAATGTGGTCATTCGTGATGGCCTGGCTGGAGGAGTACAAATTTGAAGAAAATCAAAAAGAAAGAATAGGTCAAGAATCGCGATGAGCGCCGCGAACTTGAATTCAGTCAGTCGTCCTACCGAACGAGATTTCACTAGGTAAGGTAAGGGAACTCCCGATTCACCCAATCATGCAGCAGCAAGGGAGCAAAGAAAGAAAAGCGATGCACGAAGCCAAAATTGTCGGAATCGACAAACCTAGCCCTCCTTCCTCACGTTTGACCAGCTTCTGGATCCCTGGTTCATCATTTCCATGTCTGGCCTGCCTACATATCATACAACAAATGAGAGCGGAGGGGGAAGGGGTAGAAAGAGCTGGATTGGATTAATAGCAACTTGAACACAGCAATAAAATAAAACAACAAAGAAATGGAAATAAAACAATGCATACCTGCCCCAGTTATACATATTTTGTTTTATTCCTGTCGCATCCGTTTAGGTACTCCAATCGACTGACTGATATAATTGAATCTAGAAGTATGTTATGCAGATACTGATAGTAAGTTGTAGTACCACCACCATCTGTAGGGCATGGTTGCAGCTAGCAGCAGCAGCAGCACCGGACGATTGGTCTTTGGCCCTTTGTTGTTGAGGTGGTGTGTGCCAGGGCGGAGAACTGCCTGCCCTCCCTTCCTTTCTGCTGGCTGTTTTTAGCGTTGTTGCCACGGCGTTAAAACTGGGCCCAAGTTGCAACCTCGATTCCTGATGATTCGGGTCGGCAGGAATGGATGGATATGATGCTCAGAAGACTTTTTTTTTTACGACTCTTTCCAGTCACTTCCTTTGTTCGCAGGGAAGGGGCTGAAGAGTTGAGTTTAGGGGAGGATCATGAGTGGATCACTGAAGAAGGGCAGGACCGGCGTTCCCCCCATACCACACCCCACAGAGCTAGCAGCTACCTAGCTTGGATTGCTTGCTTGCCGCTATCACGACATGTCTGTTCTGTCCATCTGTCTGTCCGCACATCGACCTCAGGTTCGTTTCCGTCTCCCTGTAGATATCACTCTGTAGGCAGGTATGTAAAGTAGAGTCGTGTACTTTAAGTGACTATGTAGCCACAAATTTACTCAACCCCCCAGCTCCAGCCCTCGCCCCCAGCCGTTTTGCTCATTTGGCTCGTTTTGTGGAACGGCTCGGGGAGAACTGTAACAGTTCACAGCTCACAAATATATTATTTTATGAGGAGGAAAGAGATATGTACCTGCTAGGCCTACAGACTAATTGGAGTACTACAGTAGCTACATTTTACTTTGTACCTACCACCCATCGAACTGCAACCGATCATTTTAATCTTGGTCAATGCTAGAAGAAGCAGGCAGGTTTAACCGTCGAACTATATCGGAACCCTCTTGTTATCGATACATGAGTGTTTGAGATTTCCACTCAAAACGAGCAGGTAAAATGGAGGTTGGACATTTTTTAATTACTGAGCTGCTTGCTGCTCCCGGGGTTCGAGAATTAGCTGCTGCTGAGCCGGAACGAAACGTCGACAGTGTATAATATTATTAAAATAACTGCTTAACGTATATAACGGCGGTGGGTCTTATTTTAGCCAAGTATTTAAGTGAAGTGCCCTTTATTATTTTTGTTTTAAAGATCAAGCATTAGCATCAGCATCAGCAGCACGGTCGCGGCGTATTCCAAGGGGGGAATTCGAAAAGAAAGAAAAAAACCTGTCTTTGAGTGAGAGGTTCCGCAAATCAGTGGAGTAGTACATAACTTACCACAGATATAGATAGACACCACCGCGCGCGAGCGCGAGCGCGAGAGAGAGAGCAGCGATGTTATCTAATTCAGCCTGCAAATAAAGAAAACCGCATCATCCTCCCTCCACCCACCGGACCCCGGAAAGTGCACATAGGGCTCAGCAGCATACCTGCAAAACCCGGCACTTCTACTGGCTGGGGACGTTTGAGGTCATGGTCATACAGGGCAGGATCACGTATGCTGCAAACAAGCAAGCCGGTATGAAGTAGGAGGAGGAAAGAATGATAGTGATAGTGATAATAATAAAAAGCCTGGTTTCGAAAGCGTCTGACGTTAATTATTCAGTGTATTTATACGGTACTGTATGTAGGTTGATAGACGATGTAGGTAATAATATGTGTGATTATCTTTATCGTATTTTTTAAAGTGTCGCCTGTCACTCTTGCCTGGCTGCCTGCCTGATTCAACAGTTAACGATAGGTGAGAGAGCTCAGGCTTAGGCTCAGGCTCAGTCAGGCTCGCAAGTGCCCAAATGACCGCGCAGGCCCGCATCTAAACGAGCCTGTTATTCTCAAGCCTAAGGCTCTCGATCGATAAAGGCACGGGCATAACCTATAGATGAATCGGCAGGCAACAAAGAGACTGGTGAGTGAGTGAGTGTATGAGTGAATGTCTCGATGTATTAAACAGCATAACAACAATAATAGCAAAAGCCGTGGCCATGATTGGCCAAGCTGGACATCATCGTGACCGGGCCTCCGTCTAGAGTAAAGAGCTTACTGTCGTTATTTGTATGTATGTGCTACGTACTGTAGTTACGTACAGACGGGCCATTTCCAATAGGTATCCTCATCATGAGCGCTCATGTTTCTCTGCTCTGTATGTAACCCCCCTGTCCACCTGTCCTACCAGCTTTGTATGCGGCGGGCCAAAACCGATCATGGCCGACAGGTAGGTATTCTCCGCCGAAGTTTCCACGCGGTCTTTTTTTCTTTTTTTCTTTTCCTTCTCGTTCTTCCTTTTGTAATTTTCAAATCTAGACTCTAGTATGCCAGTAGAGTTTAGTTAGGTTCCTCGGGTGAAGTCGAAAGTTGAAGACTTACACACACCATACACCTGGTCCACCACACACACACCCCAACCCGATGTTGGTATCAGTGATCACACAGCAGCAGCAGAACGTGGGCCCTTTTTTAGTCAGAGGTCGTCCGTCGGGCTTGACTATTCCTGGTCCCACATAGCGCGGGTAGGAGTGTCCGTTATTCAGCAATATGCAGGCAAGCAGGCAGGCATACTCCCGATGATGGAGAGTCCTAGTCCTAGATCCTGAGATGCTGCTCTGTTACTCGAGACTGAGATGATACCTAGCGCGGAGTGGGATGCTAGTGGGAGCTAGTGAGTGAGAGCTAGTGTGGGGCGTGGCGTGTGAAAGGGCAGAGCAGAGCAAACGAACGACCGCCGGTCGTAATCCCCGCTATCATACGAACATATACGAACATACACGAACACAAAAACAGAAAAAGGCTTAATCGAAGTTCATGACGGGGTCTTGTCTTTTCCTTTTTCCTTTCTTTTTCCTTTCTTTCTTTCTTTTTCTTCTCTCTAATAATTCTGTGTGCCGATCTGTCCGTCCGTCTGTCTGTCTAGGCAAGCAGCGAATTGAATTGGTTTGCAGTCATCAAATTCTAGCTCCCCTTGTATACCGAACGAACGAGAAACAGAAAATATATAAAACCGTTCAGTCATGAGTAATCTGCGGGCCTATCGATTGCGAAGCCACCCAGAAAAAAAAAACCAGAAACGAACTATCGTTCGGGGAGCTTCCCCCAAATTGCATTGACTGATTGATTTGATTGTATCATGATTGCAACAAAGAAAAAGAGCGACACCGCGCGACTCGCGAGGGAGCGAGTGAGCGAGCGAGCTTTCTTGCTTCCGCTACCCACATGCAGCAGCAGCAATCTCAGCACTCGCGAAAATCATCAAACAACGGGAAGGGAAGCACAACGAACGAAGGAACGACGGCCGAGCGCAACCATCCATTCACCGCCGCGCGCGTGGGTTTAGTTAGAGGAAGAAGAAGGGGAAGGAGGAGGTACAAACTCGACATCACGAAACAGACAAAGTTGATCAGCTAGCTCAGCCATATGATGGATGATACACATCCACCACACCACACATCCTGTCAAGTCCAAGGGCCAAGTTCAAGCCCGCGCAGATCCATCTATCACAATCACAATCACATCAAGGTGCGGTTAATGAACCCTTTCCTCTCTCTTTTCCTTGGCCCCCACACACTACCTGCAAGCCACTGAGAGGCAGAGGGCAGGCAAAAAAGCAAAAATAAAAAACCTCGATTTGATCGGCTCCACTTTCAACATTTCATTCAACAACCCCCGAGGAAGCATTGTTCTTCATCACCAACCTTGTTGATCTGTGTTTGGGTAGAGATGTAATGTAGGTGGGTTAGGTTATGTATGTATGAGGGTTATTATCCAACAGACCCCATAATTTCCAGATAACTAACTTCCTTGTTTTTATTTGTTCTTTTCTAATATCCCCTCTTTGTTTTTCTGTTGGCTGAATTCATCAGTGGGGAAGGATGACCGGGTCGGTGTTTACTGTTTGATGAATGTAGGTTGTGGGTTATTACGGGAGTTTCCACTGGATGGGGCAGCATTAAACAAACGAGTGAGTGAGTATTGTAAGAGCATGAGTGAGTGATAGATTAGATTAATGCCAGAGGAGGAAGAAGACTCCCGCCCCCTTGTTTCGTTTGCCTACCTACTAGACTATCTACAGTACCGGCAGAGTAGATACTTTGCGATACTCGCCTTGCCTTGCCTTCTGCCCGCTGGTGGTCAGCCTCTCACTCTATCATATCATATCAAATCACGAATTCCCCACTCCGCAAACCCCCAACCATGGCATTCTGGCAAAATCTCATAAACCACAGACATGGACGTGGGTCTCTTCCCCTTCCCCTCCCTTTCGGCCCCTTGCTTCACCCTCACTGTGAGGTACATACCCTACCCAAAACACACACACAGGAAATACACGGCCGTAATCAGAAACAGAAACGCAGAAACAACCGTACCGGTAGAAGTATCATCAAAAAACCCCAACCCCATTAATCATATCTATCGATCGATAGATTACTATCTCATACATATCGACCGGGGGGTAAGGATGTACAGGTAGAGTAGGTAGAGTAAGTAACATATCATTCATTCAAAGCCACCGGTACCGGTAAATGATACCTCTCTCTACACGGTGGTCCCTTTGTTGCTGCTGTAATGTTGTTGACTCTACCTGCTGTATTCAAACATACATACCCGCCACGCACGCAGGAATACTCACCCGCAGTTGCAGGTCATATGGTTACTACTCGCACGCTCGCGGGCGCGGGGGTAGAAGGAGGATGAGGAGTTATTGTTTTGTAGATGTAGACATCTGTTTGGTTTAGTTTCGTTTTGGGGGCCGGAGGAAGGAGGAGCCAATGGAGAAGCCGCGCATACGCCCGCCCCGCGTGCGAGGAAAGCAAAGCAAAAACCGCAAAGGGCCAATCAGGAGGGTAGGCCCGGCCGACGAGCGAACGAACGAACGAGTGTTTTAGCCGGGCGGATTTCGAATATTGTTTACTATCAACTCACTACGTACTCGCTCAACTTACAATACACAATCGTGGCCTACAGTTAGTTTACACTGCCGGGCGGGCTGAAGGACTGCTGTAGACTGTAGATTATGATATCTTACTGTGCCCCGACACGACTCAGCCACAGCTCGAAACGAATGTGCCGGGATAGGGTTGGAGAGATCTTGAGAGAGAGGTATGGATGTGGATGTGATGTGACGTTCCACTAAGGCGCCGACATAAATACAGCAGCAGCATGAATCCAGGCAGTTACGTTACATAGTGGCTCTAGGAATATGTGATCGGCGCGTTTGAAAATATCACTCTTGTGAGCAGCAGGTAAGTTGTGTAGGATGTAGGTAAGTAGGTAGGTACCAGATGAACGAGAAACTCAGTACCTACAGCCAGTCAGCCAGCCAGTTGATCGACAGTAAGTCAGTCAATCATCGAGCCTGGCATCATCAATGCCAGTAATATTGTCAGACCCTACACTGCAGGGCAAGAGAGAGGCCAAGCATAATAGCCATGATAGGTATCATGAGTGCCTGACTACATACATAACATCCTAACACACAATACACAATACATACAATAGCAAAGCTTAAGGATACGTGTTAATTGGCCATGCTGCTCTGCCTCAGCTCAACGACAGTCAGTACTCGTACTCCCCCGCCCACCGCGCCCCGTACAAACTAGTAAACGCCAGAACCTTTTTTACTATGCTCAAAGGCCCTGGGTCAGATGACATGATATATCACCCGATAGCTGTTGATATCATGGACGGAGCACAATCATAGGAGTACAGCACGGTGGGGGTTGCATCAAGGAGTGTTTAAGAAGAAGGGGAACTCCGCCGTATATATGCATTGCAGCAGTCGAGAGTGAAGTCAGGTACTGTACCCTAGTAGGAGGTACCTGCCTACGTAGGCCCAGCTAAATACAATACCCACACATGGCTTGGGAGCCAACCATCATAAAGCCTCTCCTCACTTAAAGAAGTAAAATTGGATCGAACAGATCCAAATAACTAATCTAATAACGACCTCACCCTCTCACCCTCCGTTCGTATTCCCTGGAGATTACACCGTCATCAATCAACCACCACGAGATCTATTCATAGTACCCACCCCGTCTAGTGTCTGTCCGACCAGCTTCAAACAACCACTGACCGAGGTATGTAATAGCTTCCAGTTTCACAAACGAGTTGTACCCATCCCCCCCCCCCCCCCCCGCTATTCCAAATCCGCGCACGGCCGTGACGACGAAGAAGGGGGGGGAAGGGTGGAGAGGTTCTAGAAAGGGTTGAGACCGCCCGGACGAGATATGAAACCTAGAAGCCCATCGGGCGCTGTTACTGGTTTCATAGGTCCACCACCGTACGGACCGGGCCAAGAATAGCGATGTAATCTCTTGAATGCCTTCTAGACTGGCCGGTGCCAAGGGGCTGTTGCTGCCGCCGCTGCTTAGTCAAAGAGGTGCTGCTGTGTCAATGATAATTATGGACGGGAAAGGATATCTAGGTGGCGTTGTGGTGGTGGGGGTAAGTATATGGAGGTATTTGCCGTGGGTTATGATATCGAAAACTACATAGTTTTACCTATTTATCTGGATAATTATACCCACAGATAGGTGACCAGAAACTTAAAATGATGTATATCACAGTGGTCCTTAAACTCTTCCCCAACGTTAACACGGCCTAAAAGTAAATGGCCTGGATCTTGAGGCTTGATACACATCATTTTCATTTCACCCGTGTAAAGAACCTCGGCGGCGGCCTTGATAGTAAGAGTAACACGCCCCGAGGCAGTGAAACGAGGTTCTTAGATTCACATGCAGTTACCCTTCGAAGTTCCACACGGGCCTTGCAAGGCCTATTCCAAAGGTTGGGGGCACCGGTCTATAGATTTGTCTTTTCAGTTCCTATATAGGATTCACATTGATAGTGTAACTATTTGGGTATCAAAAACAGCAGAAGAAGCGTGTTGAGTTCAAACACCGGCTCTGTAGAAAAGATCAACATATTCGAAACTCAACCACTCACCCAACCCTAACCCACACTCTGCATTACAGCGTGCATTTCACATCTCACTTTGGACTCGACACGACCAGACCATAGGGTATTACTGAGCCTGCAGGACCTTCCTAGAGCATTGACAAGGATTCCAAGTACTCTAGGTTCTCAACAGACATATCCACACGCTTCTGCTGTCAACCGCTGTTATATTGGCCGCGCCCCCCGGACAAAAAGTACCTCCACATGAGTGCTGCCTAAATCTTGTTCTACTCTAGCAAAACCCGGAGATGTTCGAAAGGCTTGGGAGTTTTGTGATATGCAAAATGCTCTAGAGTCGGCGACTGACTGGTTGATGTGTTAATTGATTCCTCCCTTTATCCCGGGCCACTGTTTTCCGAAGATGTGTGGGGGTGGGCTTATCTCCGGTATCGTTGTAGGACCCCTCTACATATGTGAGCTTGAGTATATGTATGTAGGAAGCATAATTACTTCGTCAGGCGCGACAGCAATTACTCCACTCCAGCGGGATCTTGTAAGTAATCCGATTTATGTTTTTAGACAATAAAATTTGATCTTTGAAGCCTTTACTGTGCTGCGCTGGCTGGGCCTCGGAGAGCCTACTTACTTACGTTAGTTAGCAGCTACATGTATTTATCTCAGGTAGAGGGTAGGTACAACGTAGCTGCATGGAAGATTCTCTACATGCATGAATTCAAAGATTTCCAATACGAGTCCGAACTAGCGAGGTTGCAGGTTGTGTACCGGTACAGCCAATGCCGTAACTAGAAAGCCGACTCATCTGAATAGGTACCTACCGGTACAACTTGCAACTGTGTTGGAGTACGCAAGAAGACAAGACACTAAGGCATAAAATTCTAGTAATATCAAGAAAGCAGATCGACTGTAACACAACAGTCAGCTACTCAACCCGTCTTTTCACCTTACTCTAGAGTGCTTTACTTACTGGTAAATTCCTGCTGGCACGGATTTGCATTGGCTTGAATTACATGCCACAAAAGTGCCCTGTAACCTGCTCTAATTAAATTTAGGAGTATTTGTAGGTATATTTTACGTATTTACGCACGTATGCAAAGGTAGCCTGCGTTGAAATACCATTCAAGGGGTTCAAAAAGTTGGAATCACATTCTGGATGTCGATGTCTCAAACAATCATCGTTCGACCTGAGTATATTTGCTCTAGAGTATCCATAAATGCTTTTTTATGCTCTTCAAATCTGAGATCTGGGCGCACAGAGGTTTGTTTGACGTATCATGGTTGAGAGCTAAATGATTATGTGCGTGTTTTGTAAAGTACCAGGGCCATTATTAGTAAAAGCTGATATATTAGGGATAGTACCAAACTCGGGTTCAAGACCAGACCCGTACGGGTTAGAACCTTAGTGTGAACCATTTGTGTCAATGATCCTGAGTAAGGCGGGTTTGTGGTTTGTAGGCATCAACTGAGAGATGATTGGTGTATCCAGGAATAGGAAATTCGTTCAATCAGGACAGATATTATTTCTCTATCCAGGAGCATCTCGAACGAGGGGTAACAGTTCACATTCCCAATTAACGATACGCTAATCAATAAAAGTAACTACCGACGTCAATTTCAGTGTTTCTTTTGAGGGGAAAAGTGGTTTTCGGATTTCTCAAACCCCTCACTTCGCAAAACTTACATATTGGAGATAACCAGCGGGGGCCCATTTACCTAAAGATAATCGGTTCAAACATCCTCGTTTGTCCAAAGGCGCTGCTCCACCTCGTGCTTAACAACCGCCGCCGCCCAACGTCAGTCAATCACCCCGCCCTCAAGCCAAAGCTCCCGGACCGGTGCCGCTTGTCTTCCAAATTAATTTTCTCAAATTTTTGCTGTACTGTTTTCCCATGGCCCGCCACGATATCAAGAAAAGAGGGTGGAAGATCCGCGGATGATATCATTGTGGGTGATCAACTTAAGCCCGTTGCGACGTCGATAAAGTACAGACCATGACAGGTGCGTCGTTTAGAGGGAGGGGGCTTCTGATTATGATCAGGAATCAAGTTGCGAAAGTTGTGCATAACGCGCTAGGTAGGCG
Organism: Morchella sextelata; assembly: GCF_020137385.1. Lineage (NCBI taxonomy): Eukaryota > Fungi > Ascomycota > Pezizomycetes > Pezizales > Morchellaceae > Morchella > Morchella sextelata. The sequence continues at coordinate 703,319 of NW_025408641.1, forward strand.
GACCGAAGGCCTTCCAGGACTCTCCGTCATCCACGATGGATGGTTGTCGACTTTGGGGACTACAAACACAACCAGTCTCCATTGTGAATAGTGTAACTGACCCAGATCCGCGGTCGGAATGAGAATTCATGATTGATCTGGTGATTATCTAAGGTTTGAGATTGGAGGGTGGCCCCGGTCCTGTGGCCAAAAAGGTATGAGAATCTCGACTTACGCAATGAGCGGAGTGAGGAAGTAGAGTACCTACATGATATCACGGACACTCTAATCCGTGTTTCTAAAGAGTGACTCAGTCTGGTAGTGATGGACCAATCAGCGAGGCGATTGAAGAACCATGACTTCCCTAGCCACTCGGACACTCCACTCACTCGGACAGTTAACAAGTAGAAAAGATAAGATCAACATTGCAACCGGCTTCTGTACCTCTTCTCCGCCAATCATCATTGGCTGTCCGAGTTAGGTATTCGAGTGGCTGGATCCTTAATCTTACTAATATGCTCAATGATGAGAGAACTCAGAAAAGCACGACAACCTTAAAACTGTAATTAAAGCCACCAAAAAACTATGCAGCAGTAGAAATAGAATCGATCTTATGCTTATTCCATGTTTTTAGTTCGGGGGCTTGTCTGCACGTGGGATATGCAAGACACATGCAAACGAGACACGCGAGACGTCGAGACGAAGCGCACAGTCAGCGGGGGTTTCTATTATAGCTTGGAGGCCAGTCATCAAGACTCTAGGGAAATGAGTCTTGATCGTGAGCTCGAGATCGATGCGGAATCACTCATCTCCAAGTCATACCAATAACTAACACAGAGAGAATGATAATAGAAGATCTAAACCTAGAGAGTTTACGGCACTTTTTTAACGATGAGTACGTACATACATATAGTCGTAATTTCCTAGCGTTTCCGAACACGACCAATATTGCATGACGTACAAAAAGGTGGATTTGGCGCTTTTTTGTATGGTATGCAATAGTAGTCGTGTTCGGAAACGTCATGAATTTGCTAGTACTGTAATATATTCATCAGTATAAGCTATACGTAGCGTTTTGATAATGACACATGTGAAAGCTCGCATGATTTTCTTATCTACGCTCACCGGCGGTCTTCTGTGGATACATTTAATCGTATCTTCAACTGCATATCGTGCCTGGTCTCGTGTCCACAATTAACACAGTCAACCGCCAGCTCCGGGCAATACGAGTGATATCTCATGACCAAACATACCACAACAGCCCATTATGAGTAATGAATTAAACAAAAAAAAACCCGTTATGAGTAATATGGCTCACAATTAAAGGAAGGAAGCAAGCTCTGCCAAAATGTGGAATGATATCTAATCTTGTTCTGTGCGATAAGGTCGATCTCAGGTGTCACTTAATTTATCGCAAACTCGAGAACGAAGGCGGTGGACTCGAGGGTGCTTAATGCAAAGCCGAAGCCGAAGCCGTTATTTTATTAATTACTATGTAGTAAAGTATGGGGCGGTAAATGTGTCAAAAGTAATTTTACCAACGGTAGTAAAGTATTTTACCACCGGTGGTGAAAACAATACCAGTATTTATACCCTATAATGCTAATTTTTATGATAAAAGCACAGACCTTTTGGCCAAAAGGGGCGATATAATGCCAATATATATGAAAATTGTCCACCGGTGGGAAGTTTTCATAAGTTTTGGCATTAATGATTGAACATTTGCTTATTTAGTATAGCGCAGCATATAGACTGAAACCCAGTGTTTAAACCGGTGGAAATGTACTAATGTAGAATTATAGCGTGCAGACACAATGACTGAAATTCAGTGCTTATACCACCGGTGGTAAATAATTTACTACCGTTGGTAAAATTACTTTTGGCACATTTACCGCTCGATAGTAAAGAGCCCTAATGTCCAGCACATCAGAATATCCAGTGAACATATATCCTCCCGGGACCTATGCCCGGAAGCCATATCAATGTAGATCACCAGCACCAGAAACGCGAGTGATAACTCATGACCAAGTATACCACAAAACTTTACTATTATCCCTTAAGTGGCAACAAATGCTAACCCCCCTCAAAAAAAAGTAAATCTCCGTGCGGCCCTACTGACAAATCTCGTTATCTCTCTTATCAAATAATAGATCTCCCATACAAATTTAATTCCTCTATTATAAGGGGGGTCAGCATCCCAGCTTAAGGGATAAGCAGCACAGTCCACAAACAAGGCCAGAGATTGCCGGTCAAAAGTTTGCCGAAAGACATACTCGCTTATCCCTTCGGCTCGGTCTTTATGGATATGGCCTAAAAGTGGCCTAGCTGTAAAGTCTTTCAGGTGCATGTATGGATAAAGGGTGCATAATTTCAGGGGAGATGGGAAAGCTCTCGGGATTCTGTGTTTTTTGCTGGTTGCGCAAATACATATGTACTTGAAATGCGAGTAGTTATAATTGATATCAAAGCTCCGCATAGTAGAGTCGGATTCAATCTGTTGCCGTCGATCTAGTAAGACGTGAGTTCATAGTAGGAATTTCTATTCACTCATGGTTTACCTAGCAATGAGTATGCAATTCACAAGCAAAACGTACCGTCTAGGAGATTTACTTGATAACCAGATGTGCTCTCATTACCACTCTATATACATCTTCACTAGTACAAGTGATTCTCACGGATTCTGTACCGTGAAGACGGGGTGCTAAATATACCCCAGCATTCTTCTCATACACAGCGAGAGATAATAATACCTACATACATGTATCCATAAGAGACTCTCTCGGTACTTAATACCGTCTTCTCGTCTTTACAATCAACCCCATCACGGGCCGAGTGATATCCCGTGCACCGCTCTCGCCTCAGAACAATGATAAAAATTACAACCATAGAAGTCGCAGCCTTTAAAATAAAAATACTAAGTAAAAATACGAAAAGCGATTTCTCATTCACGCCTAACCCAACATCCCCAGATCCAACGGAACCGTACTCCCCGTCCCCCCACTCCTATACACCTTCCTCCCGCCACCGCACACCCTCGGCTCTGGCAGGTCCTCCTCGCGCTTAAACCTCCACCTACTATCATCAACCACATATCTAGTCCTCTCGCGCTTCTCGCGCGGAGCCGGCCTCGACGGCGGCTCTGGCGGCGCGCGGCCCGCATGCAAGTCGCCTGTAGCCTTTCTGGCCGCGACAACAGCGGGCCTCATAAGCGGGCTTGCGGACGAGGATGTGGGGAGTGATGAGGGGGCGCGGGGTGCGGGAGGTCTTAGGTGCGAGGTAGAGGTATTGAGGCGCCCTGTTTCGGAGAGGAGCGGGGCGGAGGTTTTGCGGAAACATGGCGGGCGGGGGGGTGCGGAGGTGGGTAGAGGCGGTGAGGTGGGTGCGCTGCGGTAGTGAGAGGCAGAATTGGGGCGGTTCGCCGGAACGGGAGGCGGGTGCCGCCGGACTGAAGGGCTGGAGGAGCTGGAGGGGACGGGCCAAGGAGGTACTGTAGGCACTAGAGGGACTGCCGGGGCACCCGGAGAGACTGACCGCGCCGGCGAAGACATATATGACGATGATCTAGATGCTAGAAATTCCACACACCAGTCAGCACTCTATGTAACTCATCTATACTCATCTCCATCCCAAAGTAAATCTCAAGACCGCCCGCAACACAAACTATCACTCGACCAAACCCAACCCAAGAAAGAAAACACATACCTCCAGTCTCAACCCCCCCACGGCTCTTCAACTTCGGCATTCCGCCCGCAAACATCCCCGCCAGCTGCGGCGCCCTGTCCCCCGCCGCATCAACCTCCGCCCTGTCGCCGCGGAAGCAGCTGCTGCTCGCGCTGCTTATGTTGCCATCTAAGCCGCTGCGGTCGCGGGTCACGGTTTTTCGGAGACGGATGCCACGCGTGATGTCGGCGTTGAGGGTGCTCTGTGGGGTGTTAGTGGGTGGTGCTTGGTGAGGAGGGGGGGGAGGGTACCCGGTCTGGAAGGTTTGCCTGTGGTGGTTGGGGCGGCGGAGGCGGGGGAGGTGGAGGAGGCGGGGGAGGGGGTGCACTGCCGCTGAAGAGACGGAGTAGGGGTTTGGGCATTGTTGATTCCTTTTTTTGTGTGTGTTTGTATTCTTTGATCGAAGATGAGCGAGTGTGGGTGATGCAGTTTATGGACGCAGTTGAGGTAGCCATAGTGTGTCCCGAGACGTATCCTTTCTATGTAAGATCTGTCTGCATTTGTTGTTTGTGATGTGTCCGCTCCAACTGGTAACGTATACCAAGGCGGGGTGGCGTGAGCAGAGGAAATACTGTGTAGCACGTGCACCAGTATCGCTCACCGAGTGATATCTGGTGATCGATGACATCCGCCTGTAAGTCTATTTTTTCTTTTCTTTTTCAATTGAGTGGTTCGTTGATTGAAGAAGGCCTTCATGATAACTAAAGTGTCTAAACTACATACATGACTTGTAAATAAATCAAGTTTCTGTATATGTGTAAGAATAAGTACACCCAACCATGGCCCATTTACTCATGATACAAAATCATAACATCCGTTATCCAAGACCGCCCCACGACGAAAAAAAACAACAACAAAAGAACAATTAAAAAAAGATAAAATCATACAAGTCATAATAATAATAATAATACCCCACACAAACTAAAAACTCTATCCAAAGCATCCCAAAAACACACAAGCGCCCCAAACATCTAATAAATACTACACTACCTGTTATCGTTATCGTTGTTGTTGCTGTTTTACTCCATGACAAAAATATCCTTCTTCTTGCCCATGGTTAGTTTGTTCATGACGCGCCGTGATACTCCAGGGTAACGACCCAGTCAGCAGCGAATTCAACCCCATGTCTCCGTCGAGTCCCGTATTTTCTCCACGCCGTATTGGAGATCCCAATGTCGGCCACGTAAAGGTTCCATCCGGCCCCAACGCCGGAGACCAGTGCGTTCAGGAGCCCAGTCTTCGGGGCGCCCATGCACACGACCCATTTGGCCTTCATGTGGAACGTGCCAGTGTCTTCAAGCTGTGCAACCTCACCTAAACAACCGTTAGTACCGCGATTCATATTACGGGAAATGGGGATAGGGGACAAACCAGTGCTACCATCGACACCGCTAGGGATGTCAACCGCAAGAACGCTAGCTTTGCTCTTATTCGAAAACTGGACCAACTCGAACGCCGTCGCCTGCTGATCCGTGCGCAGGTCTTCAATACTCAGATGCGTGCCCAGAAGCCCATCAATGATCAGCTCCGGCGGCGAATCCAGCGTCTTCAAATTACTCGCCAGCTCCTCCCACCTCGCCACGCGCCCGCCTGCGTTACGGAAGATGTTCAGCTGCCTGCGCACGTTCTCAAGGAGCTCGTCTTCTCTCTCAAGACCGAGCACGCACACCATCACGCGGACGTGGTGGTTCTTCAAGTGTCGCCCCGCAGCAATGGCGCGGGCTCCGGACTTGTGGTTTCCTGCAAAAACGAGCACGACAGGGAGAGAGTTGTGGTTGGATGCGGAGATACGTTTGCCGAACGCCTGGATGGCCACCTGCGCAATCCCGCGGCCTGCGTTCTCGGTCATCATGTCATCTGTCAGGCATAGCTCTACCTCCGCGATTCTTTCAACATCTAGCATCTGCAGTGGGCTTACTACAGGGCATGGCCTATGGCTGGGGGCAAGGCGTAGAGCTGCTTTAGAATGTTTAACAGCGCCCGAGGGGCCCACTCCACCTCCGCTGGAGGAATGGGCATATTGTAGGTTTTCAAACGAGCGCATAGCGGTAGGGTTATTTGTGAGTTGACGTGTCCGACGACGGGATTCTTGTCGTGACATGGCCCGTCTACTGCTTCTGCCACTGTCCGCGGCCCCACCATCACCCCGGCCTCTAGCATGGTGATCGGAATCCTCAGAGGATTCGGATTCTTCCGCAATGAATTCAGGCGAGTCCCAGCCATCACGCTCGGTTAGTGACTGGCCATTGGCATAATTGCCAAGAACGTTTTCAGTGTGATGGTAGTTCTTCTTGACCGCAACAGAACCCTTGCTTGCGGGATTGCGTTGGGGAAGACGATTGAATGACACCAGGCGGTCTCCTTCAGCAATTGTATCTTCAGCCTACCCTTGCGTGTTAGCGTGGAGATTTGGGCATGTATATTTAAAGCTAGCCCTCACCTTGAGTTGGCTGAAAACCGATTTCTTATCAAATCTATCTAGATTACCCTGGAAGTCGAACTCCCTCTCCTTGTAGTCATTGACATCCTCTGTGGCCCACCCCTCCTCTTCAGCGTTGGTCGTATTGCCATCATACCTATTGTTGTTTCGCTTCTGGCGTCTGTTCTTTCTCCCCGCCATTCCTGGCTGGACAAAATGGCTGGCGCTTGCACTTGCCGCCTGTGCGATTGCGCCCCCAAACATACCGGGAGCAATAGAGTTTTCACGTGCACGATCTTCCTGGGCCATGGGTTCAGAGAGCTGATGTTGTTGCTCATATTGCTTCTTTAAATGCGACTTTCCACGGCGTGAGCGCTTTCCTTGGAACTTCTGGCGGACATCCAAGGTCGGCGGCATTGCCACGGAGCTAAGGTTATCATCGGTTTCATCAAATGCGTTATACTCACCAGCAATATCACCTTTGATAGAAAGCTCGGCGAATGGAGCACTAATAGCCGCCGAAACTAAAGACGGTGCACGCGATTGGGATGGCATACCTAATGCGCTAGATCTTGAAGGTTCTGCGGGGGCATTTGTAGGAAATGAGTGCGCATTTTGAGTATTTGGCATTCCTAGCGTATTTAGGCTTAGGTTGGAGCCGTGGGAAGAATCCTGGCGCTTTGTAGTTGGGTTTGGAGGTCGCGGGATCGACTGCATGATGCTTCCTGATATCCGCGGTGGTGTAGAGAAACTAGCTTGAGGCTGTTGATGTGCATGATGGGCAACCGGGGGTGTCTGAGTTGGTGCGGGCGGCTTTTGAGAGATTGAGAGAATCGCGGGATCGATGAATTGGGAAGGGGCGACAACCTGGGGTGTGCTGGAGGTAACTATTGTGGTTGTGTAAGAGTAGGATTGGTTATGGTGGGCAAGAGCTTGATTTTGACTGCCTGTTTGGTACATTTGAGTGGGAGGCGCGGGCGGGTTGTGAACAACGAGCGGCTGCGGGGGTAAAGGAGCATGAAGCGGCGGCGGAGCATACGACTGAGGTGTAGGCTCAGGGGGCATAATTTCAATGTCTTTAATTTGTTGACCGATCACGGTGTAACTAGGGATAGAATACCCTGAATCCACAAACACAACTAGAGGAAAGTAAGCATTTTGAAAACGAACTGAAAGCTATCTAGTATTGAGAACACACCATTAGAAAGTGTCAGCTCCGTCCCGTGCACTTCAGCTACGAGACCACGGACTCGTGTTTGATCTTGGTCATTGAGAGTGAGAAGTATAGTGAGGCCGATAAACTGGTCTGCCATGGTGGTAAGGGGCTCGTCAATGGAGATACAAAGGGTCCGAATATTTGGTTGTGGAGCGGAGTAATGAGATGGAGCTAAGTTGATTGTTGAAAGGGGAAGAGTAAAGATGACGTTTGAGTAGTATGTAGACGTGACGTGAAAGAGCTCGGATGAGAAAGTGCCTTTTTTTGGCGCATAATGAATTCCAATGCATGAAAATGTAGCCGGGTAACTGTGATTGCTCAATATGGACAGGTGCTTGGTCTGATACTGCATGTAGCTAGTGTTGGACAACCGTCGGCCTCAACTTCACCTCTTCCCCCCCCCCACCAAAGCCGCCTCCCCACTATCTAGAAACAATTCAATAGGTCCATACATATATCTTGAAAAATGTCACGACAAGAAACTCCATTCGTTCCTTTTTCACCAAACCCTTCACTGCAGCAAGGTACCCCGACATCTACTGCCCCTCTCAAACATAGCTTGACTGCTTCATCAACGTCAAATCTCCGCTACTCGTCATCACGGAAATCCATTTATGACCGTCACCTCAACCGCTCTCAGCGCTCCGAGCTGTCAAAGGCTAGCTTTGCGTTTCTATTTGGGGAAATGGTTCAATATGCACAAAAGAGAGTATCGGGAATTCAAGATTTAGAGAAAAAGTTGGTTCTTAATTTCACAATTGTTCTCATAGCTATGGGCGTCACACAATTCGATATTATACTTCGATATTTTGCAAGGATGGGACATTGTGTAGCACCTTGGTTGATAGTTATTAGGGGGTCATCCCATATAGTTGTCTAGTCGCTAACTTTACACTCCCTATATTAGATTAAACCTCCATGGCTACACGATCGGCCAACGTCTGCTTGAGCTCCTCCTCTGGCGCGACGGCCGCTCTGCAAAACGCGAAACCCGTATCCTCGGTATTCTTCAGTTCATTACTACCACACTCTACCGCTCCGTCTTCAACAAACCCGCCGATGGCCTTGAAAAGTCCCGTGATAACGAGGACGAGTATATGTTGATAGATAATGACCCTATGGTCAGTTCTTATATTTCCGTCCCGAAGGAAATGTCACAACTTAATTGCGCGGCGTTTGTTGCTGGGATCATCGAGGCTGTCCTGGATGGATGCTTGTTTCCGAGCAGGGTCACGGCCCATAGTGTTCCCACTGATCAATATCCGGGAAAGACAGTATTTTTGAGTGCGTTTTTACCATCAGGGTTTTTTCCTTTCTTCGGGAACCCTACGTCGTTGCTTTTCGCTCAATGTAATAATTGCTAACTTTAAACCCCCGTTCTTAAGTTAAATTCGACGAATCAGTTCTCGAGCGTGAAGCCGTCCTATAAACAGCTCTGTATTTTACCATAATACCCTCTCCTTCAAGTTTGTTTTTTGCGGGTGGTCTTTTTGGCGCTCGGGGCGTTTGTGGCAGAATGGCATTCTGGGTTATATGATCGATTTCCCCACCTCTTTCCAGTACCTGATTCAAATGAAACTTTCCCATCAGTGACAGTGATAGCAAGGATGCTGGGATTGCATCTGGATTGGTCGTGGAGTACTTTCTCGGGGGGAAAGGGGATGAGGGTTCTAGGTATTTCGGTCCTCGTGTGAAAACACACGAGGAAACCTTTAGTACCCAATGCTGTACTATGTAGTCAGGCGACCGAAAAGTTTGCGATGTTAAACGCTGCGGTGGTGGCTCTATAGATACGTAGCTAATGGAATGAAATATAAACGATTTGGCTATTGAAAGGGCTCTAAGGTATCTGGTCGGAATCTGCGAAGATTATTTGAAGGTCAAGGTATATATGTAAGTATATGCGTAATTTCTCTTTTGAAATCTCTAATATCTAGTCGGAAAATACTAATTCTAAAAAAAACAGATGGTATTATCACAAGCCCAACCGGAATAATGATAAAATTTCACATGCACTCGAGTCCCTAAGTATGTATTTGTAAAAAAATAAAAAAAAAGATACAAGTAATCCGCAAGATAACACCCACCCATAAGATAATAGGATATCATGAGAAATGCGGCGATTTGGAGTACAAGTTGTTCTCCGAGATTGACACCGCCCGTAATCCCAACCGAATTCCTCGCCATAAGTATAACTGCAGGGCACATGCTTCCACATGTTTACCCCGAACAATATTGCCACCACGATGTTTCTATTGTCTCTTACTCATCTGGTCATATCTCTTCTTCCTGGCGTTGTTGATTGATCTCTTCCGGTATTTGTTGATCACATCTCTCCACAACACGCTTCTGAAAAGAAACAATGTTGTCAAGGCTGCCACCGGTGCTGCAATCATCCAGAAGAACGTGTCCGAGTGTCGAATTCCAGGGAACTCCTCGAAATTCATACCAAAGTAACCGGTTAAGAAAGACATCGGGAGGAAGAGAATCGTTACGAGGGTTAGCATCTTCATCGACTCATTTTGGAGTGAGCCAATTGTGTTGAAAATCAAATCAATCATGTTGTCTGCTGCTCTCTTCATGGTCTCTACATTCTGTGAGAGTATCAGTATAAAGTAACACAATGGCAAGGATCCGAGACACAATCGAAAGGAAAGGCATTATAGAAATCACATACCTCAAGGAGTAACAACAGATGATCATCTACATCCCCTAGATAAGTCTTTGTAACCTCGCTAACCTCTACACCCATAAAAGCTTTCGAAGCCCCCGAAAAACTTTTCTTGTGGTCCCTGAGTGACGAAACCAAGCCAACAATTGGAGAAATTGTACTCTTCAGGAGCGACAGCTCACTGGTGAGAATATAAAGTTCCTGTGACTGGTAAATAGATGGGTCGGTGAGCACGTCAAGTTCAAGCTCAGCTATCACATCTTGGTATGCTCCAACTACTGGGAATGCCAAATCAACAATGGCATCAATCTATCAAATGTTAGGAATTCCCGTTTTAATTGATTGAACGGGATTGAATTTCATACGATGGCCTGCATTATCATTGACGGATCGCAGACGGACCGCAAAAGTGTGTTTGGCGAATAGAGCCGATTGAGAATTGGTGGTCTATAAAACAATGCCCATTAGCAACCATAATAATAGGATCAATTTCAATTCAAACGCACTCAACATCATCCGCAGAATGTTCGAAAAAGCTGATAACAGTGCCATCGGCGGTCAAAAACATCGAAACTTGCTCTACGCTCACAGCAAGTCCTTTCGATGCTAAGCTCGAGTGCTGTTCCATGTATCTGGCCGTTGGTAGGTAAGTTAGTCCAAGACCGTGCTACGGCGAAGGCATTTGAACGTTAGGAGACTGACTGGGTGCGTTCTTTATTAGGTCCCCCATAGTACTTCTGAATTGTCTTTATTCTGTTAACTGGAGGACCATCCCCGTAGAGGAATTCGCTTGTATTTTCATTCTCCACTTTTTCAGTTACTAGAAATGTTAGAAAACTAAGATAATAATGTTATTCAGAGAAAAGAAAGTTCACCTTCATCTACATGGACCAACTTAAGCAGCGGGAGAATAACTGCGGGGCGCGGAAAGTTAGTTGAATGATTCACGAGGGACTTCCTTAGGTGGGGTTACCAAAGGCATGGTCCGAGTACCTGAGACACGGTAACAAGGGCGCATTAGCAACTATAAATGCAAATAAAGGGGCATAAAATAAGCTATAGAAATGGCTTACCAGTCGCATTTTGTCCTGTTCTTCGTGTTGAGGAGATCCTCAATCGCTGTGCCATTCCTTATGTCAACATTTTGACAACATTTTACCAAATCATCTATTGCTCATAATCACCTAGTTTATGAAGCCCCTTATACTTTGCCAGAGCCTGAATACAGTCCCACGATAGACCTATACGTTGTTAGAAGCGTATTTTCAAAACCCGTGCCGCAGCGCCGGGGATGATAGGGGTAGAGAATAAAAGGTTACCATTGCAATTTATCCACCGCACACCAACCCAGTCCTCCCTTGGTTTTTCTAAAAACGAGATCAAACTCGCATTTTCAAGTTCAGTCTGTACAATTTCATCTTCCGAGAAGTCGACTACAGTAATTCCGCATGTAGTGTGAATCTTCACCCTGGAATCCAAAGTTTCGTTTGGATCAAGCCCTGGTTCCTGTCCAGGAAGCTCTTCTTGATAGTTCTTTGATGCTAAGATAGTACCAGCTCGCCGTAAACGAAAGCGACCGGCGCTGCTTGAATGCCGATGACCACTAAACGAAGGGGATTTGGGGCTTGACATATTGTTCAAATTCGCTTCGACATCGATGCCTTCCCCTTCTCCTCCAGATGAATGGGGAGATGAGACCACATTGGAATCGATGCGTGGGAGTCTTGATCTGCCATGACGAGGTTTGGATGGTAGCGAGCCGTAACCCATCTAAGGAGCTTTTGTGGGTAGATTTTGGTCGTTGTGTAAATAGAGCTTGAGCGTGAATTTAAGTAACCGTCCGTGGTTGGCTTTGGTTTGGTTTAGTTTCCCATTTTCCCTTCTAAGGGTTTCAGCTTCAGCTTCTCTCGGCTGTAACAGCCAATGGGCCGGGTCCCTTGGCGGACAGGGCTGATGCTTATTGCGCCCAGTCGGCTACATACATTATAGTTACCGCACCGGGGTATATTTACCTACTTCATTTCATTCTTCCTAGCTTACGAATATTAACTTCAGTCGGCCTATAATACATATACCTACTCTAGTCGTACGTTGCATGATAGTTTGTATTTGTGGCCCAAGTACCTACATGTACCAGGTGTTGAGGGTAAGTGATCAGAATCTGATAAGTGAATGCTGCGGTGAATACGTGTATTTGTCTTATCAGATTCTGATCACTTTTCGCTACACCCTAGTACATACCTGTTTAAACACAATACGGTATGCGCTGAGCGTACCTGCTTACGTATGTACGTCATGCAATACATGCGCATTTATCAGATTCCGCCAGTTAATGCGGTAGACGATTGCCGAATTTGCAAATGCACAAAGAAATCTCACATTAGTAACGTAAAATAACAAAGCATAGACAAAACATAAAGCTGCATAGAACTCCATATACTATTGTTTAGTAATCATTCTGCTGGAATTCGAAGCCTGATCTCCAGCTCTGCAAGCCTACTCAGATTCCATGAAGTATCCTCGAGTCAGGTCTCATGGATGAAGCATCTTCGAGTCAGATCTCATGAAGTATTCCCAAGTCAGATACCCAATGTCTAATACCTGATGCCCAGCCTTAGGTTCTTGGCGTCAAGGTTTGTAGGTACTCGCGACAGGCATGAAGTACCCGAATATGCAGCTGCAAGTTTTTGGTGTATTTTTGACTTCTACTCCAATGGAAATTGCAGATTAGGACGTGCATTTTCGGGTACTTGTTACCTGCTGCGAGTAGTGTACATACTTGACCAACCAGAAGAAGGCCGGCCCGGACACGAGAGACAAATGATTTGGTTATAAACAATCGGACCCACCAATTGAAGGGCGATGGTATTGCTGGTGTTGGCTAGCGGCGCTGTAATAATTATCATTACCACTGCGAGTCTTTTTTCTGACACGCGTTCGTTTGACGTCCCAACTACATCATATAGTACTTGCGGGCAATGCAATACATGTACTAGTATGCCTCAATTGATCAAGGCTACATAACCACACATAATATTTCTTTGCTTTTAGGATACATAGATAGTAGAGTATCTTTATTCGCCCTATGTAGTATTATATGTGTATACAGTGTAACTATAGGTATCTCAAGTATGTATATAATATCGAGTCTTTCACACTAATGTGGTAAATATTGTGGGGGTCCATCGAATCGGACATCTGCGGCTTTACTTTGTTCGGAAAAGTAATTTTTTGGCGTTTCCGGACTGGACTGGGTCTGCATACCACCAAAATATGGTTGTTATGCACGAGTAGATGCACTCCAGTTGGGACTGCCTATCCACTACATGTAGTCAATCGACTGATTATTTGCTTTTTTTCGCCATTCTCGATTTAATCGAAGATTAGCTAGGGTTTGAGTATTTTAGACAAAGCTCATGCACTCTATTGCCAGCCAGAGTAGAGTATTGATTGCACAAGGCTCCTAGGGCCTAAATTTGTTAAAGTCCTACGACTACAAAAACTCGATAAATTGGCTATTTCTAGTTATATTAAGAATCATGTTACCTCTTTAATTATCGATTGAAGGATATATCGATGTACATAACTGTGCTTTTGGCGGTATATAGTACGTAGTAATATGTAGATATTATGCTCTAAGAGAAAGTACTTGAATCAAGATATTGGCCAGCCCCTCTAGTGTTGAATATCGAACGAATGAACCGAAATCGTGTGTATACTAGTCTCCCATGAAAAAACTAACCAAAGAGTATGTACATATCCCCGGCATTCTGCGTCCATCATATATCTTCCCTGACTTTCTGATATAATTCAAGACACATGCATCTCTCAGGAGAGCGTCCAACAAACGAAGCTACATGTAGGTACTTATGTACTCGCGACAGGTAACAAGAACCTGAACATAAAAACGCGCTAGCAGGGGTCAAAGTGGTTGCTACCAGAAAAACGATGTTCAGGTTCTTGTTGCCTGCCGCGAGTACAGTAAAGTCTGCACGGGACGGGATAGTTAGTGTTTAGTCGGGCCGGCTAGCTACGTACGTACAAAGAAAGGGCAAGAACCGGAATATATGGAGCGTAATCTACAACCCCAATATGACCGCAAAAATTCGAAGCCTATATATTCGTACCCAGTTTCAGATCTGCCACTATTATTGCTATACCGCTAAAGCTCGAAAAATTGGCTGTCTCCGTCCAGCTTTGATCTCACGAGAGCTAACCAATTTATCGAGTTTTGGCGGTATATCACTAACAGAGTAATTCTAGAAGTCGTGCTAGCTAGGCCTCCGGGCGGTAACACCAGGGCGACCCTTCGTCCGGCTAGTTCCACAGATGTACGTACATAATACATACTTGTACATGTACATGTATTTTATATAGGATGCGCATTAGTCTCGTACCCAGCCCGTTACTTGCAGCAAACTGCCACAGTACAGTCTGGTGCTACCGCTAAATCTCGAGTTATTCGGGGGGTTGCCAAGGCCACCTGCTAAACTAGATTTAGTTTAGATCCTGTAAAAGAGGGCTGTTTTCTTGAAGATCGCTTCCTCTAAAGGTGAAGATCCTCAGCTTTTTGCCTTGGCAACCCCCCGAATAACTCGAGATTTAGCGGTATATCTTCCCGACAAATGTCGGCCGACACTCTTGTCGGCCTCTGAAATGTGATATCGGGCTCTGAATTGTGATGTAGGCGCCCGACTTGTGATATAAAGGCCGACAATGTGATATAAAGGCCGACAATGTGATATGAGAGCCGACAATATGACATGGAAGGCCGACTTGTGATATAAAAGCCCGAAATGTGATATCCGGGTCAGAGTAAACCTTAATTTTGATGTCGGAAGCTAAAAAAGGTTTATTTTTTGTATGTAAATGAGTCCGACAGCCACCTCGACAGCCACCCCGACAGCCGACACTCCATACAAAAAGAACTCACCCAAGTCGGGAAGATATAGCACCAGCCCGTCCTCTGGAAGCATGGAAGTACAGTTGCAACTCGATATGCCGGATTGCCAAGATTCTAAGGATTTCGTACGGGATAGCAAAAAATCCGGGATAGCAAATTGATTTTGCAGTAGGAAAAATAATATTCTCAGAGGATCTCGTACGGGACAGCAAGGGATCCGGTGTATTGAGTTCCGGCATATCGAGTTGCGACTGTAGACGGGTTGGGGACGAGCCTAGATGCGCATAGGCCGCTTGATCTGCAGCCCCACGTGTGCCCGGACTAGCTAGAAATGCTAGATTGTGTGTCATGTCAACAGTGAGCACTCGCTATCTTAACATTTATCACATCTCCCTACCATAAGTACTACTAACAGGCCTGCAAAGATCTTTCTTTAGGAGCAATAGGCGAAGGGATATCGGTACTCCCTCGTATATGATTTGCGTCAACCCAGGACTCCGTGTTATTCCACTGGAAGAAACAACTCGCTTCACGGCGTAACCCACTGAACCTAGCATTAATTTGAATGACTCACGCCGTAGTTTTTTCTGCATCCATCAGAAGAGAATGGTCTCTTCTGATGGATAAGACGGTATCGTACTTCCATCTACCCAGATTACTAACCAAACGATTGGTACTCGGGGCAGGTAAAAAGTACCGGACAATGCAAGTTTTGTCTCTGGGCTTTTTTTTGCAGTAGTTCACGCCTAGCACGCGCACCCATTGATGAACCAAAAACCTGCATTGTCCGGTACTTTTTACCTGCCCCGAGTACCCTCCGGGTTTCTTGATAAAAGCTGCAAGATCTAATTGACAACAGAATAAGGCACGAGTATGGCATATACATGCAGTACAACCGGCCTTAGAGATTAGAATTAATTTATCCAAATCTTTTATTCCAGCTGTCAGTGAGTGATATGGATTACAACTGAACCTGGGCCCTGGAATTACTCGACTGGTCAAGTTGGTATCATTAATAGACTACATATGTATCCGAAAAATGAACTTTATTGGTATCTATTACTCCACCTACACTTTCTACCCTTAGCTCGTGTTCTAATTGTCTCATGATTTAACTACATGTAGTGACAACAATATTTATGTTTCATATGCACACCTCTATGCGTATGTCTTATATATATGTACGCATGTACTGGCACCCCGGATCCTGCATCGGGATCTTAGGCCAATTATATGGGTATATACCGATTCCTATTGCAGCCGTGCGCAGTTTCCGCCTGGCAACCCGATTCTATATAATCTATTGTACTTCCTACTAATGTTCTCTAAAAACAACGCACTATTTTTGTCTCGACTTCGTCGACTAAAAATATTTCTTTTCTTCCGGATTGGAAAACACGATTACCTTTATCCAAACCGCCGAAAATACATTGAATTCCCCTCCATGCGCAGTAATTATGGCAATGTGAGTGTAAAAATCCGTATCTTCAAGAGTACTGGCATATGGGCGTCGACTCAATTTATCATACTAACTGATTGATTAAGTAGCCAGGAGCTTTCCAATGTATCTGATAAGGTTTTGCCTAGAAGGCTGTCTCCCTATATACATGGTTAGCTAGATTCTTATGGTCGTATAGCGTTCGAAGCAGACATCAGTATCGACTCCAAGCCAAGCAATACATCCGATTACCGTCCGTATCCTTCAAATTCCTAGGTTTATCATGAAAGTTTTCTTCCAGATCTATGTTGAAAGCTCGTATCCTGCGATTCTCGTGGCATGGACACTTCTATTAATGGCCAGAACTGTTTCTGCTATACCCGGCGAAGGGCAGAACGTCAACGAAACGACTGACTCTGCTTCAAGACTGAACGATCCATATCATATCGGAGTGCATGGAGTCGGGGTCCCTGTGGAATGCCGGCGTAGAATCAACATGTTTTTGGACGTGAGTTCGCAGTACGACCAAATCGGGATGTCCGTGTCAACAACTCTCATGGCTTTGGTTCCGACTCTGTTGAGCTTTGCCCCATTGCCAATGGCCGAAATAAGATCTTTACTCTATTTTAACACGGAGTTAGCGTTACTTACTGCTGCAATGACATTGGGTTTATATAACAAAGGCACGAGCACAATGAAAAAAAGAAACTCCCTAACAGTGAAGGACTTGGTCACACCATATACAGACATAGGAACCTTTGATAGACCGTCTGCAGACGTCACAGACGCACAAGGTAATATCCTCTATCTCTAATGGAAACTTTATCTCCCAAGACTATACTATGTATGTCTAATGGTTTAAATTAGGTTCAGAGGACAATGTCTCACTGGCATCAGAGAATAAACGGCCCAGGGACTTTTACCCTAAGGAGATTCCAGTACCGGATCCTAAACAACCCCTAACAGATGAGAACTCAGCTGCAGATTGGAAAGAAGGCAATATCACACTTGAAAAGATTCAATTAATGGTCATAAAAGGCCATGCCGCCAGGCCCAGGCGTATAAAAATTGCTGTCATGATATTCTTTTTTTGTCTTCTGCAAATCACCTTATTCGGGATACTTGTTCGTGGTTTACCAATGATTGACGATATTCAATTTATCTGGGCATGTCCTTTGCAGAGTTCGAGTTATTTTACATGGTGGCTTGGAGGTACGGCTGTGGGAGCGGGCTTAATTCGAACTTCATATTCATCTTCGATCTCCGTCGGAAGCGAAGCCTTTCAACTAAGTCCACTGCTTAATGATCAAAACGAAATACTTGATCCGAAAGGGTGTGAGAGATGTTCTATCGATAGCCAAGAACCTCCTCAGATAGGCTGGCCCGTAATGCTCTTTTTCAGAGATCTTTTTAACTTTCTTAAGTAATATATCCCCTAGTCAAATCATGAGGATCTAAAACTGATATAAATATGGTAGATGGATTTTTTGTCTAGCGGATTTTCCAATAACCATCTGTTCAGCCATCCAGCGCCTAGGGATTGTCTTGCGTAGTCTAGGTAACAACCACTCAATGGTTGTAGTAGTTCGATATCCGATAGATTCTGAAATGTTCTTCCGGAACCATCCACTATCCACTATATTCTTTGGCTACACACAAGCTGTAACTCTGATTTTTCTCACATTCCTCTTTGGAAGTTCATGGAACGGAACGCTGTTCTATACAATTGCATTTGTCTTTGGGTTCTTATCGGTAATAACGGGGTCAAGAGCATTGAGTTTGTTGCTTTGCCGGTGGATGGAAATCAATCTCGATATGGTTGTTATTGAGTGTGAGGATGAAAAGGAAAAATTGGAGATCAGAAAGATTCTTCTTTCAATGCCTGGGGTATTGATAGAAAGTACAACAGGGAGCTACAAGTACGCGGGCGGGTATAGATTCGATACTGATACCGATAAGGGCCGCATGCACGCTCATATACTTCCCGAACTAGCCGCAGACCCAAACTCTCAGCCCCGACCGCGGGCCCATCAGTGGAGAGCAATTGGCATCGGCTTTGGTATCTTAGGGGGGACGATCGTTTGGGTCCTAGCAACAACGATATTTTATATCGCCTCGGTGCCCGCGAATGAACCCTTCTTTCCAGGAGTTGCACATGTCCAATCGGACTCAAGAAACATGAGTACTTATTTTCTTCCCTCTATTTCTGTGGCAGTGACACTAGGCTTTGCGCTGGGCTTTACCTTCGGCGTGAAAGTAAGATCTGAATTTGGGTTGTTGGTTATTGGGGAAGACATACCGGCATTAGATTTAGCGTCGAACTCTGCGTCTGTGTAGTGCAGCTCATGATGATTACACATACTCTACATGATTGTTCGGATTGGACACTGTCGATGGCCACGTGGTTAACGATGCATCATAACTAGGACTATCTGTCAATATATATGGGATATACAATGCGCAACAGGATGCAATCTTTCCCTCTCTTATGTTTTGCGGCATTTATCAGGTCTCAATGAGAAGGAGTTAAAGGCAAATGTCTTTTTTGTTTTCATGCCATTTTCTTTCTACAATTTTAAAGATCTACTTCATTTTATTTCACAAAATTACGAGTTTACGGATCTTCCGATGATTTCTTTCCAATTTTCCAATTTCTACCTATATTTAACTCTTTTTTTAGAGTCTATTTGTCAGCAAGAGTCTGGGGGATAGCTTTCTTTGCTTTCATTCATATCCAATGGGTTTGGGTCATATAATATCACTCGGTCATTGAAAGCTAAATATCGGCCCGATATCTTTAACTTAGAACGCAAAATATATTTCTCGACGTGCATGTTCAGGTACCCCTACCTTCGGGAAGAGCATCTGGTAGTGCGGGGCGGTATTTTTGTGTGCTTGCCTGTAGTAGGTATGCCGCTCATTCTTTAATTCGGTAGCATCTACTATAGGTAGCCAACGCAGGGTAACAGAAAAAGGGATATACGTAAGTAGTGAGGAAGCGTCATAATTATATATATTTGTCTCCCATCACATAAGCGACTTAATATTAATTCCGCACAAACAACCAGCCAGTCCCTAACTAGGAGTACTCACAGTAAAAGCCAAGCTCATAGGGAAGGGTTATTTGGCCCAATATCTCTCTAAATGCTATTTCAAAAGGCCAGAAAAATGAAACAAGGAAACATAAAAGGAAATGATTAGTCAGCTACCACACCAAAATTATACCGAGTGATATATTGTGACACGGGTATCAACCTAGGTCTCCGGCCTCCGCGAGCTGGACTTCTTGGCTCTAAAACATAGACTATACGTCTACAAGTTAGTATCATAGCTCTGACAGGATAAGAGTAAAGAAGGCACTTACAACTCGGCCCTCGAGTACTTCCTCAACTGACTTAAGATACTCTTCATGCCCGCCAGCTCGCCCTGAAGCCCCTGCCTCGCTTCAGCATCACTACCGCGGTCCAGCTCCAAGTAGATCTTCTGCTGCCAGTCCTTGGCGCGCGCAGTGTTAAACTGGCTTAGTGTTTGGTTGACGAACTCGACATCGAGCGTTGCCTGCAGGAGCTCGCCGAGGTTGAATCTTTTCCGCTGTTTAAATGCTTCTAGCAGCTCCTTGGACAACTGCTCTAGGAGGTGGGACAGAATTGGTTGCGTGAGAGAGGGCGCTGTAGTGGTTACTTGCGAGTGAACGTGCACAAGAGTGAGAAGGGCGTCATAGATGTAGGGGCGTACTTCAGTGGCGATGGAGCCGCGAGGTGGTGACCAACTAGGAGTTAGGATGCCGGTAGTCACGATGTTTGTTAGGTTTGCGATGATGGGCTTGGTGTATTCGTCGAAGAGCTGGGTATCGATTTGGCCAAGTGCATCGCGGATTGTCTAAGCGAATTAGTTTGGAGAGTTTAGTTAGAAGTGAGTTGAGAAGGAGGATGATTACCTTGGATTCATCCGTGAGCTTTACAGAGAATGCCTGCTCGAACATTGATATTAATTCCGGTACGATATCTGCTCTCAGTAGCTGCAGATTCGACAACGTCAACAACATGCGCACGTTCTTATCACTGCTATCTACACTATGCGCCATCAGATTCGCCGGGCTGATACTTGTGACCGGGCTCGCCAGCCCGCCCTCATCGTCAACCTCTGTCGGCACTTCCTCACCATCTACTAGAGGCTTCTTTGCATTCTCCACCATCCCTTGCAAGCTCTTATAAAGCGACCTGACAAACTGCCCCCTAACATGGGTGAGAAGTTTTGTACTCGGTGGAGGAATCACCGCGCTATTTGAGTTCTTGACCTTGTCAAGATACACCATTCCTTGCATCCCACCAATGATCTCCCTCTCCCACGCCGAAAACAATCCCGGCATCTTCGTGACATCACGGTTATCTACCGCCCTCGTCCAGTCCTCAAGGACACGGCAATTCTGCGCATCTTTGAGCCACGAGCTACACACAGCTACCACGGCGCGCTCACGGCCGCCTGCTACCATGACCTTGAGCTTATCAGCGATACCATCTTTACCAAGCTTTCCGGCCATGTCGGCCATTGCAATAGCTGCATTGCCGACTAGCACCATGATCTTGCCCATGAAATGGACACCACTGAGGGAGTTGGCGCCTGGCGGGAAGAACGCGTATCCCTCTTCGCCCTCCTTCTTCTGGGGCGCGGCTGCCTTGAGGATCTGTGGAAGCTGGGGGGTCGGGGGTGCTTCATCGGAGGTACTGCTGACGGGAGTGGGTGGGACAGGGGAGTACATTGTTGATACGTCATCAACAGGGGGTTCTTGGAAGAAGGCAATGACACAGTCACGGATGAGGGCTACAATCTCAACAGTGCCTTCGCGGAGCATCCGGATATTAAGGTCTTCAAGGCGGTGGTGCTTGCGTGATTGATCATCGATCCCGACGGGGAGAAGAGTGTCGCCATCAATGAACGATTGAGCGGTTTTCCAGAAGGAGAGGAGCTCGCCGAGCATACCGGTTGTGGGGTCAAGAAGTGCTGTTAGGGAGCTGTGAATAAGCTCCCAGAGAGAGATTGTGCGTGAGGTATCGAGTTGTTTTTGGGAGTCTGGTTGAATGCGTCGTGTAGGAGAGCGGAGATGGTGTGCGATTGCCTTGGAGGAGGGCGGGGGTGCGGAGGCTACCTTTCGGCGGAGGACTAGGGGTATAAGGTGAGTGATTGTTCATGAAGATAGGGTGAGCGGTAGACAAACCTTCAATCTCCACACGTGATCTCTCAAATACTGTGGTGATCCTGTTCTTTAGGTATTCATATCGACTTAATAGCCACACCCAGATTGGATTATCCTCTACTCCCAGCTCAAGCAAGATGCCAATAAGTTCCATATGCAAATTGTCTTCTGTCCTACACTCTGCCAGCCTCTTCCACGTATCCCTCTTGAAATCATCAATCGCAAATGTGATCTCAATCCACATTTTCTCTGCAATGATCAATTGATGGATATGCTCCTCCTTGAAATTTACTGCCAGGGACCCAGGTTCTGTTGGCACAAGTGCCCTCGCATCCATCAATGCTTTCCGTGCCTTTTGGTACTCGTCAATCAGGCTCTCGTAATCCTTTCTTTTGATACAATCATTTAAAAGCCCTGGAATCTCCAGGATATCGCGATGGCGCTCCACCACACTCAGTAACGTGCGGAGCTCCTCTTCTCGCCCACGTCCCTTCATAACGGGGCCAAAGACATCATCGGCCTTCGCCTCAGCCTCATTAAGGTAGCTTCTAATTTTTCCCACCCCGTACTCGCTCTCCTTGTCTTTGTCCAGAAAGCTATTCGCCTTCATCTCCTTATACACTCCCTCAATGGTTCCCTTCGCTGCCACAAACCGATCGAAATTACTTTCGACCAGCAGTTTGAGACTCCCGGACTTCTGTGCAATAGATCCCGACAAAAGATTCAACCCTCGCTGCAGCTCCGACGAGGGTGTCGTCGCGTGCACATCTCTCAGAAACGCCGTTGGACTGAAGGTCTTACTGCTAATGAGGTAGCGGTTACGCAGCCGTGTGTTCTCCTCTACAGGAAGTCCCCTATCACGCAGGAGCCGCACCACGCTCGAGGTACTACCAAGTGGATCTGGCTCATCTTCTGGTACGAAGCCGCTGTCTGTATCGGGACGGGTGAAGGAGGCGGAGATGCCCTCTTCTTGGAGGATACTGTAGCGGGTTGTGGAGGCGCGGAATTGCTTGCGTTGGGCGATTTGAAGGTCTTCAATGGGGTCAGACCAGGCCTCAGGGAAGGCACTGTCGAGACGATAGTGCTTGAGGAGTAGGGCTTCGGAGCGATGGTCGGTCATCGTGAGCTGGGGGGTGGGGGTGCACTGGAGCTATCGGGAGAGCTTGTTGCTGTGGTGGTTGGGTTGGAGCTCTTAGTGGAGTTAGTTACCCTGCCACGCACCTAGGTAGTCTCGCTCGAGGAATTCGCCGTAAATATTCAAGGTTCAGATACATAACCTCCGGCGTCAGCATATCTGGATTTACGCAATTGAATGAGAAACACGTCACCAAAAATTTTCACAGCTACACCAGACTGCAGCTGTGCAGGTCAAGAATCTACCTTGTCCCGAAAATAATCGACTGGATGAATTTAATCAGCTGGTGGTTCATCTGGCTTAAAAATAGGTGTGGACAAGTCCCGCGCTCGTCTTGTCTTTTATTTTATGGACCAAGTCTTGAAACTAGTCATCGTGCATGTCAAGTCTCGTCAAAGTTTCGGGGCTTCGTGATCGATACCTTGGCGCGGCTATCCATAATTACAGACTTATCCCAGTCAATTGGGTTTTGATTAGAACAGAAAGTCGGGTTGGACAGAAAGTCTAGTTGTTTTAGGAAGAGACTTGCAATCGCGCGCTCAACCAATAAATTATGCAGGACTTTTTGTCGAAGTGCCCGACTTTCTGTTCAACCTGTGCAGCTAAAGGATCTATTGCGACAGGTTAACCGGTACCGTCGACCCTAATTGGAACATAATGGTGGAATTAGGTGGTGGAAAATAGCCTATAAGGTCTGGAAACCTGAGGCTTTCAACCTAAGTCTAGCCTTGTCTTTTTGTCCCGGGTCCTGACCTCGTATCGATCATGCACTGCATAAGGGTCCTTCCGGATCCTACGGGCATGCATGGTCGTATATGGGAACAATATATCTGATAGATCAACCTTCCGCGCAGTCAAACCCTTATTCCGAGGCAGAAATACAAAACCAACCAACTCAAACGCCGCCTGACCTTCGAGACCGCAATGAGGGCTTGGATTTTCGACCCTTTACTCCGTCGATCGCAGACCCCAGAGAGTGGTTGCGAATATCGAATCTTGCGGCTTAGGACCCTTCACGAACCGGCTTTCATATCTGCAAGGAATGTAAGCGCGGCAAGCACATACTACTCTACTCATTATTTCCTGGTGGGTTTAGGTCACATACAATCCAAAAAGAAATACGGCTGATCTACTGTTTTTTATGACATGCAATAGTAGCCCGTTTTAAAAATGCTTCATTTAGAAAGCTGTGTGCATTGTTAGAGAACACTGCCTTGAAACCCCCATTTTTCAGAATTTTGGATTGTTGCAAATGCTTCATGGATATATACCACAGGATCGATTACCGCAACACTGTCTTTATGGTTAGGCTGTGATAGGCGATTGCAGTAATGCGAGTACATGCACATTTTCACCCAAATCATCATCATCCATCAAAAACCTCATCAACCGAGGTCGTCGGTGTTATTCATGGTATCAAACAAAGAGTGCTTAGAGGGCACATTTACATGAAATACATACCCAGGGTAAGGAAATATTACCGGATAATGCAGGTTACTTTCCCACTAATCTATACGTATGCCAGGCGTCAACCTTCGCCAAAAGAGTTCGGAGAAAAGATGTGCATTATCCTATACTTTTCTACTTGCTCGGTGTATACACGTACATGAACGTATACGTACATGTAGTACTTGTACTTCTATTGCGTATATTACAAATGCACCCGATACTCAGCCCGCGAGTAGTGTCATCATAGCCAACTGCCCGTGCGGGGGAGTACTCGCTACCAGCACATATGTCGCCCACCGGGTTTTTGAACCCAGCTATCAGCACAGCCCGCTAGCCCTACTTGAGATCAGTCTAAACCTCGAGGTGTTGAAGAGCAGGCTTTGGCCTTACTTTTGCCAGCCCCAAACATACTCGTCTCTTAGGTCCAAGGCGCCAGCACCACAGTCTGTCCCATCAAACACGGCGCAATTTATACATGTAGCACCCCCCATTCCGTGTTTGGGTGAGGTGCGTGGTTGGCTGAATATTTATTTAGTTTAGTGTAAGTTCAACTCATACGGTACATATTAATTACTCGCGAACACTTCTCGCGTGATTGATGGTGTGTGCATTGAGCTGTCGATATAACCCAGTGTCTTATTATTCGTTGCCAAAGCGAATCAGAGGAAAACATCCATAGCAAGGGATTTACCGGGCTACTGTGATCCATGAGAACTTCGAGGAGAGGAGGAGGATATGTGTGTCTTGAGTTTTCCCTGCCTTGAGGGGCGTTAAACTCGGATTCTAGTACTTTCAAGTCAGATACTGCATAAATGGCGAAATCTAATAAATCACCAATTGCAATAGGCAAAGAAAGCTAACCATCCGCCAAATTAAAGCAGTGCGAAAAAAGATAAACTAAGACCAAATGTTGACCAAGTTTCACTGGTTTTATCTAATTCCGTTACTAGCTGTTATAGAATTTCTTTACTTAATGAGGTACGTGTGCACGTGTGAGTTGGCAGAGTTGGTACCATGTTCATCGTAGCCTTGCAATTAACTGACAGTAGATCCGATCTCCCGCGCGCCGCGGAGAATATAGCCACGGGAATCAAAAGCGCACCTACTGTGACCTACACATAAAATAGCACACTGGTGATACCAAATCCGGACTGGATCGGATATACCTCCTTTTAATAGGTAGGGGAAAGAAAAACAAACGCCGTTTCTGTGGACTAAAATTTCATGTCTAGGCCTGTAGGCTTCAGAGATAAACTTGAGAAGTTTATTCATTGAATTCAAAACTTCCAACTATACATTTCTAATCAGTTGAAATATCAATTGCAACCGCAGAGGCATTTGCACCTTTAGCTGTCCATATATAAAAAACTCTGCTTTGAATCACAATATATCACTCGAGAATATGCAGTCATGTTCGGCTGATCCATAGATCCAGACCTACGCGTAACGGACTATCAATCAGTTGACCGTGCGCGTGCTCCAATCAAAATATTCATAGTCATTTCTAGGTTAATAGAAAACCTGAGCCAGTAGCAATTGTTTCAAGGGACTGGTTTACACCTCTAGTATATAGCTGTACATTACATGTATTTAACTAAAAATTCCCCGCTCACCATAAACCTGTCCGGAAATGCTTGTACTCCGGGTCGCAAAGTTATGAAACGTTCATTTGGCTTATCAACATAGCTGAGCTGGGGTAGTACTGCATAGATGTATATATGGAGTAAGTATGTTCGAATTCAGTATATTATTAGATAGATAGCCTACATAATTCACGTCATTAATTCACCAGCTAATGTCATCCGGATCCTCTTATTGGCTTAGATCTAGCGAGCCTGCCGTTTTAATCTTGAGGCTCAACTACACACCCACCGAATTCAAACCGTGCAATACACTGATCGCTCATCTGCAGCTAGCTGCAGGTGACGGCGGATCTTATCTCGTGTTTGTAGTAATTTGGCCTTGGCGTCCCAAATTAAAGTTAACTCTACTTTGTTTTTTAATCAATGTTTAAATCCGACTGGTTTCTCATTGTTCATTACTGAGAGTTGTGAGTCGCGCCTGTTGTGTAGCGGATTTCGTTCCGTGTACATACATACATGTACAGCCGCATTCGAAAAGTACTGGCACCCTACTATATTGAGTCGTTCATGAATTGTAGCCCACCAACAACCATGGCACTCGGGTATACTCAACTTATTGACAGGTATGACCGCAATAGAGACATTGCAGCTCTCTCTGATAACGGTCTCGAATATGAGAATTGCAAAGTAGAAAGGACTGCCTCGTGAGTTTAGCCCGGAGGTGCCAAAACTTTTCGAACGCGGCTGTACATATGTACATACATGTAATTAAGAATCCAGTACTTCTTAAATCTTGTCAGCTTCATGTAGGGCCGGGTTTTCTTTTCTTTTCTTTTTGCGCTATATGTATGATCTTCAGAGCAAGGATTTCGATCTGATACATACATGTATGTATATCATATATTCCATTACCCAGGCCTAGGCCGTGTGCCACACTAGAAAGTTGCCCTCGATCTAGTCTCGTTCCCAGACTGTGCTATGCGTGACCATGTGCACCATGTGCACAGTCTGGTGTAATAAGTTTTCGGAAATTTTCCCAAGTGTCTCCGCGAAATGTCCGAGTGAGTCGGGGGGCCCTGGGAGAGTCTATGTAGGGGTTCGGAGAGATTTTAAGACCCCGAAATACTTGATTTTGTATAGCAAACTCGCAAAGATTCAAGGTTCGCCGGGGATATTTAAAGTTCAGAAAACCTCCGCTAGCGTTCAAATTTTACGCTAGTTCGGGTGTTCTAGTCGGGGTGTGCTAATCCCATACAAAATACCCCCGAAAAGCCTCCTCGAGAGCCCCCCGAGAGCCTCCGACGCTAATATCTCCGAGAAAACAAGTCACCAAACGAAAAGACCTATTACACCAGATTGTGCCGTGTCGGCACATTCTGGGCACGAGACTATATCAGTACATGTAACAACTACATGTACATGCCATCTCGGACTAATTTGGCCGGACTAGTGTGGTCCACGAGGCATTGACGCTCGAGAGGGCTCAAGCTAGGCATGATGGTCTACAAGGGGAGCATGCTCGAGGCAAACCCTCCTAGGCTGCTCGCCTCGAGTTACTCGGGGTTTAGGTGCATGTAATCATACTCGTATATATACATGTATTAGCGGTATATATTCAGTGGGATTGATATTGCCTATACTATTATTCCCGGATTCCCCAGTTTAGTGTCGTCAAGATTTACACCAAATTAATATATAATTTCTTCGATCGGATCCCTTGAATTGAATATCGGTATTACGTTACCTCTTTAACAGTATACTAAACTCTAACTTTGATAGGTCAATATCTAAATATAGCTATAGTAATGATCTGCCTCGAGACTAGCTCTAGCACCTCGAGGCATCACCTCTCTTTACACGAGCAAGCAAAGACATGGAACATAGGAGGTAGAGGCATCTCGAGGCACTTGTCGCTGCTCACCTTGTGTAGCCTTATGGACCGCACACTAGGCTGGGCTAGCTTATTAAAAGCAAGTATCGTCATCTGGGAAGCCTGGGCCGGCTTGAAACTCTTTTTCTAAAAACTTGAGCCTCCCTTCAAAGCTCGTTCGAGCCAATTAAATACTGCATGTATGCACTTTTCACAGTCTCAAGCTGAGCTACGATCGTACAAGGGCCGGCGCAATGAGGAAAGATCCAGGCTATGAAAAATCTTTTACTCGAGCTTCGTTACAGCGGGTTTCATAATACTAGGCTCAGTGAAGCGTCGTGGCACATAGAGGGACTCTTCAAGCTATTAACTACAGTATCAGAAATGGGGGTAAAACTGATACCGCATCAGTGCGGCATTGCGAGAATATGCCGCTTTATCTCCGTATTTTGACGAAGTAAACGGTAGTGTTACCGCAGTGGTACGGCATTGCCAAAGACTGTGGTAGTCATTTTATCCATGTTTCTGTCACTGTATCTAGGTAATCTTAATAGCCTTGACATTAACTACATGTAGGCAATCTGGCCGAAACTTTAAACTGGGATACCTAAACCAGTATCTCGAGTCGCCTAATGGAGTAATCTTGCTTTTCTTTACTATGTGACGTTTTGCTCTCTCGGGCCTAGTATTATGAAACCCGCCGTAATGCGCATGGGGCGCACATCAGCATGATCTACGTATACGCGTACCCTGTGCAATGCATATGGTACAGAATTAGGATATCCGGTCCTTAAGCCGTCAGACCAGGCTGGATCTCAGTACTCGTATTACTGATCAAACCCAATAATATTATAATATGTTACGGATTGAACTTAAGTCGTGATGTAAACATCGCATAGAAGTGTCAATGGCTAGGTGATCTATCACGTACATGTGTACACTCATATAGCTTTTTAAATCACAACTTGCGCATCGACCAGTTGAGTAACATGATTGAGATTCGACCTGACGTACGTCGGCTTAAGGGATAATGGATAACTAATCAGAAGTAGAGGATCAAAATCAGATATATACTATGAC
Source organism: Morchella sextelata (assembly GCF_020137385.1). Taxonomy (NCBI): domain Eukaryota; kingdom Fungi; phylum Ascomycota; class Pezizomycetes; order Pezizales; family Morchellaceae; genus Morchella; species Morchella sextelata. The sequence continues at coordinate 731,976 of NW_025408641.1, forward strand.
ATCTAGCAGATCTAATAGGATATATATCTCATCACCGGTGCACCTATTTCACTTAACTGCGGGTGCACCACTAACTAGTACTAATCACTGCACAATGATGAGTTATCTCTGCAGGGTATGGGACAGCAGCCTACATGAGGGTACGAGCCGCGGGGTAGTCCACAGGCGGAGATAGCACACTGGGTAGTCATACAAGGTGGCCGCGGGTACCGTATAATAATAACGATACGGGGCGCCTGTAAACCTCTAAGTCCGGATCCCATGGGCCCAATTAACAGCCTCCAGCACCCACAACCTATGATGGTAGAGGTAATGGTGATAGTAATGGATGAAAGACTCCAAGGTGTCCTGTAAGGACGGCGGGGGTGATGTTCTGCCCGGTTGATGTGCAGATGCTTCTTTGTATGATTGTATTTCCCAACTTTTACAGCCCCGATGATGGAATAGTTGGTTTTAAGGCATGGCCTGGTTGATGGAGGCGGTCGATGGTTTAATCATTTCGCGCTGATTCTGTGGTGAAGCCATGAAAGTTCATGATAATTCTCAGGTATCCTACAAGGCCGATATATCTATCCCCTATGAAAGATATCCTCAGGGTATCCATCATGTCAGGATATCTTATCGACTCCGGGCCACAAAACAGGCAAATATATCATTTCATATCCCTAAAGACCGAATGACTTATCCCGTCGCCACCCAAATTGTTGTACACAGGGATATCTGATTTCGAAATTTCCCAATGACGATGCATATGCCCATACCTAGGCCTGTCAATTTACTACACATGGCAGAAGAAAATCCTGTTTTTAAAAAAAATGTGATACCCCTAGATATTGAGCCTAGCATTAATTCTAGCTGCTATCACCACTCTGGATCGATCTTAATATCGATCACTACGTCTCCGGGTCTAGAAACAAGCCACTGTGATTGGACTAGTGTGGTTAATCCACGAGGCTGCTCAAGACCAGCAGAGGCAAATGCCTCGAGGTGCCTCTACCTCGTATATATATACGGCCCCTACCTTTAATTGCTTGTTTGTGCAAAGAGAGGCGATGCCTCGAGGTGCTTGAGCTGCTCGAGGCAGACAATTACTATGTATCATTATATAATTAGACTTAAATTGTATTTTGCTGTTGAAAGTGCAATATAATACTGGTGTATATACAATTCAAGCAAAGCAAATATATTGATTTGGCATAAATATTAACAAGACTGCATATTGACCCCCCTCTGGAAATATTCCTTTTTTCTATCTTGGACAATTAATAGGCCCGAAAGTCTCCAAAAACCCGTGCAGACTCGAGACGGGCCGGCCAGGGATCCCTCAGGCGGCCATTCCAGTTCAAATCGAAATCAATGATCAAATCAGCTGTGGTAATTGTGCTTTGATATACGTGAGAGGAGATATTTTTCACGAAGCGAGGTGTAATTTTCCCTTGAGGCCGGTGCTGAGAAGGTTTTGGGCAAATATATATACATAGTGTATGTAGTATAGTATTACGTATTTATTATTACATGCATGGTTCAGGTAGGAGACGTGCGTTTTTAGGGTTATCTTGTTATATAGGTACATGAAAGCCTTGTATGCCATAGGCTTATAGCTACGGTTCTGAAGTGACCTAGCTTTCGGTCGCCGATAATTAGCTAGCTATATGCCATGCATGGTCATGATTCGAAGGCAGTTTTCTCTCCCAAAATGGCAGGATATCTGTAATTAAGTAAGTATATATAAGCAGCAGCCTTTTATTATTCAGTCTCCTCAAAGCTACCCGCACGATCGATCTCAGTCACAGTTATCCAGGCTTTCTCTAAATACATATAAACTTTTAAATTGGATCGTGGTCATTCTACCAATTCCTTAATCTCGAGCAACTTAAAGATGCAGTCGACATTAGATCTAGAGCTGAACAACGTGCATATACATACGGCAAAACCAAAGTTCAATACTGGTGAAATCATTGCCTTGATTTCTTTGTTTGTATTTTTTATACTTGGAATCGAGCAAAGAGTTCGGACACATTTTCACGCAAGTGAGTTAGTACGTAATGTCTTGCTTCCGCTTTATTTTATTGTGTTTAATCTGTGAACTTTAGAATGCCAAGCTACAAGAGCTAGGAAACCAATTATTGCAAATTGAAATTAGTATCTCTCGGCGAGCCTCCCAAATTCTAGTCAACCAGAACCCCATAGTTCACACGTCCGCCACCCCATTGGTAGTTCTAGAGAATCAACTGGACCCCGTCGAATCTACCCAGCCTCCATCAGCCAATGAAGATACCGAAACTCTGGTTACAATACACGCTGATCGAAGCTTTAATCATTTGAGCAATCCAACAGGCGCCATTGCAGCTCCCTTTACTAATACTCCTCGGCGTGTTTCCGTCGACGACATGGTGTGAGAGCTTGATCCCAACATTGGCATAAAATATCTTTCAATTGGCCAATGAATATTGTACAATTTTATTGTATTTAAATTTTAGAAGTCTAGCAGGCATTTTCTCGGAGCTAGTATTCCTAAGGGGTTTCATCTCATTTACAGGGCTTTCTTATTCTCTATTCATTCTACATTTACATTGGATCACATTCATATCTAAGGTTGTTTTCCTTAACTTACTCTTTCTTAATTTCTTTAGTCTCGTTATATACAATACTTGATCTAGGTCTCATTTGTATATCATGCATGGGTTGTTTACTTTAACGCTCTCTTTTTGGGTTCTCTTGTACAATTGTTTCGTTATGCATAATATGTAAGATGCTCCTATTTAATCTGCAATTTTCTCAAGAGACTTTTGGGTTATTGGTGGACATAGATGGAATATATAGGAAGGTGTCTTTACGTGTTGAATGGAGAGAACTATGTAGTCCATGCAGAAGGCTAGATGTCTTGCCAAGACAGTCTAGTCCTACTATTTAACCCCCAATACAGACAAAATAATAAGGAGCCCCACTAGTGGCTTATCCATGCCAACAGCAATGGCGCGAATCAGATCTAGCGCCTAGAACCTGCAGCACTTAGTTCTACACCGGATTAGGCGCAGAGATAATCTAAGCTCTTTTATCCCTTCGTCTGGCAAAAAATGCTGACCCCCCTAGAAAAAGCAAATTCTTCTGTGGCTTTACTAACAGATCTTGTTATCTCTCTTATCAAATAATAGATCTCCCATACAAATTTCATTCCTCTATTATAGGGTGGTCAGCATTGCCAGACTAAGGGATACATGTACTTACTCACGTTAATAGAGTCTTTTAGCTGCGCGAGTTGAACAGAAAGTCGAGCAGGTTGGACAGAAAGTCTAGCTGTTTTAGGAAGAGACTTGCGGTCGTCCAACCAATAAGATGTGCAGGATTTTTGTCGAAGTGCTCCAACTCTTGCAGCTAAAAGACTCTAATTAAAAGGTGTGGGGATTTGGTTGCAAAAACTATGTACTTCCGACCTTTTAATTAACGAGTGAGTACTCTACCCTCCTCGAAATACCCAATCCCATGAATCCAAGCTAATTGACTACAGCCGCCTCTTCTCTTCACGATCGGGAACGTTAATATCAATCTCCCCAATTGAAAAACATGACACAACCAATGATCAGCTAGGCCGTAATATAATAGCCGTGGGAGCTGTAAAATGCACGACTTAATTTACCCCCCCCCCCCCCCGGGGGCCGCGCAAGAAGGATTAGCTCATCATAACAGGATCATGGAACAACTCGCACGCGCATCCAGTTATGATCAGATAATCCCTCGTAGACTAGGTGTCATCAAACTTCCAGTCCGATACTCCTCCCAGCCATGGAACCAGGCTTACGAAACATACGTTAGAGATCGCAAAATCCATATCTATAGTAGGAGGTACTCATCCGTTGTGTGTCTACAGCTAGTTGCTATGCGCTACATGTTATCCGCACGGTCAGTCCTTGCACTTGGAAAGAGGAGCAGTTAGTACGTTCATGCTACGCTGTGGGGCAGGGGGTGATTCTACATCCCGTGTCATTCCAACGAAGTCATGCCCCTAGTTCGTGACATTTTGGATCTTTTCCATTGGTCAAGTGAGATTGTGAGGGTATAAAATCTCTCCAGCAGCGTTTAGATTGATATAATCCTCCAAACCTCAGCTTCAACTCTAACGTCGAAGTCGTATCAGGTTTAGTGGATTGTCTTGCAGGTGCAGCGGGTGAGAAAACTATCTGACCGACCAGCCCGCTTGACATGTCTTATTTGGAATAAATTTCCACACAAGATCTTTCTTCCCCGTTCGCATGTCATCTGATTGCTGACATTTAATTTCAGTTATTAGAGCATTTTGGCCACATCCGGTTTCCACATTTGAGCTCGAAATTTGGAAACCGGGTGTGGCTAAAATACTCCATTTTAGACCTTTGGCACCCCTAAAATTATTCGGTTTGTATAGACGGCATTGTGGTTCTCGTAGATTTCTCTAATAATGGTTCAAAACTCACTGCCTGTGCCTGGACTATCTAGACAGTGTTTCACCAGTATGGTTCATGCACCACTTAATGCATTGTCAGCCACTACCTACTTAAAGCTCTGAGATAGCACAACCAAAAAGCATATGCATCCTTGAACTACTCTTTTATTCTTTCTTTACTCGTAGTATTCATACATTCCTTTTCATAATACAGCAACAAAAAACAAGCCAACTAAACTAAATCAAGAAACGGAAACGTTATTATACTACCTCACTTTAGTGATGAATATGAAGTTTCTCTGTATCAAAGGTTAGGTTAGTCCACCATTTGGATCAATCACAACCGCACATCCAAAGAGAAAAGCTCACCCTTAATCTTCTCTGCCAATCCCTTATGACCCGATGATCCGCTGTCTGAGGGCGGCGACGTAGTCTGGTTATCATGATGATGATCCTTCGGTGTATCCGCGTGGCTCTTATGTCCAGGCAGGAGCTTGCTATGTCCTGCGCCAGCAGTAATATCGGAGGTATCTGGCTTCGTCTCCTTTCCATGGTGAATACCCTTCTCATCGAGAAGACGACTAGTAACATCCATAGTTAGCATCCAATCAATCCCATAAAAAAGTCACAAGGGTATCAACTTACTCAGCTTCCCTCCCAGCGCCCGGTCGGCTGGCATCAAAATCACCGCCTTCCGCCGCGACACCAGTAGACTTCTCATACTTCTCACCGGTACCTTGACTCTGCTCCTCATGTTGTGCCCCCGAACCCAAAGGTTCCGGCGCTCCGGTATCCTTCTTAGACGTAGAAGTGGAGGAGGTGTTGGAAGGCTCCTCGAGTGGTCTGTCGGCACCCTGCTGCTTTGGTGTCTGTTGCTGTGCGTGCCCTGGGTGGGCTCCTACGCTTGGTTCCACGGCTGCGCCGGGCCCACTGCCGGCGGCACCAGTGACAGATTTTGGCGCTGCATTTGCGGTTTCGAGGCCGCTGTTGGCGGCGCCGTGGGTTGCGGAACCGGCGGTGGCGGCAGGGCTGTTGGTAGATGTTGGCTTGGAGGTGGACGAGATTCCAGAGGTAGAGGTGGTGGGGTTGGGATCAACGAGGGATTGAATGTTAGAGCCCTGTGCGGGTGCTCCAGATTGGTGGTGAGGGGTGTTGGTGGTGGTTGAGTCGCGGGAAAGACTAGAGTGGTCGGTCGTCGAAGTCTGCGAGAAGTCTCTGTTGGTCGGTGCGTGGTGCTCGTGAGATGCACCAACTCCTCCTAGGACGCCAGTCCCAGTCCCGGTGCTGGTGCTGGTATGCGAGGTGTTTGTGTCTTCTGAGAAACGACTTGTGACAGGTTTGTTGTGATCTGAAGAGAAAGTGTTGCTGTGATCATTGATACTGCTGATGGTAGGATTACTAGAGTGAACCCCCATCCTCTCCTTGTCCAGATCGCTGGTTTCGTGCCGCACACCATCCTTGTTAAGGTCACCAATTGACGTCTTCCGGAAGGTGCTGGTGGTGGTCGTGGGCTTGTCAAAGCTACTAGCCGGGTTGTTTCCGTAGTTGCTTGAGTGCTCTGCGAACACACCGGCAGTGGATGGCTGATCGAAATCATTTCCTGAGGGTTGGTCGTAGGTTCTCGCGGCTGATTTCTCAAGAGACCCAACGCCAGAGTCATATGGCTTATTTAGCACTTCATGGCCGCCACTGCCGGAGGTGGCGGTGTGTTGTGAGCCGAACCCGGAAGTGTTTGTAGAGTCGAATGGCTTTGTTGTGGAGCCTGTTGCGGAGCGGAATGGGTTGTTACTGTCAGTGTCGGTTCCACTTTGGCGGAAGGGATTTGTCTCTGAGGCGGAGGGACGGTCGTAGTCGCTCGTGTCCGTGGTCACTGAGTTTGGGTTTCGGTTCTGGCTTTGGTTGGGGTTTTGGGAATTTGGGTTTGTGTTTTCGCCGAAGAGGGCCTTGCTGGCAGCATTGGCGGCGTTGTAGACTGTTTCCATGATTGCTTATTTTATATTTTTATATTTTGTTTTATTTAGTCGAAGATTGATTGTAGTAATGTAGTAGTAGTAGTGATGGTGGTGGTAATGTTACTTTTGAAAATGCTAAAGTAAATCTCGAGAAACGGGCTCACAGAGTCAGTATATATAATCCCACCATCACCGGGGGGAGCCACGGCTACGTAACGGTCGCCGGTTGCTTGATTTTCTGATCATTTTTTATCGGTATCACGGCATGTGCAATTAGGAGGGTGGATAACCAAGATCAAGGCCGGGAACCAAAACATGGGGCGGCTTTCACAGCAGAGCAGGTAAGCTATGACCTCAATCGAGCAACTCTCTGATCTCTGTTGCCTCGGAGACGAATCAATCAAGATTTCTCAGGCCATTAATTGGCTGCAATTAGTTGAGAGAAAGGTTGCTCTAGAAATAGATAAACACCCATGAGCATATGCACCTTATTCCGGCCATTTTAGTTGATGATTACTTATCAATTTATCAATTGAAAGAAACCCCAGCATGCATGACAGCTACTCCAAACAAGCTTTCTCGAGGCAGAATGTTCTGCCTCTAACCCTGGGAACGCTAGGTCGAAGCTCTTGTTTATTGTTGTGTGGGGAGGAGGAGATCAGCGTGAGGTCAGTGATGACGGGGGCTGACGTCATGACTAGGATACGGGTATTGCGGCTGAAGTGACCCTTCGCTACTTTTCTTCCCCTAGCCCTGATCGTTGAGCCAGGGTCATGATTCGTCAGGGCCTGCGATGCACAAAGATGGGCTTCGAGAGTGTTCTGTTGCAGCTGCACAGTGGCAGTCTAATGTGCATGTGTGCTTTGCGACATGGAATATCACTCGCGTTTGTTCGCCATCGAATAGAACAGATCCCCCGTCACACGGCCTAGGATATCTACCAGAAATCCATGATAGAACCACATATTATGCGTCCCCGAGTAAAGATCCCGGAGAAGAGTAGTGACTGGACGGTGAGCGGCGAAAATCTACCTTGATCTTCGGATTTTCCAGGGCGCAGTATAAAAACAGTTTACCATCCCAGTTCTCTGAAGGAAGCGAAGCGAGAGTGGTAGAATGATAAAGGAGTGTTTGATTCCATGGTAATGGCCATCAACTTAACTTGGCGGCTTGAACAAGACGAGACAAAAGGAGAGACTGTTCGACTTTATCTGGGTACCAACGTCACACCCGAGGGCCTTAAGAGGATTCAGAGTGATTATCGGGTAATGATTGGGCCCTTTGAACATCATATCTTGAATTTTAAGTTCGTTTGATGTACTAATCCACTATCCATAGGCATCTAGTAAACACACAATCAGCCAAGTCCGAATTTAAGCTCTCCCGGGGGCATCATACTACACCAACAGTTTTCGAGTACATTTGAGATAAATTCATCATCAGCCTACTTTCATTTCTCAGATGTCGGGATGTGCACCAAGACTGAGACCGAGGGGTCTTGTCTCATGCATGCCTATCAACTATACTGGTAGCGAGCATCATGCCGTCTAGGATTAATGATGACCTCTCAGTGCGTCCTCATTCTGGTCTTACAAGCCCGGCCGCAAATCCTCCGAAATAATTCAAATGAAGATCTTCAGGGCCATTGCCCACGACCGGGGTGTATGGTTTTATTCACAGTATTCGACAGCCCCCGCAAATAGCGAGAGTCACAGAAAACTCCTCAGTTTTAGTTTATTATAATGCCGGGTGAGGCGACAAACACTCACTGCTTTAGTCTGAAATGCATAGTTGGAGGGCTTCTCTCGGAGAAATTCTGGGTGTGGGCGTTGGAATGACCAGATGAATTACATGATTGGCGGTCCGAAAGTCGTTACTCTTACGGGACTAATATATCTGCCAATATTAAGACCCGAAAAAGCTAGATCTAATAACATGGGTGTTGGAATACCAATTTTGAGCATGAGAACGCTAAAGATAGATTCAATGGTAATCTTTGACTTTTATTAGTTCTTGGGTCTTGGAAGCAGTTAACAACAACAACGGTAACAACAATGAGGGAAACGCGTATCGAGTGATATTTCATGATTACGACGCCCATCACGTGGAGTATGCACGTGACAGCAATAAGTACATGTAAACAACTGCGGGGCCTAAACCAAGAAGGCTTCGGATAATTTTATGGGAAAGACTTTAAAACAGGACAGCCTTTTTGAAAATTGGAGATTTCCTTTCCTTATCATTGCAAATTGTACGAGGGTCTTTTACCCTTGCTTACTGTATCTGTATCCACTTGTTTCTCCTTTCGGCTGTGTTTCTAGAATCCTATCTGCCAATCACCACAAGAGCCGCGAGGCGGATCTTTTAACCCCCCCACACTCAGTTAAACTAAGCCCAATCCGAGGCAAAAATAGATTCGAGTGCGGCGGCGATTGGCTGTCAGTATTTCCCCCCTTGCAGCCAGCGCAGCCAAAGAAGAAAAAAGGAAAAAAGAAAAACTGCAAAGAAAAAAAATTTAATAACCGTGGCCTCTCCCATACATCCGAGCATGTGCAGCTCTCTCTTTCTTGTTTATACTTAAGTATACACCCAATACCTGCGCGACAGAACAAGTCACTCGAGCTCCAAAACACAGGTTACTTGGAATCAAGGTACATCCTTCTATCTTCTTACTTACAAGAGCTAGCTGGCTAACAGGCTATTCAATACAGGATTTAGGAACAAAGGCAAAGCTTAGTTTTTCGCAAGGCAGCCCTTTCTGTTTCCCCCCCTTATATTATCAACACCAATTTTTTTTTTTGTTATTTACGAAATTAGCACATCTTTGTGTTCTTTCTAGATTCGATTCCTGCGTATCAAGGGTTTGTCTGCCTGTTATTTTTTTTTTCTCCTTCAAGCTTTCTAGCTGTTCTAACGATCACAGTTCACCCCCCCCTGAAAATCCTCAACCTCGGGTGGCGCTAGTATTGCAACGATGGAGAAACTCAGCCCCGAAATCGTCCGCGAAATCCTCTGTCACTTTGACTGCAAAGCCGACCTTGCCAACTTCCGTCTCGTCCAGCGCTCTCTCGCTCAGCTTTCCACTGAGTTCCTCTTCCGCACAGTGCCCCTGAAACCAACTAAGCTCAGTGTCTCCCGCCTTGTCGCGATCGCACAGCGACCCCACCTAGCCCGCCATGTGAAGAGCCTGATCTACGGCATCGAGGAGCCAAATTACATGATCTGGGAAGAGTTCAACTCGCAGCTCCGTCTCGAGAACACCCCCCACGACGAATCCGAAGACGCCCGAGCCCAGGAGATCTTCAAGTCAACCATCGACGGCTGGTACGACTTCCAGACGTCGCCCGACCACACCCAGATGATGGCCACCGCCTTCGCCGCGCTGCCCCGGCTCGAGGCAATCCAGATGGTCCACGGCGCGCCCATGGCCCGCGAGCGCCAGTACACATACCGCGAGATCGACTACTACGAGTTCGAGATGCGCGACAAGTTCCACGGCGAGCACGGCCTCGAGAAGGACTACCTCCGCGGCTTCGCGGCGCTGATTGACGCCGCATATGCAGCGGGCACGCGGCTCACGTCCTTCAAGATGACGGGCATGAACACGGACGAGATTGTGCACGAGGCCGTGTTTGAGGACGCTGAGCTCCTGGCGCGCGCGGCGGCCGTGCTGAAGGGCTGCCGCGTGATGGAGCTGTATCTGGGCATCGACTCGCAGGAGGCGATCGATAACATGAAGAGCAGCGCGCTGCTCAACGTGTTGGCGCCGGCCGAGCAGCTCGAGGAGCTGTGCTTGGGCTTTGGGAACACGGTGCCGGCGGACTCGTTCCTGTTTCCGCACATCTTTGGCGAGGAGCAGGTGTGGCCGGCGCTGCGCAAGGTGGAGCTGTGGACCGTCGAGATGCATGAGTACGAGCTGATCTCGTTCCTGGAGCGCCACAAGGACACGCTGAGGACGGTGCTGATCAGCAGTGGGCTGCTGTTTACCGGGTGCTGGAATAATGTGATGCGCTTTATGAAGGAGCATCTGCAGCTCGAGTCGCTCGAGGTGTGGGATCTGTTTTATAAGCATGGCGAGAGCGGCGAGTATAGGAGCTATAGCCATGCCGAGTCGCAGATGATGGTCAAGTATGTCAGGGAGGGGGGCAAGTGTCTGCCGGATCAGCCGGCGGAGGAGGAGGAGGGGGCGAGTGTATGATTATCACATAGAAGGGGGGTTAGATTCTTGGAACGGTTTCTTTTTAGAACAGTTCCTTCTTTAGAACGGTTTCTTTTTTAGAACGGTTTCTTTTTTAGAACGGTTTCGTTTTAGAACGGCTTTTTTTTATTCTAGACTAGATCAGCGGTTTTAGATTTTAGATTTCTCGCTTTGTTTTTTTTATATCGTTTTTTCCTTCTTTTTGTCGTGTCGGTTTTTAGAGCGGGCTGGTCTTAAAAGCGAGCGAGCGATAGAGAATAGATGTTTTCTTTTTTTGTTTCTTGTTTTAGCTAGATGTAACTAGATGGATATATATCGAGAAGCCATTTAGACGCAAACCATCCAAGCACGTCCTCTATTTCGTCACAGTAACCTCTCCGCTAATCCACGAGCATCTCCATCCCTCACAATTACTAGTAGCTACACGTACACGTACGTTAATATAGACAAGGCTTAGGGAATAAGGTAATTTATAAGATGTCGGATACGTTTCGTTACTGCGTGCTTTGAGAAGATCTTAAGAGGAATATGTAGTGCACAAGGCAAGGGGACAGATATGACGGGGTGGGGTATATCCATCTTCCCGCTTGAGGGAGGGAGCCGCTCAATTCTCCGTCAGGGTGCTACCTACCACTACATTGGTTACTACTCTCGAACTCTTACGCAGAGCTCAAAACGTATACTGTACTGCCTATCGATATACGATTGGTGGATAGTTGCGATGACAGCATCTACATGCTGCCTGCTCGCACCGTACCTAGGTCTGGGGTGACCACCGCTGGTGATTATATAGTCGTGGTCGATGAGCAGGCACTACATGCATCCAAGTTGTCTGGAGACCTAGGGGAAAGAAATACAAGGCCACCGAGATATATCTCCAACCCCCGGTGCCTGGTCAATCTGACCCGGGACCAAGATATCAGGACTGGGTCTAGCTATCCCTTAAGCTGTCGATATTGCTGACCCCCCCTATAACAGAGGAATTAGATTTGTATGGGAGATCTAACGGGATCTGTTAGCTAGTGAAGCCACACCAAATTTTCTTTTTTTTTGGTGGGTCAGCATTTTCGCGACAGCTTAAGGGATAGCTCGAGCTAGGCTTTGTCGATGTTAATTTCCAACAACCCGCGCGGTGCAAAATAAGGCGAGATAAGACTCTACCGCACTCTTTGGATCTAGTCAAGCTGGTACCGTCACATAATCGATCGGCCGGCCCGCACTACATCGAGGCCCCCGTTGATCTGGCGTTGATCTAGCGCATACACCCCGCATACACCCCGCACACATAACATGCGGGGACGATAACGATAGCGATAACGCGCCGCACCACCGCTAGTCTTCTCTAAGCTGCTGCGGTTGAGATCAGGCCACCAGACCGTTCCTGTTTGGGACAGGGAGTTGGCAATAACAGCAACCCGTTTGGGACGAATTAGTAGAGACGGATGGATGGATGGCCGAGTGATACTTCGTGCTGGAACAACAACAACAACAATAATAATAACAAGAATAAGATATAGAAGCTAGGTTACTCGATCGATCGTGCCTGTTTATTATTATACGCCACTACACTGCATGCGCTCAACTGCTGCAAATACTATAGAGTATACTACATAGCCCGCTACTATACTCCTCTACTGCGTCATATACTACATACTTCCACACGCCATATATATCGATCACTACATACTTGTACTCAATGCGAGAAGAAACGTCACAAACACATCATATCTCATCCTCATGCGCACATGCACCCACCATTACCCAGACACAGCTACATATCTACATGTGCTATCTACACTTACACTAAACCTTCCCACCCGTCACCTGCACGCTCACCTCCCACCTCACCCGTCCAGGCCCCGCGCCGCCGCTGCCGCCGCCCAACTTCTCCCTCACCAACCTGCCCACCCTCTCCCTCAGCCCCTTCTCGCCGACCTCTCCCACCGCGTTCGCCGCAACACCAACCTTCAAGCACGCCATACACAGCCCATGGTGGACCTGCCAGAAGCGCGCGTCCACCACGCCCGTGACGGCCTCATCCTCCTCGATCGCGCGCACGACATCCGCAACCCCCGCCCCGCCATAGCTCATCAGCAGCATGCCCCCAAGCACCTTCACCAACCGCACGCCAATGGCAATCATTGCCAGCGCCATGCCGAGCGCCATCCCCCGATCAAGCAGCGACGAGAAGCCCACGGACGTCAGCGGGATGAGCAGCAGCGTGAGCGACGCCACAACCGTCAACAGATGCGAGGGATTCGACTGCAGCACTGCGCGGCCGATGCGCGCATGGTTCTTGAGTATGAGGCCCGACACGAGGGAGCTCGCGAGCGCGGCAAGGGCAGCGAGGTCCACGCACCCCGGCGAGACGCGGACAGAGTGCATGTGCGATTCGTGGGAGGCCTCGGCGGTGTAGAGGCCCTCGACGAGGTGCTCGGCGGTGTGCGAAATGATGTCGAAGCCCATGAAGAGCAGGAACACGGCCATGGCGAAGCCGGCGAGCACCTCGGCGCGCTCGAGGCCGAAGGGGTGGCGGATGCTGCTGCGCTTCCACACCTCGAAGTTTGAGAGCACGTCGACGACGACGCAGACGGAGGCGCTGAGGGCGTCGAAGACGAGGAGGTGGGAGAGGGCTGTGACGGCGAGGGAGCCGGCGGCGGAGTAGAGCGTTAGCATGGCGACGGTGAGGTGGCAGACGCACCATAGCAGCCGGGTGCGCTGGTTGGTGGTTATGGAGCGGAAGAGCTCGGCCCGCGTGGGGATTGGGAGGGAGGCGGGCAGCACGAGGGGCGCGCGCGGGGGCGGCTCGAGGAAGATCTGGTGCGAGATGGAGGAGTGCTTATATCTATGCCCACGACGTTGGTTCTACGATTGTTTGTCAGAAACGTTCACGATTAAGGGGCTAACCCCCCCCCCCCCCAAGGGTTCAGGGGAACACCCACCGGCTTCCCAACAGGCGGGCTCTTCGCGGCCACCATGGGCTGGAAGTTGAACGGGCCGCCACCGCCGGCGCCGCGCTTGTTTAGCGACGCCGACGGCGGCGTGGACCGCGGCTGCTCGGGCGTCGAGGCGAGGCTGTAGTTGGGCGGGAAGATGTCCTCCGTGGGCGGCGAGCGGGCCGCGGCGTCGAACGTGGAGGACTCGGGGGTCGGGAGGCCCTCGATGCCGAGGCCTGCGGTGGTGCTGCTGCTGCCGCGGCGGAGCGAGAAGCTGGGGTGGCGCGGGCTGCTGGCGTCGGTGTCGGGCGTGGGAGGCGCGATGATGGGCGTGGGGGGGATGGAGGAGGCCATGGTGGTGGCGAGGGGGCGAGGGGGGTGTCTGTCTGTCTCTGTATAGGGGGGGGGGGGGAGGGGGCGCGTGTAGAGGGTCGTGATAGGGGGAATGGGGGAGGGGGAGGGGGAGGGGGAGAGGGCGTGTATGTAGAGAGGTGTAGGTACTCTAGAGATCGAGGCCTGTCTGTAGAGAAGTATGCCTGCCCGTCCGCGTGCTTGTGAGTGCCAGGGTCAGGGTCAGGGTCAGGGGGGGAAATGTTTCTCTCTCCGGCGTTTTCTTTGTGTCACCTCCAGGCCATCGTTCATGCAGCCATCACAGCGCCCAGGCCCAATGGGGGATAACCCAGGCACATGCAGCGACGATGACATAAGGCGCCCGCCCATTCGCTCGCGGCAGCAACCCGATGTTTTGGGGGGTTTGCGGTGGGAGGGCGGTGGGGTGGCTGGTTGGCTGGCTGGGTTGCTTGGTGACTGGACGGGTCACGTGATGCGTGGTGCGGTGTGGTGTGGTGTGGTGGGTCATGGGGTGTCACTCGGTGTGGCGGTGCGGTGGTGGAGTGACGTTGGGGGAGCCAATCAGAGATGGGTGGTACCGAGGTGCCGCTTTGGGGTGGTGGGCTAGGGCAGGGTGTTTGTGCTTAGGGGACGTGCTTACGGGGGATTGGTGCGCGGGGAAGGAAGGGTCTGGTAAGGGTCCTCTGGCTCAGTGTCCCTTGGCCCCCACATGCACAAAAAGGTGCAACCTTTCGCCTTCCTTCCTTCCCTTTATTTCCTCCTCCCTTCCCTTTATTTCCTCCCTTCCTTCCTTCGTCTTTTATCGTTATTTTTACTTTTCTACCACAAGCAACCACAACACCAGCACCGAATCACACGCCCGCAAACCTTTGCCCTCGCACGACTCTTACTACCCTGTAGCGAGTCGCAATGAACTACCACGCTACCACCACTTAAGGAGAATCAAGCCGGGTCGTGAAAAGAAGGTCTTCCGCACGCCCCCGCCAACTGGGCAGCGGATCTAGAAGCGGGTTGAAAGTAACTGCCGCGCTAACACTAACAGGAAGCCAGCCGAGAGAAGAACCCCAGGTGCAGCGGGGTCTCGTCTCGTTTACTGGCGTCGGCGCAGGGAAGACTTCTACTTCTCCGGCCAGAACCAATCCGCGGAGAAAAAAAACCGTTGCGCCAGGGTTGGATGAAGGGTGGATTAGTCAGTTCATGGGGTATCACTCGGGGTGTTAACGTCACACCAACACGACAAGTATGGCAGAGCGCTTTACTTTGGAACTGACTCTAAGGGGCTTTGATACCTACATGCTAACTACATGTAACTATTATCATTATCAGGGGTCTTTACGGGATTTTATGGTCGCGTCACCAGGGACCAATGGCAGCCGAGATGTGGATCATTGGCTGGATTAGTCATGTGATGTTCATGGAGGGTCACTCGTGCTTTGTGATACGTTACCGGAATATATGCGGGTCTAAGCCGTTCGCTGGCGGATCTATGGCATTGTATGACTGGCTCGAGTGAGTCGATCAGCAGCGGTAATGCACTATTCGCTGCCGAATTGCTGGCGGAATAATATCGTGTTGTGCCGAGCCGCGGAAAAAGACGCGATAAGTTGTTATTCGGTGGGAGTTATTACTACTGGAGATTGGTTGGCACTGGGGCTTGTTGGTACTTGGGCATGCTATTACTGGAAGTTATTATTACTGGAAGTTACCACTACTGGAACCTGCTTGTTATATCAACGGACCTAAAGTCAGCCTGTTTCAGTAGTTATAAGCTGCATGCCGCCGGTGGACCGGACTGGAATTGGGTAAACATGGCCACCATCATTACGAGAAAGGCTTTTGTTTGGTTATTTTTGGAATATATGGGAGCATATCTCTGACAGAGGCGCATGAGACCCATGATAAAACCCGCTATTGTAGCCGGTGCTCGACTATTCGCAGAAAGGGCTGCGCGAGCATAACTCTGCTCATATCGTGTCGCTATGGAGCGATAATCTTTGTGGCATAGACCGTACAAATACTACTAGTACCAATTGCTTCGTGACACAGAGAAACAAAACGAATTATGCAGGTGATAAAAGACCTCTAACGAGTAGGCCTACTACGGGGATCTCGTACCCGGCTTACAATTCATTCCGTGCTTGGATAACCGGTGCCTCGTCTATTAGAAAGTACCAGCAAAAAAACTACTACTAAGAACACTTATCTCGTGGCGTTATTTCTTTTAACCCCCAGATCACAGCGTGCGTCAGGAAATCTTACAAACCAAGGCTTATTCCCCGGATTATATATTTTACCTAACTAGAGTCAGTGAAATCTGGCGTTTTAGAATGCTGTATTCAGAGATCCATAGATGATTTAGCTACCCTTACAGGTCAATTGCAGCCAAAAAAAAAAAAAAAAAAAAGTCGATTTCTATAGCCTCTTCTTGGACGCATGAGACGGGGCTTTGGTATTGAGTGAAGGCAGTTGATTATCGCGCACAGATACTATCGATTGTAAGCTACTGACTTAGGTCAGTCAAATAACTAATTATGATACAGGGGGTAACAGCACGGCCTAATAACCGCCGGATTAGGATATCTTGCATGCAAACCAAGGATTATAACAGTATATGTGTTTATTTGGTTGTTGAACAAGGCCTAAGGGATTCCGTTGCTGTGGTGACGTGACACCTGGCTTTGCTAGAGTCTACGCCAAAATCTCCAACCAACTACCAAGGGATATCTTCTTGCTTGGGTGGCCTTTCGTGTGGAAGACAACATCAATCTATTTGCTGGCCCCTCGTGTTGCCATAAATGTGGCTATCGTGATATATTGAATAAGGTATTGGTTTTTTTTTTTTTAGCGGATTGTGGGAAGCCTCGATAATAGGGCAACCATACCGCATGAGGTCAGTCGAACTCTGCCGGCGTATTCAATACGATCCAGCTTGTTTGTGGTCTATAGGTAGACTAGAGTCCAGCCAGAAACAGTACATTAACTGACCCATGTGTGTTTTCGTGGCGAACAACAGGTCGTATGAAGATTTCTTTTGGTTTGGAAAAAACAATCCCGCTCCATTTGGCCATAAATGTGGCTATCATAGTCTGTTTTACCGGATACAGATCTTTAGTGGATTGTGGATCAATCAGGTCACAAGGGCAGTCGACGTCTGCCATATCCAATACTCCGCGCTCACGGTTTAGACGGAGAGTGTATATGAAGGCCAGTACTAAGAGCCGTCTGTATCGGCCCTCCTGGACCTACTAACTAGCGCTATTTCAATTCTTTGGACATGGACTCTTTGCATATGTTTGATTGCACGCATTTAGATCTTCCACGGTGGTCTGCCTAAGTTCCCGAACAGACTGACATATAAATAATATCTAGGTTTGATCAGGCCGATCACATCCCTGGATGCGCTAAATCAGCACCCATTAAATACAGTGTCAAAAAAAAAAAAAGGGGGGGGGGGGGGGGGGGGGTAAATTTCGTACAGAATCCATCATAGGATTATCGCACAGCTAGCTCTGTGATTATGGGTCTAGATCTGCATAGTCGCATGTTGATAATCAGCATTTTTTTTTTTTCTTTCTTTTTTTTTTTTTTCTTTTTTAGGGGGGAAAATGGCGGATTTTTTGAATTGTCGCATTTAAAAAAAACTATGCCTGGGTATAATAAGCACACCGCGCGACAGAAGAAGGGGTAAAGGTTGAGCAGTTCTACGGGCATTCAAAACTATGCCGTGGGCACTACTGCAGCAATATTCGCGATCGCAGTCATGCGGCATTTGTAACAATGCTTACGCAAAAAAACAGTAACACGCGACTACTACAGCACTAGTGCTGCGCTAAATGCATCAGGCCCGGAAGCTTAGCGCTCTACTCGGAGTGAAACAGCCCCCCCCCCGAGTGATAGTTCATGATTAAAATTTGTGTACAACCGGGATACTACCAACAGATTTTAAATGCACTTACCAGAGAAAACACACACACACGTCTCATCATGTTCTTATCTTCTCGAATACCGCTGTTAGTTTCATCTACTACTACAAGAGGGCAACAATAACGACGGCATGGACCAGAGTTCGAGAGTGAAAATTGGCCCCCATCATGCTTCCCCGATCTTTTTTTTTTTTTTTAGAAGACTGCAAATATGCCCATAATGTCTAGCGACATCCAGAACCTTTCTTCGATATATATTGGAATCATTGCGGAGCCTAAGCGCGAAATTCGAATCAAATCAAATCAAATCAAATCAAATCAAAAAAAAAAAAAAAAAAAAAAAAAAATGAGCAAAAAACTATACCGAGTGATAGTCTGTGATCTGGTTTGACTGGCTGGCTGCTAAAGCGCTTTAAGATATCCGTTGGATTGGCTCGTGTTTCATGTTGCACTGATAATGAGTGGCTCTGGCACTACGTAGTTGGCTGTTCTACTAGACTCTGGTAACTTAAGGGTTTATAATTCCAATTAATAGGACCTAGCACGTGTCTGTTTTTTTTGGAAGACTCTGCGGATATAACATAACACCACATCTGCCAGCCGGAATGTTCTCCGATAACGAGACTATATCGAAGTATGAGCGTAAAACACGAATCAATGAAGAAAAAAAAAAAAAAACATAAGCGCATGACGTGACAGGCGATGAGTGGACCGAGTGATAGACAGTGATCCATGATTACTAACCGCCACTGATATCTACGGTTGTGTGGGAGAAGTTGGATTATATAACGCACAACAAGTTCGGTACTGGTACGTTGGCCGTTTAAGTTTCTCTGGGCCCTCCGATTGGCAATGTAAGCAAGGGTTTTGTATTGCAGGAGCTGTAGGGTAACGTTACACGGTAATATACAACAACAATGGTCGTTGGGATCAAGATTAATATTCAAAACCCGGAAACGAGGCAGAAGGCGCGGCGGTGGCTAGTAAGTAGATCTGCCACGTGGCTTGATAGGCCTGTCGATACTTGCAATTGACACTATGCAGATCGCTGACGAGTCACGTAGAGATGATAGTCGGGGCAAACCCAATGGCAGTTAAAGTCGCTGCGAGTGATATTCCATGACCGATACTAGATCGGCTAGATGATATCATACGGACCAGTGGCTAGATAGAAGCTTTCATCTAATTTATCAATTTCTTCTAAATGATGGTTGGGACATAAATTGTGTGGTTGAACTGTATTAGGCGAACCACTAATGCTGCACAGACATCTTATCAGATTGTTTCAGAATATATGATGGTGTAGGGATGTACGCGCGAGTGATTATCCGTGACTGAATCTAGTTGGATCCCATCTCCCACGAGGGCGGGTGCGTGGTTGCAGTTGTCGGGTTGTCGAATCATCAGTTAGTCAGCAAAGCAACGCAGCAGAAGGAGACTCGCTAACTGGTCATTGGCGGGCTTACCGATTCCACGGCAGTCGTTTGTAAATAAATAAATTGGCCCCATGATATTGCATCTCTGTTATTACTCTAGCTAGAACCCGGTACTGCATGCATAAGGTCTTGTCAAGGTCAGAAGAGAGTGTTAATTATCACTTATGCGGCAGGGATCATCCGTCAAGCCACTAACTCATCGGGCACGAATGGGAAAATGCTCTTTAACGTCTTGGCGTGATTGATTTTTCGGACGCGTCTCTGCAACGTCGTCGCCCAATTCAAATTTCTCGCCCCCGCCCCGCCCGAAGAAGAGAGTCGACACAGACAAATTGCCCCCCCAGACAGCGTTTTCTCTACATTCCCAGTCAGTACAAAACCGTAGTTTAACCCCCCACCCCCACCCCCACCCCCCTTTTCATTCTTGGTCTGGTTGGTGCTCTCGTGAATGGGTGGCTGGTCGTACCGGAAAGCATCGTTGATCTTTCCCCTTCAGCAGCAGTTCTACTGGCAACAACAACCACCCTTACTGCAGCTGCTGCACAAGCACTTCCACGTCTCACACACACGTCTTCTTCTCCGTGGTTGGTCGGCTTCGCGTCGACGACTACAGCTCTCCACATCACCACCATCATCATCATCACCATCACTGCCATCACCATCACTGCCATCACCATCACTGCCATCACCATCACTGCCATCACCATCACTGCCATCATCCACGGACACTGCCAGTGCTGCTGCTGCTACACAACTCCTCTTCTCCTCCCATCTCCACTCTGCCACAACACCCACACCCACAACCATCACTAACATCACCAACATCACCTCAGCATCTATCACAACCCCCACAGCCATCACAAGCTCTGCTGTATCTACCCGGGGCCCATCACCACCACCGTTCCCCCACCCAATCCCCTTCCTCACGACCATGTTCACCCCCAACAGCCCACCGCCGAAACCCACCCCGCCAGCCCCCCCCCAAAACATACAATCCTCTCTCGCCCACGCGTTCTCCAAGTTCCCCAAAGCCCCCAAAGCCCCACCCCGCCGCTACCACGCCCGAGCCACAACCACCACCACAACCTCCTCCCACGGCCCTTCCCTCACCACCGTCCTGCAGAAGACCGCCGCCGCCACAAACGTCGTCCGCCCCAAGCCGCGGGAACGGGTCATCAAGGCCTTCGAATGCGCCTCCTCCTTCGACGACAACCCACCCCCCACCCACACCACCGCCGCTAACACATCCCCCAAGATCAAGTCCCAGCTGACAGCACTCCACGAGGCCGTCTTCTTCGACGAGGGCGACTTTGACGACGACCAGGACCTCAACTTTGACGACACCATCGTCCTCGAGGAAGTCGAGGTGGAGACCCCCGCCGTGCACTCCGCCTCGCCGGCAAGCTTCCGTGAGACCCCCGCCGTGCACTCCGACTCGCCGGCAAGCTTCCGTGAGACCCCCGCCGCGTACTCCGCCTCGCCGGCAAGCTTCCGTGTGCCCACGCCGCCGCTGCCGAAGAGCTTCTTGCCGCCGAGTTTGCGGAGGAGGAGCCCCACGCCCGTCAAGAGGGAGTATAGCAGCATTGATGAGGAGGAGGACGCGGTGATAAAGATTGAGTCGTCGCAGCCGAAGCCTGGCAGCTCGGCGCCGTTTCCGTGGTCTTCGTCGCCCGTGGAGCAATTTGCTCCGTCGGTGCCGGTGCCGATCCCGATGCCGAGGCAGCCGGCGAGGGGGCAGGTGCCGGCGAGGCAGCAGAGGCAGCAGCAACCGCCGCCGCAGCCACAGCAGACGTCAAAGCAGATGGAGGTGATAGATTTGAGGGAGGACGATGAGCCGGTGGTGCCGAAGAAGAGGCGGTTGGTTCCATGGGCAAAGGACGGGGAAGAGTCAGTTGCGGCGCCGCCGTCACATACAGCTAGGACGAGAAGAACAAGGACCGAACGGGCCCCGGCGCCGCGAGAGATGCCGAAACCGCCGTGGGAGATGACGGCGAGCGACTTTAAGCGGGCGTCGCGGAAGAATATGGAGCAGCAGCGGAGAGGGCTGAGCACGCGGGCCGCAAAGGAGGAGGCGGTGCTGGGGGGGGGAGAGAAGAAGAAGAAAAAGCAAAAGAAGATAACACTGAGTGACGAGCAGAACCACGTGCTGGACCTGGTGATGGAGTCGGGGAAGAGTGTGTTTTTTACTGGATCTGCTGGTTTGTGCACTTTCCGCTACCGCTCCCGGCGCTGCCCTTGCAACCCAATCAAGAAGAAAAAAGAAAATATTAAAAATGCAAAAAAAAACCAATTATTAACCCACGGCCTTTTCTGCTTCTTCTGTTTCTGCAAAAAAAAAAAGACCAATTTCACTAATTGGACTGCCGCCCCCTAGGTACCGGCAAATCCGTGCTAATGCGTGAAGTAATCAACCACCTTAAGCGCAAATACAATGACAAGGAATCCGAGAAAGTCGCCGTCACGGCCTCCACCGGCCTCGCCGCCTGCAACATCGGCGGCGTCACACTCCACTCCTTCGCCGGCATCGGGCTCGGCAAGGAGCCCGTGGCCGACCTCGTCAAGAAGATCAAGCGCAACGTCAAAGCCAAGATGCGCTGGCTGCGCACCAAGGTGCTCGTCATCGACGAGATCTCCATGGTGGACGGCGAGCTGTTCGACAAGCTCGAGGCCATCGCAAGGACAATCAGGAACAATGGTAGGGCGTTTGGGGGCATCCAGTTGGTGGTTACGGGCGACTTTTTCCAGCTCCCGCCGGTGCCGGATTATGGGAAGGTTGCGAAGTTTGCGTTTGACGCCAATACGTGGACTACGGCGATTGAGCACACCATTGGCCTGACCCAAGTCTTTAGGCAACGTGATCCTGGTAAGTCACGTGCTTGTGTCCGAGTGATGTCTCATGTCCAGATGTGTTGGGTGAGTGATAGGCGAGTGATAGTGTGTGATGTTGATATGGACCAATTAGAGTTCGCCGCCATCCTGAACGAAATGCGCCTGGGCAAGCTTTCCGACGCCTCGATCGCAGTCTTCCGCCGTCTCTCCCGCCCCCTCAAATACGACGACGGCATCCAAGCCACCGAGCTCTTCCCCACGCGGCAGGAAGTCGACGCCGCAAACAACAGCAAGATGCGCCTGCTCTCAGGCACCGAGCGGAAATTCACCGCCATCGACACCGGCAGCATCACGGACATCGAGCACCGCACCAAGCTGCTCTCCACCTGCATGGCCCCGCAGGTCATCTGCCTGAAAGAGAACTCGCAGGTCATGCTCATCAAGAACATCGACGACTCGCTCGTCAACGGCTCGCTCGGCCGCGTCGTCGGCTTCATGTCCGAAAAGACATTCGACATGGCGCACGACGACCCGGACTCGCTCACGCTCGAGAACCCCGCGCGCGACCAGCCCCTCTCGACCAACACCACCGCCGACACCTGGCCGCTCGTCGAGTTCGCGCTCCCCGACGGCACGTCCCGGCAGCTCCTCGTGCAGCCCGAGGTCTGGAAGGTCGAGCTGCCGTCGGGCGAGGTGCAGGCGAGCCGCACGCAGGTCCCGCTTATCCTCGCGTGGGCGCTGTCGATCCATAAGGCGCAGGGCCAGACGCTGGAGCGCGTCAAGGTGGATCTGGGGAGGGTGTTTGAGAAGGGGCAGGCGTATGTGGCGCTGTCGCGCGCGACATGTCAGGAGGGGTTGGAGGTGCTGAGGTTCGATGCGCGGAAGGTGATGGCGCATGAGAAGGTGAGGGAGTTTTATAAGAGTTTGTATTCGGCGGTGGAGGCGAAGACGAGGAGGAGGTCTGTGGATGAGGATGCGGAGGAGGCGATGAATGAGGCGGCGTGGATGGGGGGGTAGGAGAGGGGAAATGGGGGTGTAGGATAGTAATAGTATATGGAATATGAAGTAGGAGCGGGGAGGGGGACGGGGGCGGGGGATGTGTATATAGATACCCGGTATTGCAGGCACAATGCAGTGGTGGCAGCTAGCTAGCGGGGTAGATAGACGCGGAGAGAACTCGAATCTCACCTCTAGGTCTAGATATCATTTCTTGTCGCGCGTGTTTTGTAGATTATGTGACAGGCTGGTTGGTGACCATCGAAATAAAAATTGAGATTCCATCTTGATATCTGAGTCGTGCACTTTGGGTATCCTTTGCAATTGTTCCTCGTTGGCCAATGTGTACATTTGACTCAGTGCCCAACCTCAATCAAATGCATCGGTAGTATAATAGGCGGGCCGCGGGGGGGGAAATGAAAGCATGGCACGGCACAGTTGCGTGTGTGAATATTCTGAATTAATAAAAATTAGCATTCAGAGCTGACTCTTGTAGCTTAGTTGGTTTCTCAGCTACGTGCAGTAATGAACCGCATTTAATTGCCATGTACTTACATGAAGCAGTACGTACCTGCATCTCCGAGCTAGGTAACTTAGGAACCAATATATAAATTGGAAACAAGATGAAGCATCTCCCGCCAGAGATCCCCCCAAAATCGCAGCTAAATTAATTCTAGAGCAGCTTTGAATACATTGGCATAACGTCGCGCGAGTCAAGTCTCAAAACATTGGACCGTCGAAAAAAAAGGTTTCCTAGCACGGGAACTTTGACAGTGCTCTAATTAGTAGCGGACACGTGGATAGCTTCCTAGTGCCCAGGCTGAGTACCGCCAAAACTCGATGAATTGGCTATCTTTCATGGGATGTGTACCTTTATGGAACACTTCGATGCTATTTAGCCAATCACGTACTCGAAAGATAATCCCTGGCCGGCGGGGATGGTACGCCCAGTCTTAAAGGTGACACGGCGGCGTATGGAAGTGGCCGCAATGTGACTCCAAGGTCAATCAGAGGGCCCTTTCCTAGCCATCTTGATGCCCCCACTGCCACGGCTCAGGCAGGTTTGCGTTTTTGGGGGTATAAATGGGCATAATACTGTTCCACTTTGTTCACTCTTGGTGCTATCTACATATGGCGCAAGAGGGAGTAGAGGGCGAGCCTTTTTTTTCTCTTTTTTTTTCTTTTCGTTTAATTCATTAATTGTATGCAGACCGTAGTCTATGACAATATCACACTGCCCCAGAACTTCCCAATCACTCCCACCACCATCTCAACAATAAAGAAAGAAAGAAAAGTAACTATGTAAAAACAATTTGTGTCGTCTCTCTTTTCCCCCCTTTGCCCCTCGGGCCAAGTATATTTTCCCTTCGTAGCTTCTCCGCATTGTGTCATAGTCATCCTGATCTCTTAACGGTAGAAGTGCCCGCCTAATTATAATTGTCACTAGCTTTCTTGCCCACTGTAAACACGTCTACCGGGCAAAGTCTGACACCGCTATTGTTTGCTGCCCCGACCAACGCCGCAAACCCCCCGCCACCCCTATACCACGCCCATCCTCGAAGGGTGTAATCCTCGTTACTTGTCTTATTCCACTCTTTGACTTTCTCTTGCATCTCTTATAGCACCCAGGGGTGCCTCTGTCCCAATATTTTAGAGGGCGAGCTTGTCAACCCTGTACAGCCGCATTCGAAAAGTACTGGCACCCTACTATATTGAGTCATTCATGAATTGTAGCCCGCCAACAACCATAGCACTCGCCCATACTCAAATTATTGACAGGTATGACCGCAATAGAGACATTGCAGCTCTCTCTGACAACGGTCTCGAATATGAGAATTGGAAAGCAGAAAGGACTGCCTCGTGAGTTTGGCCCGGAGGTGCTAAAACCTTTCGAATGCGGCTGTACACACCAGTTCAATCAATTCTTTCATTAGCTCCGGGGGGCGGGCATTGAAGAGCCTCACCTTTAACTCGACTTTATGGCTGTAAGGGCTACAATACTGAACTGGTGTGAACAGGGATTACAAGGTAGCCCCCCAAGGCCTCTCGCACCATACAAAAACAGCCAATTTCAATTGCTTATAACTTCAAAACCATGATAGATATCAAAAATCTGTCAAGATAATCTCTTCATTATTGTTTCTAGCTTTTTTATCTTGAAAAATCATTGATATCTAGATCTATTGTGTGGTGAATTTACAAAGTTCACGTGTTCACGTGTTCACGTCACCGGCCGACCAGGGTCAGGTTCACAAACAATCACTCGCAACGCAAATGAGCGATATCCTGAATATTCCACTTAAAAGCCTTTCTTTTACGCTTTTAACCACCCCTTGCATACTAATCTACCTCACCACAATTCCCTGGTTTTTTTCCACTCTTTCCGAAAGGCTTGCGTTGAAATATCGACAACTTCAATATCCCTTGGCATCCATCCTCACGATTACATAATACACCGATTGGCTTTATGGAGCTTAGCGAGGTAGGCACCGTAGTCCCGCTTCTGGTCACTTTCGTCGTTGGAGTCCCAGGTCTCGTCCTTCTATTTTTTCAAATCCGCAAATGTGTACGCAGCAGACGAGCTCAAGAGGCAAGCACTCTCTACTAACTTCTTTCTACCTTGCTTTAGGATCTAACTTGAACAGCTACAGACCGCCGTCGTTCCCGATGTTGAGACCTCAAATCTAGAAATCACGTCCCCCACAGCTGCCAGCTCCGACGAGCCCAGTCCCCCAAATCCATCTAACGGGAACGTTATAAATCACAACATCTTCAACTTCTACACAGGACATCATCCAGACATTCCAATCACTCTGGCAGTCATCCATCCCCGAAGGGTACTTAGGGGAGGCATCGAACGAGACCCGGTAACTAGTCTCCAGGGTCTGTTACCACCCTGGAGAGTAGGGACTTGGCCATCAGATGCGTTGAGAAGATAGTGATTGTGAAGCCGGAGTTGAGCTTGGGGTCCTCTTTCTAAGGGAGAAAAGGGAAACCTAGCGACAGGAAGGATCAAAATTACATCGAGAAACGAGTTTAGGGATTCAGCGGATTGAGTTTGTTTTTCTTTCTTTACGGCACGAAGATATTGCAGTGCTAGATCATTTCCTAGTTATGAATTTTGGTTGTATTACGGACAAGTCAATTCTCTTAGTGCCTATCTATAAAAAAGTAGTAATGTATGATAGCGTAACTGTATCAAACTCTCAAACTGTCAAACAAGGCTCTTTCTCTGTACCGTCTCTGAGCGGGGAACCTCATGAATTAGAGTCATGATGTTGTTTCGTACAGCCTCGCTGGCATGTCTTAGAGTTGAGCCTCACGATTGGAATCTTGGCACAAGAAGAACCCTAACCCATTCAGCCTTGGGGGCAGAGCATGCGGCTCTGATATGGGCTGTGGAGAATTTGAGTGAGTATTGTACTGGCATATAGGCGAGGTATTCACGAGGGGCTACTTCTGGTTCGGTCTTGCCCATATGACCCCGCGAGAGAGGGGTGATGGGATCAGTTTTGATGCTCTGCACCACCGGCCGTGGGTATCGGCCGTTTGCAGGAAACTCTTTGATTTTTCCGTGGTTTCGAGCAAAATCAGTAGAGTTTTGCAAAAGTTTGTATGATCGCTAGGTATCTGATTTGGAAGATGTCCTTGAGAGCTACTACGTATACATAGATATCTGGACATATATCCATTACTACTTAATAACTGCTGCGTCTACATGCTGCTGGGTATAATATTGAGTAGGATAGAATAAATCCCGACATATGAGGTATCTACAAGTTATGCTGCTAGATTTTAGACGAGTCTCAACCTGTTGTTGCAATTGGGGATCGCAGAGGGGTCATGACGACGTTGGCAATCATGCTAAACTCGACCCTACGAATCAACGATTATGATGATAGCCACAACAAAACACGTACTTACAGAGTTATCTTCTATACTCGAAATCCAGCCTTGATGATTGTAGTTAACTTACCCCCCGTGAGTAGGTAGTATACTAGGTCCTTCGTTCATCATAAAGATTGGTTAGGGTATATATACCAGTAGTCATGCATGGCCGGTGGAAGTTCACCAGGAGGAGGGCGATTAATCAATATCACCCTGCATGGTGACGTAGCGGCCGTGATCATTCATCTGGTGAGCCAATCGTTCATCTGGGTTCGTCCTTTAATATTGACCGCGCAGTTATCTATAAATACCCTCAAACCCCTTCAAAATCAAAGTTCATCATTACATACAGTGATCACGTTTATCATTCACTAGCTTCAATATTTCTGTGTTCACCACCACTGAGCTACTTGCGCACTATACAGTAGCGTACCGATAACTTGGATCTCTCTAGAAGAATGCCTTCAAAGTTAACTACCGGCGAAATTATCGGCACGGTTTTGGGTATTCTCTCCATCATAACGCCGCTCGTTATATTCTTCATTAAATGTATCCTTCAAGCACGCAAAAAGGTATGCGCTAGTCAACAACTCTTATTAATTCTCTCGCCTTATCACCATTCACTAGTAATTAAGGGTCTAATATACATATACGAGGCTAGGGAGCCACACACAGACCAGAGACTAGTGACGAAGAAAGTCGCGAGGGGGGTGCTCCCCCACCGCCGGCACCTGTTACAAGCGGAAATATATTCCACATACGCGAAGCTCACCTCAGTTTCTACTCCGAGTCAAAGCCCAATACAGACGCTGCAAATCCTCTTGCTATTGCCTACCCTCAGGCAGTTTTGAGTAGGGATACGATAGGGGACCTTAGCACTATTTCAAACGGGGGCTTATCTGAAATGAGAAGATCAATAGTTCATAGGATTGATAAGGTTAATGACAATAGTCAAAGGTTGGCTTATCTGGCCTCTCTGGTATGGGCCCACTAGCTCACCATGCTAATACACAGAAGCTGTCTTAATGTCCTATCTACCCCAGATCTAGAGTCGACTCAAATTGCCCCGATTGAGATACCTAGCACCCCAGATCCCACATCACCACCCGCAGGAGAACACGAGAAAAAGGCGGAGTAGCTTTGGCTTCTAAGGTAAGCATGTTCCATTAACCCTCTCGGCCTAAAACCGACTCCTTCTCGCTATAATCAAGGCCCAACTCTCTTACAATAGACACCAGCGAGTGCGGTATACGTAACTACATTCGAATATTCGCTAGATTTGGTTATATACACGTTTAAACGTTTAGGGACTCGAGGCGCATTCTTTAATTTTCTCTACTCTACAAAAATATAAATAAGTCATATATAGCATTTAGCCAGCGATATGTATATATCGATACTTTAATTATAGGTATTACTTTTGTATTATTTGAAATTATCTCGGAGTTTTACCACTACGATATGTAACGATATTGAACGGCACAAATTATAAGTAGGAAGGGTGTTAAATTCATGATCTTATATATAATACACGAAGTATACCCTCTTCGGCATGAATGGTGTCCCTCCCACGAAGCCTGTCCTGTTCAACTCGCTGGCGAAGCAACCTGACTGGGGCGCCCTCCGCGCGAAATTGAAACTTCGCTGGCTGGACAGAAGATATATATAATCTACTACCCCCAAAGAACTAGCGATGCCTAGCTCTGTGGGTTGCGTACAACCCGGGACCATCCCTTAGTCTGTCACGTTCGAGCGACTTTTGGTGCAGGGGCTGCGTAGAGGGCTGCTGAATTTGAAGCAAAGAGTATTCGCCACAAGTACTCGGCGGCCGAAGAACTTCTCAATAGCCAAGAATCCCGTCTACCACAGCGAGCGCAGCTGCGGCCGGTCCCCGCAGATGGTTCCACAGCCTAAGACAAGGCCGAGCAGTCCCGAGCAGTTGGTAATAGAAGTTAAAGGTATATGATGGTTGAAACAAAATGCTCGGAGGTGGTCAATTCAACCCCCAGGCACACCCCTCACTTTTGGCCTACTAAACAGCAGGGAAGGCGGTGAACTGCGGCATTGATGTGCGCTGGGAGTAACCGTGCAAAGCTTCTTCCACCATCCATGCCCCCACGTCTATACCAGGAGCCAGTTACTCCCCATACCACAAGTTCTTAGCACCGATGGCCAAAAACACTGTCTTCCACAGCGAGCCATAGCTATCCCCCACGCCATAGTTTCCGAAAACAGAGAACGAAGGGACCCGTCGGTCTCGACTATGTCAGTATATATATGTAGTACTTCGAATTCAAGAGCAGGGGTAACTGAAGGGGGTTACCTCGCTGCGAAAGGCTTATCCCTACCGGCCTGAAGTATTTAACACTGGGCCGGCCCCCGACTGGAGCAGATGTGTTATTGGTTGGTCAATAAATGGTGAGAAAACCCGGCTCAAGGCCTGCTCCTGGATATCGAAGTAAGGAAAGAAAGCTTTTACCTGCCAGAAGTTTAGTTCTCCTGCCCTGTTCATCTACTTACTTGTCGGCTCTGTCCGTCTAGTATAGTGCTCTCCTCCCTCTTCTCCTCCCCCACTCCCTCTTCTCCTCCCCCACTCCCTCCTCTCCTTCTCTCAATGCAGGTTACCGCGTCTATCCATTGGCCCAGAAGTGCAATTTTATGACTAGAAAATGCACCAGCAAAATACTGACGTGGCACCTTTAAGGATGTGCGGATCACAACACCAATGGCTACTTAGTTCTCCAGAACCTTGATAGCCCTGGCTCCATCCCCACCTTAAATAGAGGGGATTCAAACAGTATTGTTAGGATTAATATTTAGGATATGGTATTAAAAGACGGCAGTCAAAGTTGGGCCCCAATGAGCACGCCCCATTTGCGAAGAGATAGCCGCAACATGTCCTCTATGTACCACTAAGCCTTAAAGGTTGACAGCTATAGAATGTTATCAACCAGAATCCTACATGTAGCGGATCGGATCGGACACTGCGTCATGTTACGAAAGCTTACCTCGCTATATATGAGTACTCTCGGAACAAAAAATTGGTATCTTATATACATAAAGAGTACCTTCTGCCCAGCACCTTTAATTTTCCACTACCCTTTCTCTCTGCCCTGTCGACCTGATCTTGAAGGGTTCCAATGCAGACTTTAATTACCTAATCAATTCCATATTTACTCTGGGTTAGGGTTAAATCTTAGGCCAATTAGCGTGCTTCGTTTTCGACGACGAGTCTCTTGGCTTAAAACGTGCATACATAACCTACATGTACATATACCTAGTCGATTTGCCCGTAATACATATTAAAGGGCCCAGCCGGGTAGGGATTAGTTTCGGGCCCATCTCTACCAGCAGCAAGCTGCTTACCAGTAGGAGGGCTGGGTAGTACGATCGCGAGCTTGGTTACATGTAGAGACCTGTCATGGTACACCACATGCACTACACACACCGTTGATTCCTGCATCAAGCAATGAGCCTATAAGTAGCCAGGAACAAGAATCACAGCCCTTGGATACATCATGACGATACCAACAATAGAGGCTTTCAGTTGACCCGAATTTTTATTTTCAAAGTGAAAGGAAAACTCATGCAGCTAAAGTTGCGTCTGCTTCTGCAGCTGACATGTCACTTTCTGATGAATACTTAATGCTAAATATTCCGTCCTCGAGTATTTCTCAGTCTGCACCTGCTCTGTTTGTCCATAGTTCAATGCACTTCGGACAGACTCTTGGCTACAGGAGTTTCCTTTTCACTTTGAAAATGGAAAACAGGGATCAACTGAAAGCCTCTAATACATAGCAAAGTGATATTGGCCGTTCACGTGCGCAACGTGGTGAAAGGAACACAATTGTGGCGCAAGAACACGATAGCTATGTAGCGCTAGCTATGCATGCGCCACACCTACTCGCGAGTGATCTGGCAGCCAATAAGAGTTCCTTTCCTTTAATCTTTGGATCGTTCGCCTTTTTTGTCTGGTCGGCTTCAATCCAGCAGCGCGAGTACTCTATGTCTAGAGTAGTCTAGCCACAGTCGATTTTGGAGCAACGACAAACAGGTATCTTCCTATGGCTGAGACAACCTGAGTCCCAGTGATCTGCGCACACCATGGACACTCTACATGTACTCTACATACACGGTACAGTATATCAATGTATCAATTCCAGGCCTGGATACAGTTACCAATAAACTCGTAAAGGACTATCTTGTGTCAATTGAAGCCAATGCCCGCGAAGAAAGCTTCTACAGAAGTTTGGCTACCCGAATGTTCTATGTGCGCTTGATCCTCTACGTACTCTACTATCTATGTAAACGAATCAGTAAATACACCCTTTCCTCACGCCATGGCCAAGGTTTCGCGCCAAATGAATCACTCTAAATGTGTTTAGTAATAGGAAAGGCTGTACTGAGTGAACGAATCTATTTGCTATGGGTAAATAGATCAGCAATTGAATCTTTAGTCCTGTTCGTTACCTGAAAAAACCCAAAACCCACAACGTTGATTGTAAGCCTAAATGAACTGCGTGCTCTTATTCATTTACCTGATTAGGTCATCTCAAACAAACTTGAGGTTTCCATGCTACCATTGAGAATCTCAAGACTAATGTTTTGTGTAATGTTATAACGGAGTACTGCCTCCTCTTCATATGTTAAAACTCTTGGTGCGAGCCCGGCGCCCGGGAGCAGTGTTCTACCTGTCGAGCCTCATGATTTGTGAAGTCTATGGAAGGCTATGGATATAAATATGTCAAGATGGAGTCATAGTATCTTGGCTCTAGCCTTGGCATATATTTATACGTATAAATGGACCTGAATACGATAGTCAAGTAAATCAGCTAAGAAGATTAAGATATTCCTCATATACTCTTTTATATTATAATATAATATGCCAACCTTAATGAATTATCAATCAAACACCCAATCAATCATCATGCATATTGGTTTTGATTTAGCGAGTGATATTTCATGACCGAATTTCCCACTTAGCAACCGTCTCGAAAATATCTTTAGAAACCAATTCTCATGTCCACCATATATATATGTGATGTTTCACTCCCACAGAATCATAGGTTGTCTTCGTACGTAGTAACGAAACAGTAGTATAATTGCCGGTTGAGTCTTTCTTCATGGGCTGGCAGCTGGCTTGGGTGGCCCCGACCAAGATTAATGTATGATCTCTGCAGTGGCGGAATAGTGGGAGTAAATAAAGCACAGTACTAGTATATACGTATTAATTTATAATGTCTTGAGGTGCAACGGAATAACTTGCGTGCTGAATCATTAAATTCGCCCCACATGAACATACATGTAGTGTTGTTTTAACTATAGCTAAATTGCTAGGTTGTTTGGATTATATCATCTGAGCCATCGTGCGTTTAATTAATTCCACCTCGTCGTTGAACATGACTATGACGCTCCGCGTGCTCAAATCTTTGGTTTCTTGCGTAATTACCAGAATCTAGCTAGGTGGCCAATCGAAAATGCAAGTCCATGTAGTTCTCGGGCCCTAGGATACAACATACTTGGCAATTAGGTCTATAGAGCCAAAATTGAAAGGCCATTGTAAGCTCAATGAAGGCCTATCCTTCCAGATATACGCTCCATCAAGCAAGTTAACTAGACACTATAGCTAAAGTCATGTATGGGGAAGATGTGACGTGACAACATAGAGTAGATACTACTCTATATAACGTTGCACAATTGCAACTCCTTATCTTGCATGTTGGTGCTTTTTAGGTTTAGCCAACCTTGTAGTCTTACCGACGCCCGAAAGACGTAACTTCTTGCGCCATATTTACATGTATCTACGCACGCATATATGGACACATGTATATATTTGGGGCCATGGGTCTCTTCTGTGGCGAGGTAGTGACCCTAGTTGGGGCTCGACCTCACATTCCCACTGTTAGCTTAATTACTGGCGTCAACTGGATATTGGTGCGTTAGTCTAACTGATGCGCTGGTTCGATCGGCTCTCCTAGGTCTACCAAAACGCAAGATCCCAACGCTCGGTACCAGAAGCCTGGGTGGAATCACTCTGTCTTTTGAGACAACCACCCATGTGATTTGGTAGTAACTACATGTAACGTGCACGTTATCAACTTACCCCTGGCCGGAGCTACATACACTTTCTACCAGGATAAAGCTTCCACCGAGCAAGGTCTACATACGCAACTTACATGTATGTACTCGCAACAGGCCTGAAGTACCCGAAAATGTAGCTGCAAGGTTTTGGTGTATTTTTGACTTCTACTCCAATGGTAATTGCAGATTAGGGCTTGCATTTTCGGGTACTTGTTATCTGCTGCGAGTAGGTGCTCTGCATGGCCCGAGCTTATCATACTCTACAGCTTCCGGTAGAATTATTGCGAAAGTGGGTTCCCCGTGACCCGATAGTCCTATTGGCCCTTAAAAGATTTTTTGCTACGAGCACAGACCAACAAAATCCACTCTTTTACCTCTGACTTTCGCAATAATTCTACCGGAAACTGTATTCCCCAGGGCTACAGGCGGCTGCAGTAGTGTGCTTGAATATTCCCGGCGCTAGAGTGCGTTGGGGTAAATCATTATAGCGCAACTTACTAGCCACATATAGCAGTCTTTTCTGTTGAATGCTATCTGTAGTCATTATATCATGGCGGTTGTCATGATTAGCTGTATCTACATGCACTTGTACTGTATCATATGGATGGCTGTCAGTTTACATTTAAATCAATTTGACTCAAGGGAAGTCAGGTCCCACCAACAAACTAATCAATTAGCTAACCAGTTGAGGAAGCTGGAAACAATAATGTTCATCCAGGCCCTACAAAATTCAAATCATAACTCATGATCAGAAGCTGAAACACCATTCAATAAGTAGCAAGACATTCTAAATGACATATGAGTCGCAATGTATCCAGCCCAAAATAGACCATAAAAAAGCCCCAGGGTAGATATCCGCAAAAAATAAATAAAGAGAAAATAAGGAGATTAAGTAGCCAGAAAAGAAAAATTCCATTGAATTGCAAGTGCTCATGGTTTGGTTTGTTTAACCCTACCCATGCTCATCCAACCTTCCCCTCGACTGAATCCCTTCTCACATCCAACTCAAACGCAGGATATGCATTCGTCTAACTCCAACAAGTTTATCTTACCACTCACACTGAATCAGCTCCACAAGCCTCTGATGCCCTGACAAACAACGAACAGGGGGAAGAAAACAAAAGAAAAAATAGATTTCTCGAGCATTAATATGCTAAAGTTGGGTTTGATAAAAAGAAAACCCGAGCACAGTAAGAGGGACAGCAGAATCAAGATGTGTCCATCCCACTCGCTCCCTGCTTCTTACGGACATAATTTACAAAATCGTCCAGTATTGAAGGCCAGGCACCTAGGTAATATCGATAATTCGCCAGTCAGCCAATTTCATGTATAATATCACCTATAAGTGGAATATTGGGTCGATCAATCCTACCATCAATATCGTAGCTCGCTAACTCCGGTGTTGGGTCCGCATCCGCTAATTGGACAAAATCGTACATGCAGTTCCACGTATCTTTCGCGATGCTACGCTTGTACTCCGTCTCCAAAAACTCGATCCAATTATCCATCTGCGCCTTAAACCGCGACGCGAACAGTAACTTCCAATACTCCACAGCGGACTCTAGCGGGAGGGATTTCTGGTTTGGAGAGCGTGCAAAGTTGTAGGTGAAGAGGTAGACCTTCTTGAATACGGCTTCATCGTTGCCGAAAGAGCTCCTGAGAGCGGGAACTCGCGCACGCTGTTTATCGAGGGTTTCACAGCTGCAGTTGTCAGACATACGAAATAGTGTGAACATGGTGTGTGGGGAAAGCATACCCGCATGCCTTCCACCCGTCAACGAATCCTTCCCGAGCGAACTCCCCCATGGTAGGAGCTTTTAAGAGTTCTGCAACGACGAGAACGGTCGGCTCTTCTAGGCCGATACCAATATCTTGGAGGTACCTCATTGCGCCGTTGACGCCAATGATATTAGGTGGATCGCCAGCCTCTAGATTCCGGGTCCTGACGTTAGCTTACTGAATTCTCGGGTCACGCGACTAGCGGTGAGATGTGGTTACCATGGTATTTATCGAAGATGCTGTTCAGCTGTGCTGTAGAGTTGGAAGTGGAGCTTGCAGATGCTGCGGGTGCTGTAGGTGTGTTGTTGGAGTTGAAGTATCTATTCAGACGGCGCGACATGTTAGAGAAATAGCGGGGAGCTGGTATTTAGGCCCTGATATATTATGCGATAGAGCTGTGGGGAAACGTGGAGATCTAAGATTAAGTCCCTCCTGCAGAGCAAATACAGAAGAAGGAAGGGTGAGAGGGGAGAAAGAGGGAGCGACGGTGACGACAGGTGGTGGATTGCGGGGTGTTAGTGTGGGGTAGGCTGGCCGCGGTCAATTGACAACAACACCATCAGCCAACAACAAGCCAACGACAACGATAGTGATGCGGAGTTCGCTTGACCAAGGGACGGGGTGGAATAACAGAAAAGGAAGCAAGCAGGATATACGCGAATTATAATGCGCACCATACAACCGTCGAGTAATTCCAACCGCGACAGAGAAAAATAGGACTTTACTTACGAATCAACAGCGACTTCTACGTTCCATGAATGTGTTTTGAGGAACTATTAATATACCAAATATACCACAGTGGAGAGGCACTTTGTCAGCCTCGCCTTTATCATTCATCCATGCGCCTTCGCCAATGGATCTGTAGGGATCGGTAGTATACCTTCGCAGCTGTTCGTTCCGAGCATTCCGTAAATGCAATGAACTGCGATATTGCAGTACTCTGGGATGGAGTATAGCTCTAGAAAGCGGCGGATCCAACCACAAGCATAGTCAGTAACCAAACAAGCTGGCCTATATGTAAATCCGAGTGCAAGGTGGAGGGGGAATAGAGACAGGAAAGCAACGCTTACCATGCGGTATTCTTCAACAAGACTGGGGAGGGTAGGGGTCCGGATATGGTGAGGTAAGCGGAATAGGTAGGCGGGGGCAGAATAAACCAAGTTAGGTAGATATGGACGTTGTTTCAGTGATGGTTGGCTGGTGGGTTAGTTTGGTGGTTACAGAATAAAAAGAGATGAGTGAGTGAGGGGATACTGGAAGGGTAAGGGGGAATAGAAGGAGGGGTTTCATGGGTATTCTATTGGAGCCTCAAATACCCTGTATGTATGTTTTTCTATGCACACCAACAGAGTAGGGCGACATATACGGATCCATGTGGTACACCTACTAGCATTTAGAATGTAGTAATTGAGACATGGACCTACAGTACCGGTACTGTAGGTACATACATGTACTAAGGGTTTTATGAAAACCCCCTGTATTAGTCAATACTTAGGCATTCAGTCAAAAATGCCCCGTGGCAATAACTGTTTTCACCACATTTTACTGAACACCTAAGTAGATAACTAAATGTATTCGTCAATTGGTCAAAGCAATGTAGTTATGTAGGTTTCGGATGAATTGGCAAAGTTTATTCTAATTATTGCTGAATGGGCAGATCTTTAAAAGACTCCAGTGTCACCAAGTTTCCTAGTCTTATGCATGTGGCTTAAGTATGTGGCTTAGGTTACGTCCTTGAGGGGGAAGGGGGGGGGGGGGGGTGTGTGTGTGAGAGACTACTCGTAATTTCATAGCGTTTCCGAACACGACCAATATTGCATGATATACAAAAAGGTGGATTTAGCGCTTTTTTGTATGGTATGCAGTAGCAGTCGTGTTCAGAAACGTCATGAATTTACGAGTACATGCAAGCCAGATCTCTCGATCTCGACCTTGCTACATGTACAACTTTACTAGCTGTATACTACATTTACTCATGACTCCAATGGCATTGCATTTACCAAGCCCGTGGGTAGAGAGAGGTTTTACCAGTATGTACATGAGCACATTTAGGACAGCCAAAATAAAACTTTCAAATATACCCTGGTGGTCTATGGATCTAATTATAATATAGGCATGCAAAATGGTTAATTCTGTGGTCACTGGTGCCGCGCGAGGTACGTAGGCCAACCAATCGGCGTGACCAGTCACGCCGTTTCTTTCGCAAATTTGGCATTGCAATACTCGAAAGAAAGCTAGAAACCCACCGCACAGATTAATAATTTTCTTGAGATACGGTGGCTGGCGCCATGGCCCGGCCAGACTCGCGTGGTATTATGTTGTCATTTCTATATATTGGGGGCCTGGGCGTAAATTATCGTTATATATGAAGCTAAACAATTTTCTATAATTAATGGCTGTAGAAGTACTGGAGTACAACCTACAGTTCTAGGGTTTGATGGGTAGATCTATATATTTATTTCTTGAAGTATATGTCTCTATACCGGCACTCATGGCCATGGTTTGGGGGAAGATCTGAGGTTGGAAAGTTTTGACTTATACGACTACATGTACATACATGTAGCTACAGTGCCATGACAGATCACCGTCGCGAAGCAAAACCACACCAAAAAACGCCGAAATCGGCGATTTTATAATAGCTCCAGAACCCGCCATTTTAAGATATAACTTGTACCAATTAGTTTAGTACAACTTAATTATTAGGAGAATCACTTGGTAGTCTTGAATTTCAAAAATATTCATTGTAGAATTAATGGTAGAGAATTTTGTTCGGTTATTTTCAGGAAATGCGCCGGGGCTGCTTCAAAGCTACATAACTTCCCACGTGTTTGTTGAACAAACTTACGCTTTGAAATATATGTTATTTTATAGTGTATCTCCCTATCCTGAAGGTTCTGTGGTAATTGATAAAGAATTAGAGGTTAGGGAGGTTGCCCATTTTGGCGTGTGTTTTGGCGCGAAGACGGCGACTTATGTCCAAGAACTACATATACATATGTATGTAGTTCAGCGCTCCTCTATACGGATCTACACTAACCGCAATCTTCATGTACTTTGTGATCCAAACAACCTTCATTCAAGATGATTGTGCATATGGTGTGAATTTTCGCGCGACATGTAGTGAGGCGAACACGCAAGTAGGCCGGCATTCACCTACAAATATTCCTCCTCTCTGCTCGGTATCCTGTATGCTCGCTACGTAGGAAACTCTGTAGATGCTTAGAGAAAAAGTAGAATTGCCAGAATCGTGATTCCCGAGCCCCTTGAACAGTGTATCCAAACACTCAAAAATCTGCTAAATCCCACTCGTATCCAGAATTTTTATTAATTTAGGGCGTTGGAGCCTTAGAGCTCGTGCAAATTGATAATTGGTGGCGAGGGAAAGCTTGAAAATGGGAGTGCCTACATGTAGTCTCAGTCCGGCAATACGAACCTCGTTCCTGGGACCGTACCCAGAATTCAGGTGCAAACCGGTTCGAATTCTAAGACAACTGTACAG
The DNA here is from genome assembly GCF_020137385.1 of Morchella sextelata. Taxonomy (NCBI): domain Eukaryota; kingdom Fungi; phylum Ascomycota; class Pezizomycetes; order Pezizales; family Morchellaceae; genus Morchella; species Morchella sextelata. The sequence goes on from NW_025408641.1 coordinate 770,264, forward strand.
TCGTTCACGGGGTGAGGACGAACACTGGGTGAAGACGAACCAAGGTTCTTAATCTGGCAAGCTGCCAAAGCGATCTTTCCCATCGTTCTCACCCTGTGAACGACTGTACCAACTGTTTACGTCGAGCCACCTAAACCGCGGTTCTATTTCTTGGCATGCGAGTGTCCGCACGAACAGGGTCTTCCAGCTGACTAAGTGCAGTGTTTGAGCCCACGAACCGGTTTGTATGAATTGTTTAAACCGCTGTTTATACAAGGAGGTAAGAATTCTCTACCAACTATTAAATTAAGGGCGCGTTTAGGGGAAGTGTGGTTTAGAAACTACGTTAAGCGGAAGTCTTGTTAGCACATTGCTAACTGAGAAATATTAAAACAGAGTTTTGGTCTGCCAAACACGAGATTTCCTTAACAAAGTGGCTTGCCAAACAGGCTGATTTTTGATATGAGTTTTGGTAAAAGTGTGTTGCGTAACGGCATTTGGGGGTCTTAACCTCCGTTTAGGTGGTTGCCAAACGCGCCCTAAATGGTTGAGTACAAACTGTTTAAACCAGATAACCGGCAAACCACTGTAAACACTGCACAGAAACAATTGTACCTAGACTTTAGACTTCGCACTCTTCCGCATTAACTGGCAAATCTAACCAACCAAAATGCCCCGAATGTCGGAGACAGAGGGGGTCGCGGGTAGAATGTACAAAGTTGCCTATCTAAGCCTAGTTCACTATGGAGTCAATGATTATTCAGCCAAATCCATCACAAGCCTGGGAGCATCTTCCGGCGTAGCTAGTCTCTGGCAGTCATTCCTTGGCACATATAAATCTCGAACTCAGTCCCTTTTACTAGGTCAACTTTGGGGGGGGGAGAGAGCGAAGGGGATTCCGGAAAGGGGGAGGAGGGGGAGGAGGTGCCGAAGGCACCCCAGTATCGATTACCCCACGATTATTGAGGAAAAAGTTAATATATATCAACATATAATCCATAATTATTCGCAAGGTAGACTTCAAAGAAGAGCAGAAACATTCGGGGCCTAGCCAGCCTGCTGGCAACCAGTTACATGCAGTGAAACTTTGTCCCAATTTGGCCTTAAGCTCACGATTCCTCAGAGGGTTAAGTTTATTTCCCTTCTAACGCCGGCTAGGGGTTTGTCCTCTCTCGCTAGTTAACGAGCGCGCATCCCATAAACTGTCGAAACCATGCTTGGGTTTTGATCGGTTGGGGTGCGAGTGAGCGAGCATGTGGGAGATTGGGTTTTGTAAAACCCAATTGTGCTGTGGCTTTCTGTAATTATATAAGCATGATTTACGTAATGACAGTAATAAACTAGACTTCTCTAGCCACCCGGAAAGTCATCCGTGATTCTGCCAAAGTGGCTTAGCTGTCCACTGCGTTTAGATAGTCTGTCTCCGTATCCTCCTCTGTTTATATATTTTACAACACAGAAGAACCGTTAACTTATTTAGTCTGGTATTTTCAAACTCGCTAAATCCGATGCACAGTATTCACCCTCGCAGCAATAGTAACGGGAGCCTAGATCGGGATCAAGTAATAGCTATAGTTGGAGTCCTTGCATCCGTTTTTGGTACGTATTGTCTTTGCGCAGGTGAAGAAGCTCCGTAAAGGACGTCAGGAACAGATTGTATTAACTCCGAATATCCAATTTGTTATTTATGATTGCTAATGACTTGAATTATCTTGAAGACAGCTAGCGAAGACCTAGAAGCAAATTCCGCCGCATCAGGAGCTGTAGTAAATCTGAATCCCGCCGTCTCTGATCATGAAGTTGAGAATCACCGCTGCATGGTGGTCAATAACTACAACTTCTACCACAACTATCCACCACCTCAACAACCTCCCCTAGCCCTCATTTCATTAAACAGAGCACAGAACTTTGAGCTGCCGTCCGGGCGAACCTTTACTTGGCCAGTAAACTAAGGCCTACTAGATCGTAGATCTGGCGGGATCGTCTAGATCTTAGGCCGAAATTGATCCCGTTCGCAACAGTACATATATTTCCCCTTGGTTCTCCCAAAGGTTATCAACCTGCTGATTTCTATGTCACAGTGTCCGATATAGTTTACGAGCCTTTGTGCAAGTGGAGAGAGCTCTATTTTCCAGTAACTTGATTGGTACCAATCCTCCATCAGCCAATTAGATACTCCGGATTTAGAGCGCGAGTCTTTTGCCTCAAGGCGATATTTGTTTTATAGTTAGAGTATGAACGCATAAAACCGTGTTCTTTTTCATTTTTTTTATTCTGGCGTTTTTTTTTGGTTTTTATTTTTATTTGGAGCGTTTTTGGGAGCCTCTTATAGCTCTTAACCATATATCTACATACAACTTTCCTATTACACCTAAAGTGCAAGCCAGTCTTTTTCCCTTGAACACTTTTCACTTCTTGCTTATTCTATCATCTCATTCGTAGCATTCATATCGGCTAGCTGTGCACATTTTCGTTGCGGTGCCCCCCAGGACTCAAGAGCAAGAGTTTGTTGTAAGCCTAGCTTGGCGCGACTGCACAACCGACGACTGAACAATCGACAACACGGCCGGTCGCACAAGGCTGAAAGAATGGCATCGATCTGCGTAAGAAGTAGTAATGTTGTTCTAGCCAATTTTTCGAGTTATGGAGGTATTTGGATATTTGTCTTGAATACGCCCCTTAATCTCCCATCATACTGGCCCGAAAAGGCAACTTTACCGTCTATTCGAATTAATGCGGTACTTAGGGCGCTGTCATTGCTTGTCAATGATCGGTAGTATTAGATACATGATAGGTAGGGAGGGTTAGGGCTCTGGGATTTCTGAATCTGGCCCAGAAGCCTAACCTAGTCCTAGTTCAAGACTTGGCGCCAAGGCTTACACCAGAGAGCAATCTATTTTCATTAGTGGAGATACATATTTCCTGGTGCAATTTCTGTCGTAGTAGAGACTCTAGAGAGAGCACCAGCTCTAGATTAGGAGAATCTGATTGACTAATGAAAAGATCAGGACTAATCAGCTGCAGGTTACCGGAAAATAGAGCTGACTAGTTCCGTCTGTGCCTCACGCCTACGCTCATCACAGCCCATCACTTGGATTCAATGTTGCGGTATGGTTAAGGTTCTGACTACGCACGCAGGTTATTCATGGCTGTAAACCATCCTCTCAAGCTTTATACCAGTTGAATTACGTAGGTATGGCTAAAGTTAAGGCTAATTGGCACAACGCTGTACTGCTAGGTGCGGTTTTCTAAGGTCAACTCCTTAAAGAGTTTATATAAAATAATGACGTCTACGTGTATTGTATTTGGAGTTTATCTGCATTATAATATGCACTATCTACAAATATGAATTTATAGTTGTTATGCAATCTCTATATTTTATAAATGACACTAGCCGTGGAGGGAAATTCCTTCCGTCTCTGTACGGGTAGGGCGTACGAGTGATATACGGTGATGCATTATTATCCCTTAAGCCACCGCCAGGCCAGGCCGCGATACCAGCTTCTACCAGCAAAAACACAAAGTCTCCGAGTCTTAAGATTAATGTTAGCCCTGGAGCCATATAATACAAGGAAATCTTACAAATGACCCGGAGATATTACGTCTCTGATATTAGCCGTATATTGCGTGTATGCTTTATTGGACATTGCTGATAGGCATGTTCTCAGGTATTAGATGCCTGAGAGAAATGAATGTTGAGTACATGTATCTACGCTAAGGTTTTCGTTTTAACCATTCACAATATATCTTGAGTAGCCTGTACCGTAGAAGGCTGGCAACTGGTGTTGATATCTGGCTTGAAGACTTGAGGTGTGTATTGTCTAACCCACGCGTACGGCTAGGGTTTAGAAGATGCACATTCTGTGGTTTCTCAACCACGCGAGAACCCGCCTCACACGAGGCTACTTCAAAGCTAATATGAGTGAATGTTTTCCTGATACACGTGTTACATTTGAATACCTCCATACCTTTACCTAAAAATGGCAAAAAAGATTCCATGCTCGAGATCCAAAGTTAAGGTGTGTGTTGCGCTGTGATAAGGTAAACACTCTGGGTACATCTCAAAAGAGCTCTTTAACTTTAGAATCCTCATCAACTATCACTCTGAAAATTGATTTTTCCATTAAGCATTATCATAATTAGCTGCAGGAACAGCTCCTAACATTGAATCATCCTGCAGAAAACTAATCATCGAAATAAGAAGAAACTCCCACATAACTCCCACAAAACTCCTACGAAGCAACAAAAGCGATATGAACCCAAATTATACATGTAGCCAAATCTCGATATGAGATATAAATGTGCGTGCTCGGACAAAACGTGGTATTGCATGGAATCATTAAGAATTATCAAGGATTAATAAAAGCCGACCTTTTTGTTTTTTTACCCAACCAACGATACGATGCACCAAAAGAAAACAGATGTCCCAAAAGCCTGCGCCCAAAAGAAATCCCAGACTGACTTTGACGAAAAAGATAATCAAAAGAACTACCTGGGCTGGAAGGAAAGAAATAGGTATAGAACTCAAAATATACCGAATGATGAAGCGTGACTGCTGTCGGTAGAAATGTGATCCGAAGAATCAAACGAACCAAATACGAGGGGAGAGATAACGACCGATAGAATGAATACGAGAGTAGAGTAAATGATAAAAGTAGATGGATGAAAAAGATCCCAAATATGAGGTAATAAGACACAACAAAGGAATCACAACCTTTCAGAATAGTTTTCTGTTCTCATACCCATACCCGCAACCAATGCTCTCACCATCCTCCGGGCTGGCCCATGGGCCAAAGCCAGTCGCAAGTCAATAAAGCCCCATGTTAAAAGATAATAAAAATATGCACCAACGTTTTGCTCGCCCTTCCCGTCCCAATAGCACATAGAACTGCCATAGAGATAATAACGTAAAGAAGGGTAAATAATGAGATAGTCATCAGATAGATCCAGAGAAAAACGTAATCATAATAGGTCCTGGAAAAAAGGCAAAGGAAAGACAAGGAAAAGCGAAACATTTTTAGTGAAAAGATAACACGCACAACCCGGAAATCACGATCCAAAGCAAAATTCCGACAGACGAGGGGGATAAATGAGAGAAAATCCAAAGGGAATAAATGGTAAAAAAAAAAGATAAGAAAAAAACGAAGCCAACGAAACATCTTCCGCCGCAATCTTTTCAAACTTAGACAAGCCTTCAGCTCCACTTGTCCCAAGAAAAACAAAAATAGAAATTTTAATTCACCGCACGTATTGTGGGTTCCCATGACAATTTTTCTCTCCGCACCAAAACCGACGTATGGACTGATAGAAAACCAACATGTAGAGTTCGGGTAGGCAGAGGAATTTACTGCTGCTGGTACGCTCCGAAGCCGTTGGTTCCGAAACCCCCAACGGAGTTTCCGCCCCAACCTCCAGGAGTTCCGGCGCCATTTCCACGGCCGTATCCACCAGCACTCTGTGGGACTCCTCCATAGCCGGACCCAGTCTGCGGTCCTCCAAAGCCCTGCGACTGATCTTGCCATCTGCCAGGTGGAGATGGTCCAGCTGGTGACTGAGGACCATGACCCTGGATAGCATTTGGACCGCCAGCGGATCCGGGAGGACCCTGGGGGGCCATAGGACTACCGTATTGTGGGAAGTACGCAGAAGGGGTCTGTGGAGGGTACTGAGGAGTGTTCGGCTGCTGCGGAGAATATCCGTCGTATTGGCCAGTTGGGGGACGATCCTTGCCCCACTAAAATTATGTCAGTATTACGTGGATAATGGGTGTTGTAGAAAATAAATATACGTACGCTACACTTCAGCGGCCTTCCATTCACATTGTACCCCGAGAGCTGGCAGATTGCCATTGCAGCATTCTCATGAGTGTCCATCTTGACAAATGCAAACCCTCTGTCTGCTTGGAACCTAGTCTCGACCACGTAACCAAAGTTCTGGAACAATGGAACAAGATCATTCTGGGTTGTGTAAGGTGTAAGATTACCGACATAAACGGTTGTTTGCCATTGAGGTGTTTGCTGGACAATCATGTCATAGCTCTGAACGCCATGGGTCGGGAAATGGTGATGACCATAGGGAGTGGTAGGAGTCATTCCCATGGCAGCCATAGCGGCTTGCTGAGAGATAGAGGGCTGGCCCTTCTGGTTAGCCCAATTGCAGCGAATCGCACGAGAACCGAGCCATTCTCCATCCATACTGCTCAGAGCCTTCTCGGCGTCAGTACGCTCACGGAAAGCGACGAAACCGTAACCGCGGGAGCGGCCAGTCTTCATATCCCACATAACGCGGGCCTCAGAAACTGAGCCAAAAGCAGAGAAGGCTTGAGTAAGGACTTCATCGTTGACCTCGTTGGAAAGGTCACCGACAAAGATGTGGAAGTGGTTAGTAGTGTCTTCCTTGCTAGACTGGTTAGATTGATATGCCCAGTTGACACGAATTTCCTAGTTTTGTTCGTCAGGCGAATATTTACAATTAGAGAAGAGTGGGGATCATACAGCCTGGTGGATTCTTCTTCCATTCAGAGTTGCCATGGCACGCTCAGCCGCACCAGGATCATCGTATTCAATGAAGCCATAGTTGTACCCCTTACTCTGAGTAGACACAGTTAGACTACAGAGTGACACTTTATAGGAGGGGGGAATGAGGGGCGGAATAGCGGGGTATGTGTACGTTTTTGTCAGGGATAATTTTGACGCTCTGGACATGGCCAGTGGTTTCAAAAATCTGTTTCAGAATCTCCTCGGTAACGCGAGGATCCACTCCGCCAACATACAACGCTCTCTTGTTTGGCTCGGGTGCGGCACGGCGGACGAACCCCCCAGCAGAAGTGGGCGAGGTCACACCGGAAACCGACATCGGCGAAGTGATGGCCGTCGGAATCGGGTTTGTGTTCTGCGGGATAATGACTGGGGGAAGAGGTGGAGGAGGCATATGGCTGGATTGATTCCCCTGGCCAGGAGCATTATTTTGGTCTTGAGACATGATGAAATGAATTTTGCGGGTGCAAGCAGTTCCACTTGAAAATTTCTTTTTGAGCGTTTTTGTCTAAGACAGCGCAAGCAAAGTGTTTATTTTCTCGTTTCGAGTCGACAAAAAAATCGAGAAAGCCTGAAAGGAAACCCGACAACGACGAAGAAAGAACGCTGCCAGAGATCGACCTGGATGAGGAAGATACACGCGATAGTTGAAGCGCGCTAAGAGAAGAGAGAGATAGAGAGATAGAGAGATAGAGAGATAGAGAGATAGAAGAAAGAGGAGAGAGAAAAAGTGGAGACAATTGGAAAAAAAGCCGTGAAAACCGAGGACGCAATCCTATACCACCTCTTCAAGACACTAAGAGATGAAAAGGGAGGGTGGAACAGGAGCGAAAGGGAAGACGAGAGAAAAACAAAAAGGCAATTTTCCGGTCCAAACGCCTCGAGAGGAAAGGAGATGTCAAGAGAAATGGAGAGGAGGATGATGATGAGAAGATGAGGGGGAGGGGGGAAGGAGAAAGGAAAAGTGATGAAGTGTGGAGACGAAGAGGTGGGGTGAGTGAGGAAGGGAAGAAGGAAATAGAGGTTAGGAAGAAAAAAGGCAGCGGACCAGGAGAGGAGAGTGAAGGAAAAAAGTGGTGTAAAAAGACAAGAAAACTGCGAGTAAGCGAAGAGAGGGGGAGGTGAGGCGCTGATTTGGGTGTGGACCGCAAGCGCTGGTTGGCTCGTGTGAAAGGTGGGTGTGCAATGTGTCCTGTGTGGGGGGGCAAAAAACGTCTCTTGTGCGCCTTTATCCTGCTTCAGCCGTCATGCCCTCCGCGAACTACTTACTGCAAAGAGTTCTATTTGCTCTCATCCTGCAGGCGAACATGTTTTTTTTGGGCTCACGACTCGAAAGAGACTTTATTGAGTAGGTATCTTGAAGTGCCTACAGTATTGTATGTAAATACATACCTACATGATACTTTTGGTAGCGACTGGTAGGGTAGATACAAGTATTTGTCTGGCGCGCTCTGTCCTGTGACTGGTTCTTCTCACCTCCTTTACGCAGGTACATATATAGTTTAAACTTATGCTTACGGACAGGCATCAGAGTTTTTGCTTTGTTCATTGTTCAGGACCCATTCGTTGACGGGTTGATTTGACGGGTGCAGTCTATCACACACAACCAGAATCGATAGTATTCACGTTATTTAAGTTTTGATGCATTAGTATGGGAAGATCGTTCACAGTTTTTAAAGGCTAGTAATTTGTGTCCTACTCTGTCTACCTGTCTAGGGTATACCCAGTACCTACATCAGTAACTCACTATTTATTTTTCTCGTGCTCTTTAACTTTATAGCTGTCAGCTGAACCAATTTTTTCACTCTTTGGGGTAAAAATAGAATTAGATCGAAGACTTTTATTCTCTTGGTCGATCCCTAAAGAAGTATTGACTGCCTACTCAACAGTTCGAGTATGTAGGTATAAATGTACATTCATTGATGAACAGCGACTAGTGGGTACACCCTACTAAAGCTCTACAGTTACTAATTGTAGACTTTATCCCCTTTCTCGTACATAATCGTATGCCGATGTTGACCTGGCCGGAGCTGCACCTTATGTTAGCACCGGCGATGGATAGCTGCGTGGAGTTGAAGAGACGATGACGGAGTGTTCAGGGGGGCAATTGTAAGCGGTCTTGGCGACTACGTAGTATCGTATTGGACACGAACCGCTGGCACACAGCCAGGCTCTCACCCCTCTCACGAACTACTTACCAGTTCGTAGACCTCATACCTTCTGCTCGTCTCACTTACGCCATTCATCTACATCTCAGAAGTTTGCTCTATCCATCAACCCCCCCGCCATCGACACATCTTCTCTATCCCTTCATATTGATACCGTCAAACTTGATCCACCAGACGTTCTGTGCCATTATCTTTACTCTTTAAAAACATCTACTTTGGGCAAGAAACTCAGGTACCGAAGGTACGGTTCAAAAGACGCTTTGGCCTGCATATATTACTCCGCATCCTGTGCAGAATTAACTGATCAAATAGGTTGACCCAGCAAAATAAACCCCTCCCCTGGCTGGTATCAGCTTATCCGTATCGTGCCACGTACAGAGATCCTCTCTGAGCAGAAATTCCCGCACCCCGCACTTGTATACTTAGAAACACCGGGAGCAACGGTCAAAACCTAAATCCAAACGTCATAGCATTCCAGGCACAACTTCAAAATCGCTCGATTCCAGTTTAGAAGATACTTTACCAGCCTCCAACGCGGCCGGCACTAGAATCGCACATAGGAAAGCTGGCTGGAAAGCGACGCTCGTTATCCAGCGCCGGCGGTCTCTTCGCCAGGATGTTCGGTAACAACAGCAACAACAACGGATCTGCTCCATCAACAGCTGATGCTGAGCCTACCTTGAATACAAAGATTGCTAACCAGCTTCCCACCGACAGTACTCCATTCGCAGAAAAGGGAAAGAAGGGGAGCTCTGGTTCTAAAACGTCTGCCTTCATAGCCTCTGCTAAGAATTCGATCACAAACCTTGGCAACAATAACGAGCAAAAGGAAAAAGAAACGAAAACTACTGCACCAAAGGATGATCTCCCTACAGTTGTCGTAGGTCCTAACAATAACTCTGCGGGCGATTCAAAACCAGGCCCCAAAAGCACGTTCAGAGTCGGCGTGACGGAGGATAAGAACAAAAAATGCCGAAGGACCATGGAGGATACCCACTCATTTCTTTATAACTTCTTGCCAACCTTGCCGCCAGCTACACCTACATCAAGTACTACCAACACCTCTGGAGTTACGTCTACACATTCGACCGAGGAGACAGTGGAATCAGACAATGGATACTTTGCGATCTTCGATGGGCATGCGGGGACATATGCTGCCGATTGGTGTGGGAAGAAATTACACCTGGTTCTGGAGGACACAATCAGAAAGCATCCCAACACTCCCATACCCGAGTTACTAGACATGACCTTTACCAATTGTGATGGACAGCTAGAAAAGCTACCTGTTAGGAATAGTGGGTGTACAGCTGTTTGTGCCGTTTTGAGGTGGGAGGATAGGCCGGTGCCGAATAGTGTTGGGCAGTTGGATGCTGCTAAAGGGAAGGGAGTAGTCAACGACGAAAACTCGAAACCCTCCCTGAACTTGGCGACAGAAAGACAGAGGGTCCTATACACAGCCAACGTTGGTGATGCTAGGATTGTACTCTGCAGAAATGGCAAAGCTCTAAGGCTGAGTTATGATCATAAGGGAAGCGATGAAAATGAAGGGAAGAGGGTGGCAAACGCTGGAGGTTTGATATTAAACAACCGTGTCAACGGTCAGTCATGACTCAACCCTCGCCCCTCCGTTTTGTAATGATTAGCTGACATTGGGACGTATAGGGGTTCTGGCTGTCACTCGTGCCCTAGGAGACAGTTATATGAAGGAATTAGTCACAGGACATCCTTATACCACGGAAACTGTCCTACAGCCCGAGGCAGACGAATTCATTATACTTGCTTGTGATGGCGTAAGTTTGGCATCTTTTGCGTTGTATTTACACCAGTTGTGCTGACTTTCTTTGCGTAGCTTTGGGATGTTTGTTCGGACCAGGAAGCAGTTGACCTCGTTCACGCCGTCAAGGACCCACAGGAAGCGAGTAAAATGCTTGTAGATTATGCTTTGGGCAGGTTTTCTTCGGATAACCTCAGTTGTATGATTGTGCGTTTAGATCCCACTGGCAAGTTTCACGGGTTGAAAGCTCCGGATTCTGCGGTAGAGGTGAAGGGAGAAGTGGCGCAGCCGACGAAGAAGTAGGACGAGCTCATTGAGCAGGGAGATTTATAGAAGGGGGTCTTTTCTTTGGTACGATACGAAATTTAGGGAGTGGTACTTTTTTTCTTTTTTTCTTTTTCTCTTTCTTTTGTTTCGTTTCCTCTGAGGCGGGGAGAGGGCATGCGGGTATATGCGTTTTTTTTTTATTGTTTTTTATTGTTTTTTTTTATCTCTATCCTGATTTTTTTGTGAGATTTTCTTTCTTTTCTGCATACTTATTCACTTTAACTGGGACTTTGCGACTTGAAATTTTTCAATGGTGACAAAAGCATTTGCAGTGTGGGGATTTATTTGATGGAGTAGCGGGGTGGTGGTGTTGGGGGGGTTTGTGGTTTGGCCCGGGGGGTTACAGAAAGGGTCCATTGCACTTTTGTTTTGTTCTAGATTAGTACACTGGCCGCATCGTCGGTATTAAATTTTACGACTCGCCGCATCATCTTTAGAAAGGGACACACCTAACTTAGGAGGACGATCGATCATACGAGTATCCAGAAGAACTGCAGAGAGGAGCGACGGCTTTTAACATTTTTATATCAATCATAGTTTTGACGGTGTGGGAGAAGCTAGCACGCATCATGTCGCGTCACTCGGAGCATTACTTAGGTGTTGAGGACTGCAGATGCACAATATTAATTATCAGCCCTAGCTACATGTAGCTACTAACTACTTCAAACTGAATAAATTAACCACCTAAGGCTTTATATCCAGTACCTACTCGGCCCAATGCTGTATTATCACCAGATGTAGTGGACCCCTACTTCTCAACCAGTGGGATACGAAGCGTTATTCTACCCACATAGCATGAGGTGCTAGTGAGTACGGAAAGAGCACAAACAAGGCGGGCGCATTGCCGTTTCCTACATCATAACCCCAGGGGGGCGGGGTGTGTGAATTTCTTAAGGCGGGATTATAGTAGCTTTAACTACATGTAGTGGGCATGTAGTAAGTATGTAGCCTACAGTAGAAGAAATAGAAGGGGGGCAGATACAAACCTCTCGCTGTAACGAGAGTCCGCTATGACGCAACGCAAGCAACGCAGGGCGCGCGTTAATAGGGCCCACCATATGCATCACAAGAGCGCCGGAGAAACACGTACATGTGGACCCTACCCGTGACGTCGCCAGCTCCGCGTCTGGCGCGGTAGCGGGAGAGGCGGGGGAGAGGCGTCTACGCTGTGGTTTCTGGGCTAGTTTTGATTTGGGGGTTGATGCAGAAAACAACTCCCAAACATACAACACGCACACGCAAATACAAACACTTGGGTCACGCAGCCGGATGGCCGGATGGCTGGTGTATTTATGTATGTGTGTGTGTTTTGGGGGGGGGGGGGGGGGGGGTTGGAGTAGCTGGTTATGTGTTGGGTTTGAAGAGAGCTGGGGATAGTTCCTATGTTCCGTGCGGGAGCGGCTATGGGCCCTTGAAGAAGCCAGAATAGACTGGTAAATGGTGGGTATACATATGTTCCTGCTCCCAATTAACTCCTAAAGATGTAGAGCGGCATTATCTCGAGATAGCACCCCCCGCGCGGCAAACTCAAGATGCAATGTCTCCTAGCTGCATGCACTGGGATGGAGGGCGTCATCAGAAATCACTCGGCTGTTCTCTCTGTGGGACTAGAGCGGGTTTATTCGATTGGTTGGGTGGTTTTGATATATTGGATATCAGCGTTGATGGTGATTGTCACGAGTCGTTACTATTGCTACTGCTATCTATCGGCCTACCAACATAAGAAAAACACCACACACCACCGCATTACTACTTATATTCCCTATCTACCACTTCTAATATACACCCTTCCCTTCCCCCCCGCCCCCTCCCCGCACCCAGAACTCCCCAAACTCCCCCAAACTCCCCCAAAACACAAAGCAAACCCACCTCCCCCCCCCACCCCACGAACACCAACTACGTACCCCCATACCCAAACAAATCATTAAACTCGCTCCCAAACAGATCACTCTCCTCCAGCGGCTGCCCGCCCCCCATCCCACCATCATCATGCCCCTGCCCCTGCCCCTGCGCCGGCTGCCCCTGCACCCCGCCCACCCCCACAGGGAAGCTCGCCAGAAAGTCGTCAAAGTTCTGCGCGGCCGCCGCGGACTGCATCGGTGCCGGCGGCGCGGCGGCGGCGGGGGTGTCGCTCATCACTATATCCTGCTGCTGCTGCTGCTGCTGCTGCTGTTGCTGTTGTTGTAGTAATAGCTGTTGCTGTTGTTGTTGTTGCTGTAGTAGCTGCTGCTGCTGCTGCTGCAGTAATTGTTTCTGTTTCTGTTGTAGTTGCTGTTGCTGCTGCTTCAACAGCTGCTGCTTCTTTGCCTCCTGTGCTGCCGCCGCCGCCGCTGCAGCTGCGGCCTCGGCCTCGGCCTTTGCGCGCTCGCGCTCGCGCTCCTTGGCTGCCTCGGCTTCGCGCGCTTCTTCGGCGGCGCGCAGGGCGGAGAGGTCCCGGCGGAGGGTGGCTTTGGCTTTTAGCTGGTGCGCGTTAGCCTACCATCCTATCTCTAGGGGTTCGGGTGTCGGGGTCGGGGGAGTGAGGCGCGTGGGGGGTGAGGGGTGAAGAGAAAGGGGAGAGATACGATATCCATCTCCAGCAGATCCAGCGCATACTGGAAGCGCTCGTTACACACGGAGACGGACGTGCGCAGCTGCGCATTGGTGTGGATTACGGCGCGGGGCTGCTGGCGCTGCGGCGTGTTGAAGACGTCGGCTGTTTGGCAGAACTGTTTTCGTGTTAGGGGTTCAATGCGCAGAAGTCAGGAGGAGAGAGGAGAGAGGGGGAGGGGGGGGGGGGAAGGAGGGGCTTACGACGGCGTGCAGCATAGCGGGCAGGATCTGTAGGGGTGTTTGGTGCGATTCCGGGGGCTTGGGGTGTGTTGAGGCGGCGGTGGAGGGCCCGGCGGCGTGCGGGGGCTGCGTCATTCTGATTTGATTTGCGGGGCGGGGCGGGGTGGGGTGGGTGATGTCTGGTGAGGGAGTGATGTGTGGTGAGTGGTGAGTGGTGAGTCGTGAGTCGTGTGTAGTGTTAAAGAGCTCCAGCGACGTGAGCGCGAGAAAGCTTGGTACAGCATGCGGTTAGCTTGGTACACAGTGCATCGGCAGGGTTAGGGGTGTGTGCATGGATAGCTCCCGTTGTGGGGCTTGGCGTGCAGCACATCATTTCCACCAGCAAGGACCAAGCAAGTCTCAATGATGTGTTACTTGACTGGATATATTTATCGCTCCGAGGAGACAAAACCACCTGCGCTGTCTGTGCGACGCAGGAATTAATTATTAGACGATAGACCGGTCTAAATGTATGCCAATCCGCAACAGGTGAGGTTGCAATTGTGGTTGTGGTTGGTGGTGGACCGGTAGGCGCTATGGACACCGGGGAGTACATCTGATTCGAATTCGCTAGTTCATGAGAAGCGAGAAATCACGCAACTGCATACATGTATCAAATTACCGAAAGTACAGGTACTACATGTGCTTCCAGAATCAAAACTACAGGCACTACTATCAAAACCTCTACCTACATACTAGACGAAACACTCGACATCCCCTGGAGTTACGTGCTAAGTAGAACCTACGTCGTGATCGAACCACCAACCAGAGCTCATACCTACATGTACTAACCAACTACAATAGCTACACTACTTGTCGACCTCTATCACCACCTCACTTCCTCCACTTCCACTCCTCCACATCAAAGACCACGAGCACAATCTCCACAATTAAGTGGCGTACAATACCCACCTCACACCCCTGCAATAAGCACCTGGTTCTACAAACAATTTAATTTTCCGGCAGGCCCTCATCAAGCCATCCCACAAGCCATCCTCTGCCCAACCTCCACAACCCCTCGGCCACATACCCTCCATAACCTACATAGCCACCCACCCACATATCACCACCACCACCACCACAACAACAACCACCCCCACACCCGTTCCGCTACACACTTACACTTACCCACAGACTCCCCCGCAACTCAACCGCTTACCTCCCAACTCTGCTCGATGTGCACTCTGCTGCATGCACACACGTTGCCAAGAGCAGAGACCCTGAGTACCCATGCCATGCGTTATGACATAAAACGGTAAACAGGGAAAACAAGCGTCTGTCTGTTCACGTCACCTGCCTGCCTGTATGTCTATCTGTATGTTTACATCACGGCGCCTGGTAGCCAGGGCAGAGTAGAGTGCATGCGCGGAGGGTTATAAAAGCTATAAGTATCAACTTCGTGAATCGATACCTACGTCTGGAGAGCTGTTCCAGGTTTGCTGTTGATTTTTAAATTATTGTAGGTACGTGCTTATATAGCTGACGCTGCAGTAATTTATCGGTGACCGGGAGTTTGTATTATCCGGCCGTTGGATATTAGATTGAGTTATGCTGACGGCATGGTACTAGTCTATAAGCCGTTTATTTGAAAGACAGGGGTGGGATGGATCATTAAAGGGTCCATCCAGGATGACAAACGTTTTTCGAGAAACAACATCTACGTCTAGCTGCAAATGAGAAACGCCTCCAACATAATAAGTACCTCTGGTAAGTAATTTCTCAAAAAATTCCTTTGAGCCATCCAGCGGTAAAAAAAAAATTGTACAACGATCAAATTTGTTCAAACTGTAAAGGAAGTGCCTCGTATAGCTACGTAAGTATATATATATATGTAAATACAATCAGTACCCAATTCCTTGGACAATACTCTCAAATCCCGGTATTCTGCATTCCTCACCGGTCTCTGGCCCCTAGGCCCTCTACCGCCTACAAGTATGCACACCTGTCCCAGGATCCAGCAACCTCTTGATTTCATCACTCGGACTCCTCGCCAACGTGAGCGGCACAGCCCCACAGTTATCTTGAATTCTCGGATCCGCGCCCTTCTCTACCAGCAGCTTAATAACATTCTTCAAATCCCACGGCTCTTCACTAATTGTCAAGCTTGCCGCACAATGCAGCATAGTCTTCCCGCTCTGGTCCCGATAATTCACGTCCACGCCCTTCTGCTGTAGAAAAAGCTCAACCATTTCGGTGTCGTTGTGCATCACCGCCCGCCTGATCCCAGTGTAACCCAGCTCGCGCTGTAGAAATAGATTAGCACCGTGATGGAGAAGAAGCCGGATGGTGGGCTTGTGGTTCCGGGAAATGGCGAGGTAGAGGGCACTCATGTTGCTATAATCCTGTTGGTCGATGTAGGCCCCTTTGGAAAGTAGAAGCTTGATGAGTTCCTCAGCCCTACTGAATGTTGCGTCTCGACCCTCAAGGGCGACCCAGTGTAGGGCAGTGATGCCTTTGTTGTTGGGGATATTGACATCAGTGTCGGCCTCGTCCAGTAGAGCTTTCACAAGTTCGTAGTTCTGGAAGCTCATGGCCTTCGAAAGGGGGGTTACTCCTGCTGCGTCTTGTAGATTCACTCCAGCACCGTTCTTCAAGAGCGTCCTTATTATCACGGGGACTGCCTCGACCTCTGCTACAGAGTGCAAGGCTGTCTCTGCGAGGACTGCTTTGTTCCGAAGATTGACGTCTACGCCTTGAGCTAATAGAAGCAGCAGAAGTGAAATATGTCCCCGTCTAGCAGCCCAGTGTAGGGCGGGCTCACCATCTTTTGGTAGGTGAGCAAGGCGGTGGAAGCGAGAGATAGTTAGATGATAGATGCGGTGAGAGGTGGAAAGGAGATGATAAAAGTCTTGAGGATTTTCTGTGAGATTTTCGGCAACGAGGAGTAGTATTTCGTTGGGGAGGCTGAGGAAGGACATTGTAAAGTTATGTTGTAAGTATATGGATCGTGTTCCTCTGGTAACTATATATATCTGTAGGAGGGCATTAATTCCGAGGGATTAAAACCTCTCAGAAGGACCCGGGTCCAACGGGATTTATAAAGAGGCCATCTACTGAGCGTTTCAAATCTATAGCGCTGAGATATTATTGTTCAATTTAAGTATAACGCCTGTGCCCAGATAGTAGTAGCTGACACGGGTTCCCACGTTCTACAGGGAACGATATAGGTAAATACGTACATATGTACCTCACACCCGCCACCACCCATGAGAATTGGTCGTCTATCCGAGATTAAAGTAAAGCCATTGCTCGGATAGATAGATAGTGCCTCAATGTGTGCTTTTACTCTCCACAAAAAAGAGAACAAGGAGGAACAGGTACATAAATGTATGCTCTGCTCTTCTTGAGACTGCAATGCATCATGTGCATGTGTCACAACGGTGGCGCTCAGCTGCTGCATGAGAGATTGTCATGTGATTGTCCTAATCAATGGTCGGTCAGCTATCGATGCATATAAATTGAGCCACAGTAGCTGATATCAGACGAAAATGTGGGATTGAGCTTTTACTACCTTATGCCCCCTTTAAAAAAGGCAGTTGTGCCCAATATCTATTCTGAATTTGTGCTGCAATAATCCGTAAGTGATAAGATGATGTCTCTCTTCAAGTAAGGGGGCATGGATAAAATATCGATTTCAAAATTACTCATAATCAGAAAAGGGAAAAAAAAGGTGGTGAGACGGCAGAGATTAAAATCCCGCCGAGTTTATGCGAATTTATGCAAAGTCCCACCACCTTCAGAGTAATGTGGGTCGTGGTGCACGAGCTATTGAAGACAACTAGTGACATATAACTCGAGGTCCATCTGCCTTGTAGGGTTACGTCTAGATCTTAGCCTGTTTTGTTAGAGAGGGGAAATTCCTTAATCTTTTAGAGGTGCTCGAAGCAGGTATGCACTATTTTTAGAATACTGCTGAGCACCATCTTGAAACCTTAAAGGCGACAGGTATACCATGAGCTATGTGTGGAGAGACAGAACTTGGCGAGTGACTAGAGCTTTGCTGGATTTGTAATTGTGTCCACATATAACGCATGTACCTTCTGCCCGTACAGTATCACAGAAGTAGATACCTCCCGCGGGGGGGGGATGATGCCTCTTGAGTGATACTGAAAACCCAGGATAGTATCTGGAAAGCATTGGCGTTAGTACGTTGGGTCAATTCCGGGATATTTCCCTATTAGAATACTCATCAGTTACCAGTGTGGAAGCCATGCCTCTAAGAACGTAGTGAAGGCTCTCGAAAGCATCCAATGAAAGAATTCTCACAATCGGTACGCCCCAGCTTGCAGCAATAAAGACAATGAAGGCTTGGCCGGTGTAGAAATACTTTGGAGTGGACGTGGCGAATTGAGGCTGCATGTTGATGTCAAGCTGTTCTCAACTCCATGCACCATGTTTAGCAGATAGAACGGTTGATGCTGTAATAGGAGAGCACATACTCGACTAGTGATTATAGTCCCGGAACCCGGTTGTGAGATGTGTCATTGACGACTGTGGGCACCTTACATACATGTAGGGTCTGGGACGGATCCATCTAATGGCACCATAGTGGCTTGACGGAAGGCCACATAAACCATTGAGTTACGATATCTCAGAGAGCTTTTCAAAGTGCATCCATCCTGCTGTGTATTAACTCTGCTCTCCCGCTCCTACCAAATATTAAATTACGACTTTCCCAAGTGCAGGCTAATTTCGAATATGAGCAATCATTTAGGCTCGCCATATGACGGCATCTGCCTTGCAAGGAAAGGATACTGGCATTATAAGGTTCAACCCGCAGTACCCGACCGGGGGCTCCGCTAAAGGCCTCGCGCATCATATCACCAATGTCGCCTGATTTTTGGCGTGCCGAGCCTCAGATTAAGATCTGAAGATATTAAAAACGCCTTTGTACCACCTTCCGGTCTGGATTGTGCTTTTCATTGGACAAATCGACTGGCAGCTGTAGTAGTGCTGCTAGCTTCGCTGGTGTTACTACGACAGGGTTGATTCAATATGTGACCGAGTGCTGGTTGATGATTCAACTTCCCGGGTTCTATCCTTTGGTGCTCTCGCGATCTTCACTCTTCTGTACTACCCCGATCATGATACATCACTCGCTGCACCTTCGATCATTGACCCTCGATTGATTGATTGATAATTCATTAATTGTGTGATCATTGACCCTCGAGGGGTTTCAAGATGACAGAAAAGATACTTGAATAGCCGCACATTTGATTATTTTAAGCTATGCTATCAAATTAACATCTTTTAACCAACCACGATAGCGGATATCTTGAATGCCATTATTCGACTAGTTGCTATAAATCATTCCCAAAAGCCACTCTAGAGATCTTCTAATCACCAGAGACCAAATCACTCCACAAACACTCCACAAAGCACCTTAAAATACTTCAACTCATCCTGCAAAAATGTCTCTCGAAGATTTCACCACCCCTATGCTCCTCAGGATCGCCTCCGAGGCCAGCACCGACAGCCCCCTCACCAATCTTCTTCTTTTGAAGAATCACGGGGCCTCCGCGCTCCTGTCCCAGATCCTCCAGTATACTGACTTCCTCTCTAACAACAACGTCTCTCCCCTGCTCTGGTCCGTCATGCATCGCTTCCATCCCCTCACCCTACTCTTGCTCGACACCGACAAGAGGATTGATGTCAATGCACAGACCACAGAGGGGCTCACAGCACTACATATGGCAGTTATCTATGGCGATATTGCGATTGTAGAGCTGCTACTGGAGCAGGAGGGGGTGCATGTTAACATTATGGATTTCTATGGGCAAGTGCCGTTGCAGTATGCAGTAACGAAGGATTGGGAGGTGAGTAAGGCGTTAGTGGATATGCTTGCAATGAAGGGGGGTGCGGATATGCGTGAAGCGGGTTTTGGGGGTTTAAGGCTGGGAGATCAGTCGAGGGTGAGCGAGGATGAAAATGATGAACCAATTGATTTGTGGGCGTGTGTTCAACTGGAATGATCGATTGATGCGATCATACCTCGTTTAGACATGTGGAAGGCTAGTTTGGACATGCACCAGTCGGGATGAGGTATGAGGCATAGGTCTCGGGATTGCTCGGCCGGTTATGGTATTTAGGTGGAGCTAGGTTAATAAAATAACTTCTATATCACAGTATTCCCATTTGCTCTCAATAATAGCAGGCATCTCGCTGAAAACATAATTATACCAAGACACTGGTTCTATGGGTTTCAAATGGGGGGCATGTTTGGACCCAGGTTTATTGAGTGCGACTAAACGTTAAGTGTATATTCGGTATGTTCTTTCCTATAAATACATGTACTTCTGTACAAAAGAAAAGGAAACCAGTTTCAAGTAATCATGTAGATCATCTTGCGGTGTAAAAATGTATCACGTAGACAATACAGAAGAGAAATACCAAGAACATATACGCCATCGGGAGATTAAAAAACTGTTACAAAAAGATGTGCCAATCCCATTGCATGATATAAGATGTGAAGTTAAAGTACTTTTCTAACTAAGTGCAATCTAGTGCAAAAAGCGTCCGGTGGACGAGGGAGATATGGCGCGTGAACTATCCAGAAACTCGCGTGGGGGAGTGGTTTGAGCTCTCCCATGGGGTGAATTGCTTTGGTCGTTTGAAAACTGGCTGGATGATCGAACAGATAACGACGACCTAGGTGTGGATTGATATTCACGAGAATCCACGGGCCTAACTGAGGTAGGAACTATTTGGACAGATGAAGAAGATCTGGGCGTGGACGGACGTTGAGGAGGGCCCATAATTCCTATCGAGGAAGATGCACTTGAGGGTGACGGAGAGGCATTCCTCATGTATGCACGCGGATGAGAGCCGATTGCCTTAACTGGAGAAAGAATGTTTTTGGAATTTTTAATTCCATACAGTTCAGTATTGGTAGACGAAGAAGTCTCGCTTATTTTGGTGGCGCGTGAGTAAGCGATAATAGGCCTTTCTTCTCTGGACTCTGCGTTTATAGATGTATCCTGGGCCTGGGATGAAGATTCGCCTAGAGCAGATGGCTGGTCTTCAGAAGATTTGGCTTGGGCCTCAGCTGACCGGCTATCTTGTTTTTTGAGCTGATATTTGAAGGGATTAATATAAGGCGAAGGAGAGGATTTGGTTTTATCCCCCCCGACCCCACGTCGTGTATTCAACGCGATACGGTTTAAGGGGGATGGTGGGACGTAATCATCATCTTCTTCTTCCGTTTCCTTCTTATGAGTGCTCCAGTATGGAGAATAGACTGAGAGAGAACATGTGATGGAATCTTTCGCCTCCGCCTCATTCTCATCTTCTTCGTCTTCCTCCTCGCTGTTATCGTTTACGTCCTCTTCCTCATCTTCTTCCTCGTCTTTATCCTCTTGATCTTCCTCATCCTCTTCATCTTCCTCTCCCCCTTGCTCTCGCTCTTCGTTCTTAGAGGTGGGTGGGGTGGATCTGTCCCTAGTTTCTGTGATTTTGAAGACCTTTGAGGCTACCGATGCGCGAGTGCTCCTCAATTTAGCAATCTGTCTTTCTCTCTCCAATGCGATGAGAGCGGGGGCACGAAGTGCAGGAGTGATCTTTGTTTTGGTAGCCGCAATCTTGGTGCAGCCAATCTCGGTGTACAGCGGGATACCTTGTTGTTTACGGCGGGAAATCTGTGCCTTGGTGGGAAGTATATAATTCCAGGGTCTGACGGTTATAGTTTGCTCAGTGACACCCTTTTTGATATTCTTTCTGATTTTCGCGAATATTTCTTGAAGACGCTCTTCGGAGATATGTGGGGTATGTACGCATGGCTCAGCTGATGTTCTTATTAGTTATATTCTATACATAGTAGAGGGAGGAGAAAGGGGAGAAAGTCAGGAGGAAAAAGAGGAGTAGGATGGCAGTAATATTTACCTTGGTACTTGCGGCCGATGGTAATATCGTAGTCTACGCCTTGACCCTTTGGGATCTCTAAAACACCATTAATCCCAGAGAAAACATGCTGGTATGAGCAAAATCCACTTACTTCGACCTGCAGTAACCCTTTTGGCTACAGTAATACTTTGTGTAGCAGTAATTTTACGTTTTTTGGTCCTGGCAAGGCCACCGCCATCATCATCATCATCATCATCATCATCATCATCATCGTCGTCGTCGTCGTCGTCTCTGCCATCATCCTCAGAGTCACTCTCGGGTGGCCTTGGTTCATTAATGGCGGGATTGAACACAGGCGAGGGGGGTGGGTTCTTCTTCCTCCTTGTCCGCTTCCTCTTGGGGGCAATCCCCTCCTCCTCCCCCTCTACCTCCTCCTCCTTCTCTGTTGAGCTTGGTGAAACGACCATTGTTACGGCCTTCTTAGAGGCAATCCTCTTTGAGGAAATCTTTTTGGGGGCGGTATCTTTAGGGGAAGAGAGCTTGGCCGTGGGAGTAGGTGTTGCATTTGGCTTCCTTTCGCGCAAGCTATATTTGCTTCTGGGTGTGGGGATCATCTTGATGGTTAATTTAGGGGATAGTGCTAAAAGAAAAAGTGTGATGAAAATGGGAGAGGATGATATTCTTGTGGAAAGACGTCAGGGAGAAGGGGAACCAGATATTTGAATGGATGATGTGAAGAAATGGTTTCGGACCTACGGTGAGCAGCAAGCCGCTCGTAGGGATAGGTACGAGACCAGGTTCCAAAGGGTGTTGTGCTAGGGGAAATACTGTGAAGTATCGATGATGGTGGAAACTGTGTGAAAGAGTAAGAGAAAAAGGTTTTGGGGGGTGGCTCCAATAGAACGGGTGATTGCATCACACAAGATCACTCGGTTTAACTATCTGGTCACAGAACAACATAGACGGTGGTAAAATACTCGTTAATAGCAGTGGCGATAATACATGTAATCAGTTAATAGCAGTAGCAATAAATAATCAGCTAACAACGATAATTGCGACAGCAATAGTCCTTAAGCTATATTTATAAGATTGTAGTCTAGATAATCATTACTCGCAAGTTTAAGCAATCGGATGTTGTTGCAACCAAATTCCTACACAACTTAAAAATAACGAGGACTTAACAAGCGAGTACAAGACAGAGCAGAATACTAATAGATAGTACATAAAAGCAGAGTCCACTAGATTCCACTTGTATCTATTTTCACGGACTACCGAGTACGTGTGTTTAACGATTGGGTACTTTCTACTTTCTAGCATGCTTAGTTGGTAGCTATAGAATTAACAATATCTCTAGTGAGTTTTCATGTAGACTTGTCACTTCTCATAATTTAGATTAATCAAAATATGAGTCAAAACCTAAGTAT
This sequence comes from Morchella sextelata, assembly GCF_020137385.1. NCBI lineage: Eukaryota > Fungi > Ascomycota > Pezizomycetes > Pezizales > Morchellaceae > Morchella > Morchella sextelata. The sequence goes on from NW_025408641.1 coordinate 793,122, forward strand.
CGTGTTGAGACACCTTGTTCCTAACTACAAGTATTAATACTACTATATTGTCACTGGTAGGCCAGCGTAGTCCACGAGACTGGCTACTTGAGGAGGCTCGAGCCTCTGCTCAATGATCGATGGAACTAAGTTTTATGCTGCTAGGCGTATATGGAGTTTATAGGGGACGTACTGGCACATGCAGATACGCAATAGCTTATGTACTACATTGATGAAAAGACAATCAAACTAGCGTTTTAACGGAGAAAGGGCTTCTAATAGCTAAAATCCTCTATATCGTCACATAAACCATTATATCCCACCTAAAGTTTATATGTTAGCCCTAACCGAGTCGGGCTCTCTGGAGGAGATGGCTCGCCCTAGACGAACTAAATTTATAAAAGCTCGGACCACTCATGTTCCCCCTCTCGGTGAACGCAATAACACTAATACTTGTCGTAGGACCAGGTTCAAGAGCTCTCAAACCGTGGTTATTCCGTTCGCAAATCTTCGATCTTACACCAACTCTATACTTCCTTTCAATAAATATTAAAAAAATTCTAGGACCATTCAACCTATCCAGTTGACATGATTTTCTCATCAGCAGGATATAGATCAACGAGTGATGTTTCATGATGCAATAACCCTCATGATTATGGCCTATTGGTTTGAGGTTCAAAACATCTTGTTTCGTGTTTTTTTACACGCTACTTTACGGTATCATGAACTACAACCCATGACGTGCTCGATTCTGTTCGAGCAATCCAGAAAACATAATGGTGTTTACACCTTTAACGCAAAAGGATATCCAGAATCAAAGCATGACCATACCAATCCCACTGCCATTCTCTTCGTCGATGTTATTCTTCTCATCAATTCCGCCCTTAATGAATGGTGTCTTCCAGTTGAAAAGGTAATAGTGTAAGGATCCATCACCAGGGCCAAACTTCTGTTCCGTGAGGAAAAGCGAGTTATCAAGGAGTGACAACGCGTTGAAGACGTGGAAATTGAGCCTCTTCGCGAGGATAAGAGCGTCATTTACCAACGCATTGAGTCGGACCTTTAGCTCCTTCTTCATATCTGGAGAACCGCTGAAGGCAGTCTCAGAGGCGTAATAGAAAAGATAGGCAGCACGGATAGTGGTATTCTTTTTCAAGGCTGTGGATTCGAGGGAGTAAAATGAAAAGAAGTCGGTTATTTTTCCATCCGTCTATTGGGAATTAGTGGCTATTTGCATGAATTTTAGTGCGTAGGGGAAACGTACCTCCACAACGTAACACCAAATAACCCTATCCTCAGGCTTGCTTTCCTCGTTGAATAACCAATGTTTAATTTCTGCTTTGTCGAATTTTGGCGCCAAATCAAATCTCGCCAGGTATCTCTCTAGTAATCCATGGACTGCATCCAAGTCTTTTAACTCCATTTCTCTTAATCCAGGCATTGCTGTGTTCGTTGGCAGCGAATATTTAGAAACCTGCCTCGCTTTTGTGCTCTTTGCCGGTAGCGGTGAGAAGCCAACATCATAGAGCTTGAGCCAATCCAAACTGCGGTGATAATATCTACATGTGGAAATAGGCTTTGGTAGCACAACTCCAGCTGTGTAGATGGCGTTCCAGATCTCCAGCAGATTACATCTTCGGGTGATTTCTTTAATAAGTACGGGTGCGAGACGTTTGGCGCGTAGTTTTTTGTGAATACAGAGGAAGTTGATCTCAGAGCATTTTAGGTCGTTGTCGCGAACCTTCAAAGTGACCGGTATACCTGAAATAAAGGCGACGAGCTTCTTTGTCGCAGCAACACGGACACCGACATGCCAAGACGGGACCCAATCAGGTGATTTAAGGGCCCAGTTGATGAAAGATGCAGAGTAGTTAAAGCGGAACATGGCATCATTGTCTTCGACATAGTGATTGGTAAGGAGTTCGTAGACTTCATTGATCTGATTGTTGTAGGGTTAATAAAAGTACGAGATGAGATTCTCAAAGTAATTTACCTGTTTCTCATCGTTCAGATCCATGGTATCCCATTCGAATCCATCAACAAGCTCAGCGCCTGTTGTTGGTACGTCCTCAAGCTTCTGCACTCGCACCGGCCCATCTGGCTTCTGAGACTCAGGTTCATCTTCCATTCGTAGAGAGATTAGTTCTTAATTCAACCCATGGCACATAACTCCAGGAACATACCAAATCTCGAAACTGGTTGCGTAGCCCAGAACTTGTACGACGCCATATCTTTCTGGTTTTTCCCTCCCGGTGCCTATGTTTTATTTCTATCAGTTTCAGTCCTTTCATAACCGTAATCATTGACGGCAATAGTGAAGCTAACCATTCCTGTCAATAAGTCCTCCAGTTTCAGCCTGCTCAACATCTCCTGTATCTTCTTTGGATCCATCCCTTGAGTTTCTGCAGCTAAGCTGGGGTTGTTCTTCAGAATTTTTTGAACCATTCCAGAGCCCATATCGCTACTTCCCCCAGTTTCTGCTGCTTCCAAAGCTTCGGACTCGGCATCGTTACTAGCTGCTGCCTTTTTGACCTTCTTCCCCCCCTTCTTCTTCTTTTTCTTGCTAGCGCCGGTTTGTGTAGTATCGGCGTTGGCTTCTTCGACAACTTCTTCAGTGTCGGTGTGAACGTCTTCCGTTATAGGCTCGGTTATCTTGGATTCTTCAGACATCGTTATGGTCGCGTTGTGGTGATGGGGCCTTGATTCAAGTGTGGGGCAGCAAAATGGAGGGGTTGTGTGGCTTCAGAGCCTCGCTCGCCTAGGTTTAGGGTTCTCAGGATAAGGTTATTGTTTCGTTACTAGCGTAGTACGGTGGTAGCAGCCTAGTCATGTGATTCAGTTTGATAGCGGGTGATATTCCATGATGTTATTAATTATACGTCTACCGGAAGGGCATTGAAATTTCAAACATGATTTCAGGGTACTCCATTGTAGTAACAGTTAGTAGAATTTGACCACGAATTACATGTAATAAGTACGCAAACTTCTTGAATTGTGACAGTCCGCTGAGTCGAATTACTGTGGTACAACCACTACACACCTGAAAAAGTCGTATTACCACGACTGGAAGAACATTGCGTGTAATTAAAGCTCAAGTGGGTTTAATTTTGTATGTAAACAAGTCCGCAACTACATGTAAGTACATGTAGCTTGACCACACAAGCTTCATTCAATGCACATGGCACACGGGAGAATGTCGATCACGCATTAATATTTGTTCGGAGCCCACAAAGGCCCTTTACAATTGCCCAATTACATTACTACTAAACTTCTTAACTTATCGGTCTTAAGGATATATTGCCTAAATAGCAAACAGGCCACGGGTCCTCCAAACTTCCAATTTCTACACTAAACGGCAGAGTCTCTGATTAAATTCCCGGGTTCAGAGTCTTGGCACACATATCAAATTACCTAACATCTCTTTTGATTGATGCCTAGCATCGCCTCTCAGGAATCAATCGACAGATCTAAGAACACGATGCTAAGAGAGCGTGATGTCAAACAGCCTATTTCGCAAAAAATGGAAGAAAGGGAGGCCGCGCCATAGACAATCCGATCGAGCATTCCAATCTCCCGAGGGTTCATGACCACTCGCATACACTCCCGCAACATCAGTGTTCCCCTTCCACCCAGAATAATGGAGGATCGAATCATGTGTTGTTTATCCTAGGGTGACATCATGGAAATACTGTGAAACAAGTACCGCAGGAAATTGACTAAGTAGGTGTTTCTTATCGATTTCAAACACTCGAGTCTCAAACAAACACACAAAGTGTTTCGAATAGTAAGTGCTAACTCACGGACAGGCTCATCCATGAACACATCCTTGATGCAGTTTACCTGGAACGACAGTGGAATAATCCTCAGCTGGGGCTCCAAAATTCTACTTAGGATATTTAACCGAATTGAAACCCAAACATCTTCCCCAGCTCGGGAACTTGCCGAAGAACCTTGACGTGGAATATCTGCTGGCAGACCTTAAAGGTAAGACCTTGTACGTAGAACATGTATGTAGTCAACGCCTGTTAATTAGTGGGGAGTCATAACGTGTTGACTGAAGGCTTCCCAACCCAGCAGAGGGTTCGAACCCGGGGAATAACCCGGCGATCATAAGGGTCCCTGCATCCCGGTCATTCCCGGAATCTAATGAGTCTACAATGTACGATCTAACGTCTCCATCACCCGCAGGGCAACATGCATACATGTGACTAGCCAGACCATGAAAGACAACACTGAGACTACACGTCATTAATAAAGCACTATTCCTGCTGTCTCTCTGAGCTTTTCTTTGCAATACTTTGCTGTGAATAGCAGAAAAAGTAAGCCCCGGATGTCCCACCCTCTACCTATCATTAGCAATACCCCCCATGTCCCATGCTTCCACTAAAATGAGACATTTGTTCGGAAATACAGCCACTCCCGAGCCTGAGAAAAACAACACATGTCAGAACCTCACAATCTTCACTTACAACCAAATAAACCTGGCAAGAACTGGTATATATCCTTGTTAAAATCATAGAAGTGTTAAAGGACCCCTCTCTACCAAGGAAAGGAAAACAAGAAACTTAGAGAGCACCCCCCCCCCCCCCCCAGAGAAAGCGAGAATAAACTAAAAAGACATATGTATCTGTGCCTGACGGCAGAAAAAAATAAAAAGAATCCTTACAAAGGAAACCGTCCTCAATTTCCCTAGGAAAAAAAACGATGTGAAATATGTATAACAGAAAACTGGAGGTCCTGCTCTCAAGTAGACTTCACCCTCCTCAAGAGCGGCACGCGGTCCCTCCAGGGAAAACCAAATGAGAGAAAGATAAAAGGAAAAATACAGAAAGATAGACATAAAAAATGGTTTTGGCGGTATTGGTCCGTACTGTTCTCGATCTAGATCTCTAGATATATTTCTAGATACCCTCGATTGGTATCTGACTATTGGAAATCCCTTTCCATCGTCTCCTGATAGATTGCTCCTACAAATGAAAGAAAAACCCAGCTCAATTACAACCGGTAATCAGAGGAAATTGAAGAAAAGTAAAAAAAGAAAAAGAAAAAAAAAAGTCGTTAAAAATGCTCACAAAGGCCAAAAAATAATTGTTGAAAAACCCCCCCTCCCCAGCTCCAACGAAATTCATTAACACGCCTATCGTGTGCGGCCTTTCCTCTGCAGCCAATCACCTAGCATGCCATCCAACCGCTAGAGAAAAATTAAGAAAATCAGCATCGAATTACCAACAGCAAACCTTAAGGTGTTTTAGGGGAAGAAAATCGGAGGAGGTAAAAGAGAGGTAAAAGAAAGTAGGAGGAATATAAACATACCTTGGTGATATCGGCCAGTTTGGTGCTGGACTCCTGAAAGATGGGACCAATGTCAGGATGGTCTTTCCTTACTACGCCGGCACCGCTCTTGTCTTGTTGAACAACAATCAACATATCTCGGACATCATTGTCATCCTCAAAATATGTGCGTAGTGACCAATCGCTCCACGTCCGCGTGATCGCGCCGTCTTCGTGTGCAATGACTGGTGAAGGGGAGTCAGCCTCGCTGAGCCTCTCGATAATCTCTGGTGGCGATTCGATAGGTGACGAGGATGTGTCGTCGCTGCTTGAGGCATCAGTGAGATCATGGCGGTCAGAAGCGTCATGGTAAGAAATGTGTTCTGGTGAATCTGAAAGACGCTCAACAGGCGAGGATGATTGTTCGGGTGATTGGTTTCCATCGGCGCGGAAAGGTTTGTAAGCGCTTCTCTCGTAGGCCGGTTTTGTGGCACTTTCGGCTTGAGGGCTGCGAGTCTGGGGCGATTGAAGCAGGGGTTCTAGGTTTTGTGTCTGTATCGGGGCGGTTGTGATCTTCTGTTGTGGGGGACCTCTTTCCGTCTCGCTGCTGTGTGACGATTGCGACAGTGACCGCTTGTCCGGTGAGTACACAGCTGTAGGTTTCGAACCGGAACCCGAACGTTGCATTTCAAGCGATTGCTTCTGCTGCGCGGTTGGTCCATGAACTGCAACTTCCTCCTTGGCTTCGGTATCTGATTCCACCTTGCGGATAGTTGAAGTGGGACCGGAAACAGCAGGCTTCTGCTGTGTTTCCCGGTGTTGTTGTTGCTGTTGCTGTTGCTGTTGTTCTCGTTGTTCCCGGATCTCCCGCTCTCGTTCCCTCTGTTGCTGTTGCTGTTGTTGCTGCTGTTGTTGCTGCTGCTGTTGCTGCTGCTGCTGCTGCTGAGCTTGTGTTTGAGCTTGTGCCTGTGTTTGAGCCTGTTGTTCTGATTGCTTCCCCTTCCGTACATCAATCTGGCTATCTTCCGATTCTCTGGAGCTGATACTAGATTGCTTGTCGTTCCCGGTCTGAAGCCAATCTTCCAAATCGTCCTGATCGTTCTTCCCTTTTCTATGACGCCTTTTGAATAAACCACCAAGGACACCCTTCTTTCCTTTTTTACCATCCTTGCCCCTTGGTTCTGGTGACAGAATCCCATCGCCCCTTGGTTTGTCCTTATCCAGAGAACCCCGTCCCTTGATTGACGTTGTGGTCGCATCTCCATCATCCCTCAGCAAGTTTGGTGTGAGAGTAATCTTCTTTGTCTCCACCTTATCATCACTGAAAACAGCCGAATCCGGATGTCTTAGTGATGATGCTGCTTGGTTGACCCGCAGTTTACTCTCTTCAACGGTGCTCTTTGAATCCTTTGCTTTTTCGTCCAGCGAAGCAGTAGGTTTCACAGTGCGCGCCCCAGCTTCAGTGGCCCCTCCCTCATTCTCCTGAGCTGCTATCTCCTCCTCATTTGAATCGTAACCCTCTCCCTCTTCTTCGTCGGTGGTATACTCGTACTCTGAGGCTTCGACGTATGTTGGGGGCGCGAAGGCTACTGCTTTCGCATTGCGTCGGCGCATAGCTTTCTTGAGCGGATTTTTCGATTTCTCACTCGTGTTGTCGCTGAGCATGTTGGAGGCCAGGTCGATATTGCGATGCTTGTTCAGCCTTGCTAATCGCTCCGTAGGTGTCTCAATATGTTCCGCTGGTAGATACCCTAGAGAGAACCCGACATCAGCTGAACACCTCTATCGCGCGAATGGTTGCGCATAGAGCAGCGGTAGCAATTGAAACGTACCTATTGAACCATCCCGAAGAATCTTGACTAACCACCAATATGAATTGCTGTCGTCGAGAAGCTGCATATGCTCTCCCTTGGTAGCATTCGCTTGACCCTCCACACTCGCTTGGAATGTATGCAAAGCATATACCATATCAAGGTCGATATCGTCTATTCCAGCCAACCCAATCCATTAGCCGACCACCCCACCCAAATCCAGGACACCACCACAGCCTTGCGCAGAAAATACACACCATCGGCGATACTGGGACTGCTGCTCATTCGATCCCCCATATCATCGTCGTCATCGTACCCGCCCTCATCCCCTGTGAGGCTCTCTGATCCAGCAAGGTCCCTGTCCACCTCATCCTCCTCCTGTAAAGTACCAGCTTTTTCCTCCTCCTCCGCGCTTCTCAATGTATTACTCTGGTGGGGTGCGAATCCCTGTGCATCCCTTTGTTCGTCTGGGGCATTGGTGTGATCCGCGGCTGAGGCCTTTTCACGAGGTTGTAGATCGAGCGTGTCTGTGGGTGATAAGAATCGTTTAGCGGCGTTTACAAAGGAAACCATTGCTCTTCCTCGAGAAACAGCAGGCGGTGAACGCTGCCGAGATCGCTTGTAAGGCGAAGACGAAGTGAGATGGGTGGGATGGGGCTGCCGACATGCGGTCATAGTAGAGGAAGGAGGAGCTCTGCTCGCTCTTCGAATGCTCATGGTAAAGATAAAGAATGGAGAAGGGAATAGAGAAGGAAAGGGTCAAATTGAGAGAGACGACGGACTTACCAGCTCGTACAATCTGAGGTCGGGTCATGGCTCACACAGAAGGTGGGGGAAAGGCTGTGAATATAATATGGATATGGCCGAGTGCAAGAAAGTAGTAAAGTCCGAATGTATGTAATGTATGTAAAGCACGTTATGCACCACCCTCGAATCAAAAAAGCAGAGTAAATAATAAGAATAGAATGTTGAATATGGAATCAAAAACGGGCCCAATAGCTACAGGTACCAGAACACAGTGCGAATGGGAATGTGAAAAGATCGGAAGAATCTCATGTGCTGTTCGGCAGGCAGCAAGAGCAAGGACAACGTTCGTGGTGCACGCGTGACGAGGCTGTCTATAGCACTGGCTGGCTAGTTGGCTACTACTTGAATTATTTGGAAGAGATCTAGGGGAAGGGGGGTAATGGTGTTTTTTTTGTTTTTTTTGTTTTTTATGGGGGTGAATAAGAGCCAGGGTAAGAAGCCGAGTCAAGAAACGAATGCGTGTATCCTGCCTGCCTGGCCTGGCTGGCTATAGATGCGAGTGGTTGCGTGTGAGGCGTGAAGGGGGGCGTGGTAGTGGTAGGGTAAGGTTGTGTATTCCTCGCTCCCTCGATGATGTCCAGGCAGGGTTGAATAGGCCGTGGAGGGGGGTGTAAAGAGGGTTGGAGGGGGGTGCGCGTATGTGTGGACGAACGAGGGTATGATAATCGGTCCAGTGGGGATACAGACCTCACCGTTCACTGAAGCAGGAGTCGATGGACTGGGACAGACAGAGAGAGTAGACGAAACAGAGGTGAGGTGAAAGTGAGGCGGGTAAAGCAAAGCAGCGGAGCACCAAGAAAGCAACCAAAGCAAAAACCCCCGAATTGAGTGAGAGCTAAAAAAGAAAAAGCCACCCCTTACCCAAATAGATGGCCTTATTTAGGGGTGGTCAGGGCGAGCGAGCAGTTGTATGGTGAGTGAGAGCTGAGAGATGCAGCAGGAGACCCATGTCAATGCAGCGCATAGCAACTAACCCAGGAACACTAAGCATCGTGTAGAGTAGAGCGTAGATACTTTGAGCAATTGCTACTCTAGTTAGATCATAGAGCGCAGTTAAAGCGAGATATGTACAGCCAAAGTCCCCCCAACCAGGTGAGAATCAGCAATCAACAACCAACCCAAGGAAAGAATTTACCACTCGGCAAAAAAAAAAAAAGGATGTGTGGGAGTTGCAAGACATCTTTACAACCTTTACCTTACCCCGGACCTCACCGGTAAACAACCGAACGAACGAAATAATCTCCAGAGCTCCCTCAAAAGTTTGAATTCGGTCTATGGACAACACCCGACGATCGTCCGCCAGTAAAAACAGACAGAACGCTCCCGTCAGAGTCGAACCGTTACCCGTATTTTTAGAGACACCCGCGGACATATCATCGCTGACTCTTGGTTCCTTTTCTATGTCTGCACTCTATCGTCATCTAATGGCCCACTTGGATTAGGAATGTCGGTATTTTTGGTTATCTATTCGCCACCCGATAGCAGGAATGCAGGGACGAAGCGAGTCCTAAAGTGAGGGGAAAGGTTAAGTCCATTGCAAAAAGAAACAAGGAGAGGCAGGGCAGCAAGACTTGCAGAATTGAAGAAGAATTCGCCATAGAGCGTTAACGTGGTCACTGTTGTGTCGCTTGTGTGGGAAACCTACCGTAGATTCCTTCTTGCAATTGTCTCTCCCGACGGCGGCGGCAGCGGCTTAGCATGGTCCATTATGTAGGGCATGATTCCGCCATCCTCTCGACATACTTGCTCGCCTTGCCAATCTTTGTTCGTCATTCCTGCGGGAAGGAGAAAAAGAAGAAGTTGACATTCGTTGAGTGCTTTACGTACATAGTCAGTCTGAGGTCTTTGAAGATCGTCAACTTTAAAACTGCACGAAAGGTATCTCTGCACGACAGAGAAGCGTAAAGTGGAGTACATACATAAAAAAGTAAAGTAGATACACACCCTACCCAGATAGATATCAGTAAGTAGAGTACATATGGGTACATGTAGGTACATACCTGGCACAGAGGAGACACCACCTGGTAGGTACTCGTATCCAGATCAAAAGCCATAAAACAAAAATAAAGGAAGCCCGGTCCCCAGTTCACCCCGTCAAGCCACCCCGCCAGAGTCAAGACCAACGGTTAGCATTCCGAGTACCGGGCGGGCCGCTTCGTGGTTAAGGAGTGGTGAACTTTCGAGATAAACTCAGCCAAATCGTTTGTCGGACCATCTCCCTTTTGAAGATGACGTCTCCGTTCCTAACAATTTTATATCTTAGTCTCAGCTCAATTACCGAACTAACTGCATGATGGTGGTGTATCGCGATAGTTAGTTATCAGATCACCCGCGACTCCGCGAAAATAGTACGAGCACATCACAGAAAGGGAAACGGCCTTAGACCCTTGCCAATCGTTTCCACTTCAAGTTTATAGGGTCCCTGGACCTTTCAGGTTGAAACGGAAACGAATCAGTCGATCTAGGCTCTACGCGAGCTATCCTCACCTTCGCCGCACATCCTTCTTCCTCGTTGGGTCTCCATGGACCCCCACACTTTCGCCCCGGGGATGGCGTTCTGTTTCGCCGGTGCAGTGATTTCCCTTTTTGTTTTTTGTTTTCCTTTTCTTTTGGTGTTTCCCCTTCCCCAAACTTTTGTTTTTTTTGCTTTTTATTAAAGTTTTACATTTCTGGATGTGATTCTTCCAAGTTTCTCTCCCTGGAACCACACCTCTTTACTCTAATTATTTATTTTACTCTTTACAGATTCCGCAGTAGATTTCCGAATTCGCACACCACCATATGCACACAGACGCTCTGCCCCGCGAACGGCCAGCCAACCATGATTGGCGTCGTCCCACCGTACCGCCATTATTTCGTTTTCCGTGACGCACGTGCAGCTTTAAATTTTTCATCAATCGTGGGGTTGACCTGGGTGTGGGGCTTGGTATTGAGTGAGTACCGGTACTGTAACTTCAGAAACCGCGTTAGTAGGGGTATGTAGAGCACCTAAAGTTCTCACTTCAGGTGAGAGACACACCGTAAGCCAAGCCTGTATGTACCTCCTTCGATCTCCCGGACTGAATTAAGGCGGGATCTTGGAAAATTATTATTTTATTATTTTCTCTTTAACTCATTCCATCCTACATCCGGCGGGGGCCTTGACATTTCATTAGAGCCAGATGTAGGGGGAGCCGGAGGAGAAGGGTTCGAATCTCTGTCTCTGCTCAGCTCATCTGTTACGATATTGTGGATTTTCTTTTCTTGTTCTGTCACTTCATCTTGTAACTGCAGTCTCCCCATCGACCATCGGATCATCTGTTTCGATTTATTCCTTTCTGATTGATTGTCTGCGGACCGCCAAGTATCTCTCCTTCGTGTGTGCGCGTCCATCATCTTGTTCCGATTTACCATTCCCTTCCCAGTTGACTGTCTGTCTGAGGCCACCACTCCAATTCATACCACCATCATTTCTGCCCACTGCAGCAGTAGCTAAGCAGCACCACTCATAATTCACAGTAGGCCATCTTTTCAACGCTACCGTTACATAAAAGATTCACTACATAACTTCTGTCTTTCCCACACTTATCGTGCCCTCCCGATTTTTCCCATCCCCACCCCCCCCCCCCCCCCCCCCCAGACGGTTATCTAGTTCTAGTTTGCCTCAGTCGGTGTCAGTTCTACATAATTCTACATAAGAACTCTGCTCTGTGTCGTTCACGATACATATAACGGCCGCTCGCCCCCCTTCCCTCGAGTCCGTGATCTTTTAGCGACCCCATATTATCGTAGAATTTAGCCTTCCCCAAGCCCATTATCATCAGCCATTGTCGATCTATCAATCATCGTCACTTCCAGTTTCACTAGCTAGGACGCAACCAGAGCCCACAGCCCACATTCTCTCAGATTTCACACAACCACCTAGCCTCCTCACGCATCCATACCATCATCGTGCTGCCTGCGGTTAAATCCCTGCTGCCCTACCTGCACGTCAAACCACACCAAGCAACAAGCAGCAAGCCATAGTATCCCACTCACCTTCCCTATTATTTATACTCCGCCCAAGTTCTCCGCAAAAAACTTCTCTCTCCTCGATACACACACCAAAAATTACCGAGAAAACAAAAACCCAAACTCTCTTTCTTCCCATCAACACCAACAACCTTTCCACTTACACAAGCAACGCACTACAGCAGGTACCAGTGCAGAGTCCTTCTGCACATGCGATGGACCGTGGGTTGAATGTTCACACAAAGTTTGCTAGGTTGAAGATTGATTCTGTTCCCCGAACCGGCCACCTCAACGATTCGGCTTTCTCTTCACGCAATGGTTCTTCTTCGGGCAGTCACAGTCACGGCCATAGTGCTCCCATCCCGATGCAGCCACACGCTATTCCCATTCCTAGGCTAGAGCTTGATCACCACCATGATTCACTTGACATGGACATGAATGGCAGCAGCAGCTACAAGCGTTCTGGTGGATTTATGGAGCAGGCAAACCGTCAAAGTATGAATAATAGTCCTTCGGGCAGTTATAAACCCTCTACTGCTGGATTTATGGAGCAAGCGAACCGTCAGAGTAACCTTTCCGGTAGCTACAAGCCCTCTGGTGGATTCATGGAGCAGGCGAATCGTCAGAGCATGAATAAAAGCCCTGGGCCTACCGGCGGATTTATGGAGCACGCGAATCGCCAAAGAAAGTCGTCCATCTCCTTTGACCCCCAAGTCAAAACAGATAGCGGCAAACAAATTCCGTTGCAGGGCCAGGCACCAAGAGCAATCAATGTTGAGGGCACATCGAAGAAGCCATACATTCAGCAGCGTGCACCAGCTCGTGCTTACACCTGGTCCGAGCAGGATTTACAGGCGAGTCAAGGAAGCTCTCTCCGGTACCAGGGTGGTCAGTTTGGATACGGTGACGGAAACGGATCAATCCGTCGCAGGCAGCGAGATGCGTGTAGTCCCGGAGGAACTGATCAGATGTCTTCATTGACTTCTGACTCGACTATGTCACCCATGTCGGAAGACTTGCGGACGCCGCCCCCTACAGCAGATCCATTCGGTCTCTTTTTCCCATCATCAATTGCTAGCTCCCCGCTGAACGAGAACGAACAAGACAACACCTGTTGGTCTTCGCCGAGAAGATTCAGTACCTCTACCAGGAACAAGTCTTATTCATCATTGGACGGAGGGGCCCGGTCACGATCAAGGAGGAATAGTGTCCGCTCTGCAAGCCCTAGATTTGGTGACGGGTCTAGTCAGCTAAGCCCTGCGAATATGGTAGGTTCATTTCATTCAGTGGGTGAGTTCTTTCTGAGATTCGTCAAAGCCGCTAACAATTTCACTAGTTCTTGAACAATTTCAATACAGTTAGTGCGCAACCCGCTGAGCCTGACTCAGAAGGCCAAGAAGTCGGCTCCTACGTTCTAGGCAAGCAGATCGGATTTGGTGGCTTTAGCGTAGTCAAGGAGGCTATCACTATTGAGGGCGGAATTGAGGTTACACGCGCGGTTAAAATCGTGCGTAAGAAGGCCCGTGATGTTGATTGTGAAAACGACCAGATTCAAGCTGAATTCGACCAAGAAGTCTCACTTTGGAGATGCCTTTCTCACCCCAACATCTTGCCATTGATTGCGGTTTATGATACTCCATTCGCAACCTTCGCATTCACGCGATTAAACGAAGGTGGAACCCTACATGATCTCATTAAATTGAATCGTAACGGGCTCTCGGCCAAATTAGCACAGAAACACGCTTTCCAGCTTGCCCTCGCATTGAGGTACCTCCACGAAGACATGCGCGTGATTCACCGAGATGTCAAGCTTGAGAATTGCCTCATTGATATGACGGTAGATCCAGATGAGGGTGGAAATCTTCAACTTTGTGACTTTGGAATGGCCGAATTCATGAAATCAAACCATGATGAAGAGGACGATGACAGTGATAGCAGCGGGAACGCATTCACACTCGACCCGCGCCCTGGACGCCGATCCAGGCGGAAGTCTTCATCTGCATCCTCAATGGCACCAGTCATCTCATCTACCCTGGTTGGGTCGCTCGAATATGCAGCACCAGAGATCTTATCTAACAAGAACTCCATGACGCACTACACCACAGCAGTGGATATGTGGGCATTTGGCGTGGTGGTGTATGCACTTTTTGTTGGAAGTTTGCCGTTCAGTCATTCCTTCCAGCCAAAGGTGCAAAGCATGATCTTGTCAGGAGAATGGGATGTTGATGCATTGAAGGGATGCAGAGGGTTGGTCGGCCTTGACAAAGAATCGAGGAAGAACGTGTTGGAGGTCGTGAAGGGTTGCTTGACCATGAACGTGGAGGACAGATGGGACATCCGGGCGGTGTTGGAGAGTCAGTGGTTTGAGGAGTTTGGGGTTGAGAGCCCCTAATTGCCCTAATTGCCTCAAGCACTGGGAAACTTGGCTCTTCGTGAGAGTGCGGCCTAACACAAACCAGCCCCCCTCCCCACTCCACCCAGGAATCAGTTTTATTATTTATTTTTCATTTATCTTCACACAAAATTTTGTAGCGACTTGCCTTGGGTGTTTTTATTCTTTTTTACTATGGGACAGGATCGGATTGGAATGGGCCGGATTAACAAAAATACTCAAAATGGACTGGAATGGAATGGTTGTAGGTTGTTGGTGCGGATTGATTTTTTGCTCTGCTTTTTTTTGGCGTCTGATATTTTCTTTCTTTTGGTCATTTTCCGGGGTGCAGAGGGCGGTATCTAAAAATTTGTTCGGTTTGTTTTTTGGGGTGCTTCATAGCGGATGGTTCTAGGGATATCTTCTTGTGTTTACCTTTATCTTTTTGATCTATTTGGCCATAAAAGGCCCCCTTTTCCTTGATCGTCTTCCCTACTCTTCTATTCTATTCTTCTATTTACTCCATACCTTTGGTCTTCTACTTACATACTTCCATACATCACTCCTCACTCGTTTATTCACTATTGTTTTATATGTTTCCTATATTCTTTCAAAGTGGGCGGTGGGGCGCGGGCGGAGTTCTTTTTTGCGCTCGTCAAATTCATCTGCATGCAGGCGCGTTTCTGTTGGTTCACTTCACTTCCCTATCTTGAATCCTACGCTGGGCTGGCTAGCAAGCTATGTAGCTTTTGCTGTTCTTGGAATCAAAATAGCGGGATTTGTGCTCTGTAGACTCGACGTCTCTTTTTTTTGGAGTTTTTCATTTTTTACTGCATCCAAAAAATATAAATAAATATAGCCATTTTGAGATTACGTCCGTTCTTTGCTTTTTTGTCTCACCGGATGTGGTCTCATATCTGATCTGTCCCGAAATAGCTGTAAAAGATGGTAGAGTATGTGTGTGTGTAACTACTCCATGGGGTGGAATGGTAAGATTCTGCACTTGCACTTTTATGCCTTTCCCGCGGGTTCGCAGAGCACAGAATGTTGCATAGTCCCGAACACACAGGTACGCAGAGAAGTAGGCAGGTATTACGAGCGTAGTACTGCATGTATGTACATGTAGGTACTCCAAAGGCGAGCATGTACCTTCAGGTTCCGACAACTTAGTTTATCAGGTGACCCCATATACATGTCGGAGAACGTGTGTAGGTACATATGCCCTCGATAATTAAACACTGGCGCTCATCAATCATGTGCTTCATAAGCTATCACTCGACTCTGGTTGCTTGCATGCTGCACCCACGGGCTGATATTGATGATTGATAATCTGCACCCACGGGCGACGCTGCTAAATGTAGTACAAAAAAGAACTAAGTATTATTACAGTACGTACATGTGAGTAAGACCATTGGTGCAGATATATACACTTTGAGAGGGTGCATGGCGTGGGGTGTTGAGTAATAATTTGTGCTGTTTGCGCCGCAGTAATGAGGGCGAAGGTTACTGGCTCGCCGGCTAACTGGCTATCTAAGACATAAATGCCTGTAGCTTCAGGCCATGCCACGATCTCGATGGTTGAGGAACTGGGGTTAAAAGCCGCATTATATGGGGGCACCCATGCATGGCATATATATGTCTAGTGAGAGAACTGGATATGTGTACGCATTGCGAAAGTACAAACGGCTTACTAGCGCTAGGCTTTAGAGCTTTGTGATCTTTGGGGGGGCACAGAACATTAATTGCTATCACGGAAAATATAACACAGAATCTCGTGCAGCCCGCGGCTCCCCTTTGGGTCTCTCAACGGCCACAAATAAAAATACGATTCTTTTAAACGTTCACTTAGTAGGATTCCAGTGAATACTAGAGTAGTGTATGATATCGTAAACGACCTTTTTTTTTTAACGTGGGTTTTATCAGTACGTACTATATCACTCGCGTTACACTGCATTTCGTAATCTTGAGATTTTGCCACAGGTGAAATTTTAGTATCGATAAATCGACGATCACTTGCATCGGGCATAGAAAGTTGTAGTATATTAGTTAGCCGCATTTGTTCAGTTTATTTATTTACACGGTGTCCAATGGTGGGGCACGATAAGGTTTACCTAGAAGCTGCCCTGCTACGCTGGTGGAGTACGAGGTCTTCAGTACAACGTTAGTCTCGTAATCCTAGGATATTTAATTCACACATCTCATAGTTCCACATATCAACAATGTATTTGGTATTTGAAGCTAAAAACTACGCTATTTGCTGTAACTGGGATGCTAACTTGGTTATGCTGAAAGAGAGAATTAAACGTGTACGTGTGCTCCAACGCTTTTTAGTTGCCAGTATTCTCCTCTGCTGACCTCACTCGAGCTGGTGCAACAAAATTAACCACACTGTATAAATACGAGAGATCTCTACCCGGGCCCTCTACAAGAAGAGAGCATAAAAGGTAAATGGAAGGGGAAAACTCTCACTCAATTACTCGGACTGAGCCCAGAAACTAAGTGAAACCTGTACTCCCTCCATGAGGAAAGAGTACAAGAAGCGAAGGAAAGGATGGAGAGACCTAACACAACTCAGGCCTCTCCTGATCCCTGGGATTGACCCAAGAATCAGGAGAGGCCAACGAAGAGACTTAACGTAACTCAGGCCCCTCCCAGCCCCTGGGTAGAAAGCCCAGGAACCAAGAGAGGCCGAGAGGAGAGCCAACGTGACTTAAGCCACTCCCAACACCCGCTCGTGCGGGTGTCGGGAGTGGCATAGCAGAGGCGAATGGTTTGGTCCCCCTTGTCGGGGACAAACCAGGGGCGGGGGCGGGGCTTCTTGGAGAGAGTGGGGAGCCTCTAGGAGAGCGGGGGAGAGGGCCTCCGGCCAGAGGGGCAACTCGACAGACATCCCATGGCCAACACGAGGCCAAAAAACCACCTGCCTGCCTGCTTGAAGAGAATGGGAGGAGGAGGTAGGTAGTGACACACAAGAGGTTCATCTAAGAGCTACCTACTCCCTAAGGAAAGAAAGGGTTGAAGTGGAGAAAGCTGGCCTTATATAACAGCTGGGAGCCGGGGCCAAGCTCCGAATTATCACAATTCTTCGCGACAGGTAGGACGTAGGGCCTCCTACCCTAGAGGGTTAGAAGTAGGGACTACAAACGACAAGTAGCTGGGTGTATGTATATATACCGATAGTTCAGACCATGCCTTAACCAATGGATCTATGTGGGTATTTCTCGATCATGACGAGGAACACTATACCGTTCAGATATTATGACTACAGTATAATCTCGCTATAAGAAATTTGACAGCGAAATCAAGATATATCCTTATACGAAAAGTGAGTGATAGTTCATGATAGTTCACGATCTTCGGATGGGTGAAGGCGTGCAGGTGGGTGGTCAGATCCGGTTAAAAAAGAGGTAACAGTTATAAGTGTTCGATGAGAACATAGGGTCTGAGAAGGTAGAAAAAATAAAGAAGTAGGGTCAATTGTCGAGTGATAATCCATGACTGGATATTATCTAGCATTCATTGCCAATTCCGGCAATGGGCCGAGATCTCCCTTAATTGAGTGGGCATTCATGGTGATTCATCACTCGGAGCTAGGGCCCCCCTATTTGTCACTCATATTGTACTATTTTATCAAATCAGGCAAGACCTCTCATACGCTGAGGGGTAAAGGACCGCGGCTAGACTCGATGAGAGGATGGGTCAATGGCAGTCACTAGATAACTTCAAGGGGAAGGCTAATTCGAGAACTCTTGGTATCAACATGAGTAATTGACTTTGGCGAATCGCTAATCCGTAATATATTCCCTGTTCGATCGTTAATGACGTATCGAGACAGGGAAAAATGACTGTTACGAGTGATCTTCTGTGAACAACACACCACATCGGCCCCCCACCCTTGAAAGCACTCAACAACCCGACACGTACACACTCACAATATCATCGTCAGTCTAGTAATCACTCCCGGGCATACTAACACTGCAGCCATGCAGAGGAGACAACCGCAAAAAGACTTAGCACCACACCCGCTTTGACCATGCTTCCTTTCCTTCTGCCGGCCAGACTGGCGATCGAGAATGAGATCCATCGTTCACCATCACAATGACAGACCCTTTATCGTAATAACAACTAGTCACTACGCTCTGGCTAATCCGAGATATCTGTTTCCGCGGGCAAACGAAGTTTAGCAGCCCCTCCCTCCCTCAACTCAGGGCATCACGAGCACAGCAGGGCTTCTATAGCGCTAGGCATGTGATGCGCTTGATTACCACACACTTAGGGGGGCAGCAAGAGACCTGAGGTGACGCCGAACCATGATGGTGAAAGGGCGGCCCATATATGTCGCATGGAATAGATTGCGCGGAAGCTTCGGAGACTGGCGGGATGTCAATGATCGATTTTAAAACATCCATATGTGTATGGCATCCGGGCTACAAGGCTGTGGGAAAATTTGGCTTTTACGCGGTTTCCCTTTTGGGGAGATACCAGGTGTTCAATGGCTCTATTTGACGTCCCTTACTACGCTGCTTATACGCCACGCTCGTGCAATGAGCGGATGAGGACTCTATTTCCCGCACAATAAGAGATACTGGGGTCTTGGTTCTCCAAAACCATGGTTTTTCACAACACAAACAACTGCAGGACCGAAAATCAATTTTTATTAAAGAAAGAAAGAAGGAAGAAAGAAAAGAAAAGAGAATTTTTTTCCCCACAACGAAACGAACGCCTACCAACGCCGTTACCCAGAGCAGCATCCCACCACTTTCTACGCCACCACATCCACCGCCGCCCCCTTGACGGCCTCCACCTCGCCCTCAATCTTCTCATTCAACACACTCCAATCATCCTACCCACACGCATTAATTAGCACCCTTCCCCACACCCCAAACCCCGCACACCCACAAACAAGCACTCGGAACGGAAACTAACCCTCCTATCCTTCACCACCTTCCCCCTCTTCATACTATCCCCACGCTTCTTATCCAGCCTCTCCATCACGGCCTCCGCCTTTCCGACCGCCTTCTCCATGCGCTCCTTCTGGCGCCTACTCGCCTCCTTACCCCCGCGCTTCCTCTTCTTGACGCCGCTGTCGCCCAGCGTGGCGCGCAGCACGGCGTCGCCAACCTTCTTGGCGGTCGCCTCTTTGTTGGTCAACACGGGGTCGTCGGAGGCCCTGGGCAGCGTTGCGAGCGATTTGTCGAGGCCGAGGGAGGGCGAGGCTTGACGGCGAGCGGCGCGGGTGCGGTCAGAGGGCGCTGTTGCGTTGGTGGGTGGGTTAGCAGTGCTGCGCTGGAGAGTGTGGGGGAAGTGGGGAGGGGTACCTTTTTGCTTGGGTTTGTTAATTCTGCCCATTTTGACTTTTGTGGTTGTGGTTTTGGTGGTTGTGAATTCTGGGGTGAAAGTGGATGGTCGAGAAAAATATTTAAAATTCTGATAGTGATATCAGAATGCGGTTAACTACAGGCCGGGTAACCAGGTGCTTGTGGGAGAGCTAGCCTGGTAAGGCACGCAGGCACCATCGATCATCAACTGTCATTCGGTGTACGCCCGCCAAGTACCTGCTCGTAATATTTAACATTGGACGGGACCCGTCGACATATAAAAAAAACGTATGTACTTTTGAATAACACCTTCCATTTCGTCCATATCGCTTGAAAAAACACTACATAATATGAGTGAATACATAATAAAAAAAAAGAGTAGTACAATGATCATGAATGATGCTCCCCGCGCTCCGGATCTCCCCAACTCCACTACAAACTGCTCACCGATCCCCCCATTTTGCGACCCTAACACTGCACAAATACACACCCAACCAATTCCTTTCCCCTTCCTTTCCGGCCCAGAAAAACCCCACAACAAAAGAAAAGAAGAAAAAAAACAAAGAAAAGAAACTCAAGAAGAAGGTCCACAAGATAAGTAAGTAGATCCCCTCCCCCCTATCACTGCAGAAGCTCTGGTTTCAAAGAGCGAGGAAGGTTCTAACATAGCCATTTGTAGGCAAAGAAGCGCTATGATTCGCAATGAAAAGATTGGTTGGTTTTGTGTGTGACTGATTAAGGGTGAGTTTGAGATGCTGGGAATTTCCCTGCAGCCACATCCCATCCCGCCCGTGTGGTGGTTATTGTTGATACGTGTTGTGCCGAAGTCCCAAAGAAAGAGCAAGAAGCGAGCAAGGGTATAAAGACAGAGAAAAAGAGAGGATAGGAAGTAGTTTATTTCCTACATTCCCCGCGCTCTTCCTAGTCCCGTCGGATGTATTCCTTGGTGTTGGTGCTGCTGGTGATAGTGACGTGTTCTTCCGACAGGGACTTCTTCTCCTGGTACAACTTCGGGGGTGTTAGCCAACCACCTTGTCTCCACGCTCCAGGGTCCAGGGTCAAAGCCTGGGGGTAACAAGTTAACGAACCTTTCTCTTCTTGAGCGCCGCAATCCTCTTCTTCTTAGTCATCGAGTTGATGTACGTCCCAATCACGAACGCGACCAGGTTGAAGAACGGCACCCAGGCGTGGGGCGGCAAGAATTTCTGCGCAAACAATAGCGCGAGCGGGCTAGTGCACCACGACACCTTCATGACGGGCAAGAACCCTGCCTTGACCGTTGCCCGGATCTGGTGGAATGTGCGCGCGCCGGCGATAACCGCCATACACGCTAGGTACACGGAGTTCTGGATCGGCGAGACCAAAAGATTGCTTACCACGATCTGGGCGATCTTGGATTTGGTCGAGGTGCGGCCGGCAAAGGTCTTCTGGAGAAGAGTTACAAGGATATGGCCGAGAGGTGCGGAGATAAGCGCGCCGTAGAAGGCCATTTTGGGAACACGGGGAGTCAGGTAGGAGCCATTCTTGCTGCGGTCGCGGGCGATCACAGAGGCCAGAACTTCCTGCAGGGCAGAGAGAGTTCCGGAGGTCAACATCTTGGTTCGCCTAGCATGTTTCGTCAGTACTCTGTTCCATCGTGAAGCGCGCGACTCGACCCAGGCGACAAAGTGGGCAGAAATCGCAAAAGATGGGGCAAGCTACATTGGATTGTCTTGGAGCTGCCTGAGATAGATCTAGAGGTGCATTAGTATCCGAGTAATCACGCAAAAAAGAGGCCATCGCGCTCAAAGTCAAAGCACACACGTACCTGCATGTATCCAGTGCCAGCTCCCCCGAAGCCACCAGTCTTGTGCTTAGTGGAGGAGGTCATGGAGGAGATCTCCTTTCGGATGACTTCTTTAGTGACGTCTGTCATTGCTACGATATGCTAGCTGTTTACTTGAAAATAAAAACAAAATTAGTTAGCGATGCGACTTTTGTTTATTCCTTTTTGACACGAGGAGGAGGAGGAGGAGGAGGAGGGATGAGCGGCGACGACGACGACGGCTGGGACAGCGGCTGGGTTGGGTTGTTGTCGTGTTCCCCCTGGCTGGGCTGGTTTGAGGCAAGCCATACAGAGAAGAGATGCAACGCGTGTTTATGGATGATGCTGGGCGCGAAAAAGGGACAAGTGGGAAAGGAGAATATGAAAAACCTTGTTTGGAAAACAACAACGATAAACGAAGAATTGAGCAATTAAGTGTTGGCCTGTAGCTCTGTAGGGTTGCTTAAGGTAATATGGAGAGATGAGGAGCACTAGGGAAGAAAAGTAAAAGGGAAGAAGGAGAGAGGAGGAGAGAGAGGCAAGCAAGTAAGAGAGGAGGGAGGCCCGCAGATGGAGAATAGAGCGCGATCGAGTGTGGGGTCGTGCAGCAATAAACACTGCGGTGGGTGGTGGTGGTGGTGGTGGGTGGAAAAGGTGGTTGGGCGAAGAGGAAGGGAGGGGATGAGAGGGGCTGAACTACTATTATCTCAGGGCCAATTCTCTCTCGCGCTCCTCACACAGTCTCTTGATCTTGTCCTGTTGCTGAGCTCGCAATTGAACCGAGGCTGTGCGAGAGCACAAGACGACAACCGAGTCAAATCGGATATTCAGCTGCTCGGATATCGGGGTTGCCCGCTCGTGAGAATTGAGTCTGTTTACCACTGCTCTACTTTTCCACCCACCGCCGTTCGTACCCGCCTGCCTTACTGCAATCCTGCAATATGACCTCCTTGAGCCTGAACTTGCTGCTTGCTACGAGCTGCGAGGCTACATGTAGTTACTCTTTTGAGGTCAGACTAATGTCCCAATTTCTCCTCTGCATATGTGTTTTCAGCTTGCCGCCTTTGAAGTGGGTGTAATCAAGTTTAAAATTAGACGCTCTTCCCTTCCCTTATTCCATCTCAACATCGGGACCCTAGAGTTGCACTATCAAAGTGCACCACCACATACCGAACAAGGCAGTACCTGGTGCGTGAAAAGGGAACCGAATCTAGGTATCCTAATGATCCTCGCCGATTCCCGTCCCGGCTTGCGCCTGGTTCCCCCAATCTATCTGTTGTAGTTATCCGTGTCTTGCAAGATCTACCAATTCCCCGATCTTCATTCGAGCCTCCAGTGGCTGAATAGTTTTTCTAGACTCGCTTTATGCCCGATCACTACTCTAATAATCAAGTAGAGTATGTACCCTACAGGCACTACCCTACATGATAGAGTAGAGTACATATGTGCATCTCCAAGTACCTACACTCCAGACCGCAGTAGGCCCTCCAGAGTACAAAGATCCCACGTATTACAGAACCCATACTCCATTCGACATACCTACCTACCCCATGGCGCATTTAACTACGACAGTGCGCGCGCAATGTCTCGTTTCATCTCCATCCCTCACCCCAGATCAGGGTGCGGCGGAGTTGTTTAGATCCGAAGACGACTTAAGCTGACACCTCTTGGCATCTTATCTTATCTTGATTCACAGTTTGGTTGGCTACTAAAAGCCCTAACCCTTGCTCGTATTCGCTGTTCCTGCACCCTAATAATGATAACTGCCTTACAAGTAGCTACCTGTCAGCTACTTACATTCCCACCCCCCTCCACCAACACGTTGGTGTTTTTTTTTCTTTCTCTCTCGTCTCCTTTCTTTCTTGCCGGTGCCGGAGTTTGGTGCTGGTATTAATACGACGGAATTATAACTTCCGCCTACTTTCCTGCCAGACACTACTACTACTAGTACTACTAGCTAGTACCGTCAGATACTACTCCTACGAAACACTGCTACCACCGCGGGCTCAGTGGTTTGATTGGACCTCCGTAGTAACCCACTTACCTCCTCACACGACCAACTCATCATTCCCTCCTTTCAACCCCACCGGCCACAATAATGCTCTTCTTTGCCTCCTTCCCCACGCCCAAGCCCCTCCAAGCCGAAATCCACCAGCTCCCCGCCCCACCGCTCTCAAAGCTCTTCACAACCACAAACAACACCCCGTCAAAGCGTCTCTCCACTTCATCCTCCATCTTCTCCTCACTCGGCTTCCAGAAGTCGCCGCCGGTCTCGCAGCAGCCCCAGTACGTGCCCAGAGCGATACCAAGGCTCTCGAAATGCACACACCAGAACGTGACGAGATACTATACTGCGGCCAGCACAAGTACGCCTGAGGAGCTCAAGTTGCAGGGCAAGGAGGAGGCGCATGAGTATTGCCAGAGATGCAGGAAGCAGCATTGGTTCCGCTGGGTCTATGTCTGCGATATGTGTTCGGCTAGGGCGTGCCATAATTGCAGACCGAAATGGGCAGAGAGGGCATGGGGGAGCTTTGGGAGTCTGGGTAATATGATGGAGGGCGTGGAGGAGCCAAGGGTTGACGTGAAGAGGGAGGAGAGGGTGGAGAGGAGTATGAGTGTGGGCGAGGAGAAGAAGTTGAAGAGGAGGTCGAAGAGGTGGAGTGGGAGCGCGTGGTTGAGGGAGTTGAAGGAGGGCACTTAGAACGACAGCGATTTACGAAACGATACAACGGGGACATGGAGCGGACGAACGAGCGGACGAATAGGACACATGGGATGCTACTTTTGAAATAGAGGATATGGCGTTACACTGGAAAGGGGACTGCTGGGATTTATTTATTTTCCTATTTTCCTTTTTTTTCATGGGTGGTTTTTCTTTTTTTCTTTTTCTTTTCCATATTCTTATTCTTAGACTCTATTCTGCCTATATCCTATTATTCCATAGAAAGAAAAATTCAATCTAGAGTGTTTCCCCCAAGGTTCCTTAGCATTAATTCCGCTATTGTCCCAATCCGGCCAGGTAGTACCAAGTAGTTGTGGCAAAAAGAAAGTCGAGTGACTGTTGGTGCACGTGCGATTTCTTATCGCACACTTTATCCCCCGCTATTTCGGCTCGGCTCGCATCCGCTCAACCTTATGTTTGGTTCCGCCAGGCGACGTTTTCGTGGTGTCAAATCCAGTGGAATTGGAGGGGCATGTCATGTGAAAAACCTTGTTTGAACCTGGTTATTGATTGATTGATTGGCTGATTCATCAGTTATTTGAGCTAGGAAGATTCTACGTGGTACTCAGGATAGCTGATTCTTCTCCGTGGGTGATCAAAAGCTGTTTTGCCGGTGGTGGTGCTTGCCATCTGAAATACCGAGTGATAATCTGTGATTATAATATTCCCGATATTATTATCCGTAATTGTCACTGCTACTACTGCAGTCATAATTGCCGAAGGGGATTATTGATGTATTTATCGTATATCGTAGTCTAGCTGTACCTTAAGTCGGTATTTAAATAGGAAATCCTTGAGCAGGATTTCTTAATCAATGGGGATCAGGATCCACTTAACTTCTGAGTTAATCGAGACTACATTTATCAGACGTTGATGATCATGAATGGTAGACATTTTAAAGAGCGCTTATCTGATGATATGGGTGAGCTAAAATTGTGCTGTGCTGATATCTGTAAGGAAGCTGCTATAAACTCCGGGAACGAGACTAAGACCCGAAACGTTGGTGATGGTCCCCCGAAGCACTAGCGCACCTAAATCGGTTAGGCGCCTCCGACTTGCCTTGGCGGCTAAGTATCATTTCCAGCCAAGTACACTCATGGGCGAGTGGTCTAGTGGTTCTCTACACGACTCGCCTGCTGGACACAGAGAGGTTGTGCCTGGTCTTCGACTGCAGAAGGTCCATGGTTCAATCCAGGGGTGGGAGTAGTAGATTTCGGTCCGGCGAAATCTGCAGTACTTTTTGTTCTTTTCTTTCATGAAAGAAAAGAAAAGGAATGAGGTGAGAGCTGCACAGATAATCATAATTTAGTGTGGTCCACGAGGTAAGATTATGGTCGCCTCGAGCTCCTCGAGGTTTAGATACCCATCGACGGCCATGTAGCTATGTCCTTTACCAACTTTCTCCCACGTGCACCACCACCAACCCATGTTACGGGCTTTTGTTCTTCCATTATCCCAAGGAGGCCCCCAAGGAGGCCCCCAGACAGGACCATACCTGTCTACACCCCGCCAAGTGCCCAAATACAAAACACCACGGTCAATACTTAATATATCTCTCGATCTCGCTATCTAGTGCGCCGGGCGTGTGAGCTCCTACGCACCTATGGCGGGCGGTTACTCCTCCGTCACTGTTGGTTTCTGGGGAGTATTTGTAGGTTAGTGAATATAGGAACTGACCGTAGCCAAGCAAGTAAGGATATCACTTGTGTCCTATGTAGTGAAGACACTTCCATATTTTTGGGGCGCTGTATGTTGGCTTTTATTTTGAGTTGCTTCGAGGACGTCATTCTGCTCTATTGGGAGCAAAATGCCATGATCATACATCCTGGCGCTCCCCACCGTCGCGGGTGTGTGTGGAGATCCTGTAGAGATGGGTCAGCTAGAGCTGCTAGACCTGTATATCTACCCGCTCTCCAAAGTCAAAGTGACACCCACTCTTAATAATACTAGTCAACACAGACCTCTCTGTGGGGTTATTTCAATCCAAGACTAGAGTATTTGCTGAGCTCCTAGACGCTGGTGGTATTTGTGGTATGGAGATGTACATATGTACTTACCTGACCTTTTATTCTCTCTGGTTCCTGATTGGGATTTGGGCAAAAGCTTCTTTTCGGCGGACTTCACTTTGGGTTTTTGCCTGCATGTTCTCGTTCAGGATTAGGATTGGAAACAATATAAAATCTGACAAGTATATTGAGCCAGCTTGGGGGGGAAAGCGGATCAGGCCTGTAAATGCGTTCGCAGATATTTTTGCTCCTAGTGTCATTGTTAGCAGTTTGACGGGCTTAGCGGCCCATATCAAGATACAATTCTTCCCAGTGGCTTAATGGCCATTTCTTTTGTTTACTCAACAGTTCTATATTGGCTGTAGCTGTGTCTAGTTATATGACTACGAGGAAGAGTCATAATATCTAGCAGTGACTATGGAAGACAGATAGTTTAGCGGTTCGCACAGGGGCTTGAAGAAGTCGGTTATGCATGCTCTGTTTAGAGACATCTCTGGTCAGTACGAAGTTTGATTAGTTTCAAATACTGGATCATGGAATAGCGTACAAAAATTGGTCCTCAACACCACCGAGTGATAATCTATGATCGTAAAACTTGGTACCGAATAGAAAAAGTGTTTCGCTCTGTACCATTAGGTACAAAAACATAATCTAAGAATGAGTGAAATACTCTACTATAATCATTTTATTGGCGCACTAGGTAGCGGTAACTATGCGAGTGATATCAGATGATCTAAAAAGTCGCAGTGCAATCTACGGGGCGTGCCATCTAGGGATCTAGGTAATAACGGTGCAATGCATTTAAAGAGCCTCGACTAGGATCAATATAAATACGTTGTAAATATATTTACGGGTTGATCGCCGTGTACAGAATCGACCAAGCATCATGGGAGTGGGGCGTCCCTCTATGACAATAAGCCGAACACACCGGGCCGGGCAAGATTAGGCCAGCTTATACATGCCAGTGAATACTGCCATGGAATTTATAAAATAAATTTATCGATTAAGTTATCTGTTCTTTCCTATCTCTTCATGTAGTGAAATCACTACATGCCTCAAAAAAAAAAGATCAGAAACAGCACCAATCCGAAGCAAATCTCTCGAGACACGTTCTCTAACGAGTTATGGAGTAAATATATTCACGTGCAACCACTTCCCAATCATGACTTATCGATTTGTCATTTTCATCTGTTGACAAAATGGAATAGCACCACCTATTGATGGACCTGTAAACCTTCTGTTCTCATTTCCCCCTTGCTCTTCCTGTGATTCCCCTTTGGGCAAGGGAGTAGACATATGTCGCCGACCCCTATAGTTTTGACGTTTTGACTGCAAAATAGTCATTTCAGCAAGGGGTCCAGATGCAGGGCGAGGTAAATGTTCCTTCAATTCGGATACCACAGAGTTCTGATCACCAACACTTGACTCATCCTGTGATGCATTATTATCGTCGGGGCAGGGGATCTCAGGATAAATGGGTTCCTTTGGAACGTCTTCCTGATTTACCAAAAGCCCGGGAATTTCACGAGGAACAAACGGTGAGGCTGAGGCCTTTAGACGACTTTCAACCTTTGTCCCACTCTTTTCCAAACCCCCATTCTCTTTATCATGCTCTGGATGCAACTCACTCTGGGAATCCATTTTCTCCTCAAGGCGTGGTTCTTTACGAGGCACCTCCTTCTTCTTGATGAGTTCCTTTAATATCTCGATATTAGACCAATAGTGTCCTTCAATCTCCATCGACGATGCATTATCGAGAATCTTCCGTATCAAATCCTCACTAGCGAACTTCGAGAAGCCTTTACTCATTCGTAGGTCCTTTAATCTGTTAATGGTGAAGGCTATAGAGTTACTAAGGTCCTCTAAAATGACCTCGGTTGCATGCCCCATGAGCGGATTTATTAGATTATTGTCCCACTTATCCGCACTTTTTGTCAGTGAGGTGTATTGCCTTAGCTTCCAAAGCCTTATGAACAGTTCAAGAGCTTCCTCCCCTCTTATAAACCTGTTTTCTTCTTCTCTATCCTCGTCCTCATCCTCGTCTCTAACAGTAGAACTCTTTATCCTTTCAATCAAAAGGGGAAGCACACTCGATTTGGAAATTAACGACCTCTTCCATAGGCTCGGAATATTTCGTAGCTGGGAAAACCAAGAAATCCCTTTATTGAACATCCATTCATCCGTCACATCGCTATCATAAACTGCCTGGAGAATGTATGGAATTATTTCAGCACATCCGTTTCCGGTACACTGAAATTGATGTGCCAGTCTATAGGTTTGAAAGTGAGCCCAGTCCTCCAGTTGAGTGACAAGAAAAAAGTTTGCAGCAATAGAAATCTGCAGGAATAAATTCTCAACGCCCTCAGCTGGAAGTAGTCCTTTTTTGTAGAACTCGCTGCAGCGGGATTCTTTGTCCACTTCAGGTTCTGTGATATAATCCTGGAGGTTTGCATCAATCCCAAAAATAGCTGAAGGTATCCCGCAATACACATGCATCGCTATGGACCAAAGGGAGAAATCCGTAAAAATAGCCCTTGATAATTTTGAACAGTGTGGCGTTGGATCTTTGAACCTCAAACCAGCACGAGTTTTGATTTGATAGTACTCGACTCTGATATCCAGTAAAAACCGGTGAACTTTTATTGAAAACCTCGGCCATCCATTGGTTTCTTCGCCGTCAAGATCCCCCAAACTGATCTCAAAGTCTGGTAACATCGACTCAGGTAGTGTTGATTTCATGCTTCTGGTGCTGGCTTCCATACGCTCATCCTTATTTTTCAAACGCACATCATCACTGCCCATCGCTTTCCAAAGTAATTCCAGGGATTCTATAGTGTAGCTTCTCTGTAGAAACCTTTCGACAAAAGGCCGATTTTTTTCAGGCACAGATATTATCGTCACTTCCTTGCCTCGGTCGTTTATTGCTTTGCCAATAACGTTCCCGAATTCAGTCGGCAGCTTGTTCCCAGATGCAACGTAGAAGAGTGGAGAGTGGACCCAGACACTGTCGTGGCCGTGCAGGACGAAAACCACATCACCGTCATCGCAGGCCATTTTTCGAAGCTTGGCCAAGTCATTGAGAAGGTCTTCTTGAAGATCATAGCGAAAAACAGATTGTGCAGGGAGGGATAGTGGGGAGACTCGCATGACGAGGTTCTTTGGGTTGGTTGAACGATTCTAGGTTTGGGGAGCTGGTTTTGATGGTGACGGTCATGAGTGGGGAGCTTAGAGTTTCTATATTCGATTGATGTCAAGCTTTATCCGAATAACGACCAACTATCTCTCCAGTCTCTAAAGCCACGAAACATGCGAGTCGAGGAGTCATCGCCCAGGCAACCATTATTCCCCGCATCAAAATACTGGACATAATGGGCTTGTAAAGCTCTGCGGTGCGTATGCGTACGTAAGCACACAGCTTTATTCGCCATCTATTGTACCAATATGTACGTGTAATTTACATTTGATTTACATGAGAGGAAGAAGAAGAAGAGATGAATGCAGGTATAAAACTCTCAGTATCTAAAAATAAAATTGATCATGCGCAGCACCAAACCCTCGGAAGCAAGACATAAAACCCAACCAGACCCCCAATCCCAAACCCAGATTAAAAATATATTAAAAAAGCGGTTTCTACAACGGCGGTAACGGGTTTCTAAAGAGGAAAAATCAGTTCAACGAGCCCAAAACTTAAAGACTTAGAGCTACATACCTGCAGATTGGACATTGCAGCCGGAACCTCATCCACCCCTCCAAACAATTCGAATGAAATACGTGTTTGCAAGGTGTGACCATGTATCCTCTCCTCCCAAGTAACCCAACACCACCGCTTCTGCCTGCCTCGTTTTCACTGGAAATTGTGGGCACTTCAACTGATTGCATGCAAATAGCACAATCGAAGATTCTTGCCCCAGGTACAGTGGATGGCGATGTAGGAACCTGGGGATCTGCAGCTTCTAGGTCGTCAAGGGGGAGGATCGGGTGGTAATCGTAGGCCGGTGGGAGAAGCTAAGATTATTGTTAGTAGCGAAAGTTTGGAGAGACTGATGAATGACTTACGTTTGTTGGTATCAAAAATCTAGGTCCAAACATCTCCTGGCTCACTAAAGCACAGACTTGAAACCAGACCCAACCTATGATCAGGGCTGCCGTCTTCAAATTTGGCTCTATATAAAAGATATTGTCTTTCCAGCAATAAATATATAGCACTGGCAATACCCTACAAAAGCTCATCCCAGCCACAAACTCCCAGGTGAAGGCTTTCCGACATCCGCGCATGACATTTCGATAGACCTGTGGTATCCAGAAGCTGTTTGCCAAGACTACAGCGCTATTCATAAAGATATTTCTGAAGAAAGGTGGCCAAGATGTTGCGTGAAGGGATAGAAAGATGGATCCCAAGAGAATAAAGTAGAAGCGAGAGTACAACATTCCGAGGTCTTGTCTTCCGTCATCATCGGAATCATTGGTATCTTGGTTTGGGGGAAGAACAACAGGAGTTTGTGGTGCAGCAGTTACAGGGGCTGGAAGCCCACTAGCAGAGAGATTTATTGGGACAGGGACTGGCGCTGTATTTGTTGCTGGAGCAGCTGGTGTGTTTGCGCGCCGTTCGGGCCGTTGGACGCGGTATATTGTCATTAGAAAGCGCATACCAAAGAGAGAAACCAGCAAAAAAGAGAAAAATGCCGCTGAAACCAACGGCAGAAAACATGAATCTGGAATAATTTATTAATCCTGCTTCGACACTAATGTCGCCAGATTGGAAACGACCTAACATACCCACAAAGATAGAAACCGCTAAAAATGCTATAGTCAAGTAGCCATCTACCACACTCATCATAGCCATAGTCCAAAAGCTAACTCTGCTAACCGTACTTGGTGTATTACTCTCGTTCATTTGTCTGATCAATAACCAGATCTGCACAATCATTACAGACGCAGCACACAATGCGAAATTGGATGCCTTATCATAATATTTCTCAACCTTCAATCCCTCTGATCCCTTTGTGCTAAGAACGAACCCACATGTAGGGGAATAGATGATAGAGGAAAGGATTATTGGGGGTGCAGGTGGGACAGGTGCACCAGTAGGACGACGTAGTTCCTGCTCAATCTCGTGAATGGTGTCTAGCGTCATGGGTTGTTGCGATTGCAACGGATTTGGCCCAAATGGAAAGAATGACATAAGGGGAGTTGAAAATGCCGGGGCATCTATTGGATGGAATTGAATATACACAATATATTCGCAACGTGGATCAGAGACCTGGTCGGAGCCTGATTGCCAGGGAGAGTTGGAGTGTGATGAATCCTCTTGCTTTTGTATTGCTGTTGAGATTGACGAGAGTAGAAGAGTTTTGGAAAGATTATATGATTCTTCTGTAAGAGTAAAGTGGGGAAGCGCGAATATTCCTGAAAATCTGCTCAGTGGAATAGTTAACAAAGTGCCCCCAGTAAGGACGAGAAAGCCGCAAATTTGACCAGTGTAACTAACCTCTCGGAAGAAGTAGTCAAAACCATCTCTCCAGAGTCCGTAAAATGCACGCCATATAAGGTAATTTCTTTCGAATCGCCACCCTCTTCGTTCTTAATCATCATAGTCATTCCGACTTCCTGAACTTTCCCAGGCTCCTTTTCCTCGATATTAAAAGTAATCTTCCCACTATCGGCAGTGACATTCTTTTGATACGTTATGTTTGACTGTGGTATTAGGAGTCCCGGAAGCTTCACGCGGCTCCATTCTCCGTGTAAGGTTCCTGACACGTTCCGATACAGTGGTAATGGCCCATTCAATATAGGGGCACGCTTGTTGTTTTTATTTTCCTGAGCATTATTATCCGATTTCGGTGCTTCGCCTAACAGTTCCTTCTCTATTCCATTATTTGTCCCTTGGCTCCCAACATTTCTGGCTGGGACCTCTGAACTATGATCACCCCTGAAGTAATCCGCCATCACATCTTCCCTCATCTTCCGCACCTGCCCTCTGACTAGATCTGACGGGAACACCGACTCATTCTCAGTATTGATGCCAGTTAAGTTTCCCGGCTGCCTAAACGTCGAGTTTCGTAGTGTTTCGAGCTCTAGTTTCTCCCTCTCGATAATGTGGTCGATCTCATGTCGCTGCGTGGGTGAGTTGCCATCGGGGGCGAGCAGGATTATGATTATGAGTATCAAGAAGACTCCAAGGCGGGATTGCTCCATAAAGTTGTAGGAGCCCAGGGGGTTTGACTGTTCGTAATCTCAATTAAGGTCCTGGTTAGCTGTCAGGACTTCTGTAGTCTGGAATTACTTTATGGAGTTAGACAGCCGACGTCGCACAAGGCTTATTCAGCCTCAAAGCTCTAAAGCTAGGTGCATGTGGGTACATGTAGGTACGAGATCGTCAATAACATCATCAACTTGAGCTATCTACGCTATAATCTAGCCATTACCACAGATGGATGGTTACATGTGATTGTTACATAGGAGTTAAAGTATGTCAGGTTTGATTATGAATAAACCGCTAGGTTTATAACTTTGAAGCGAGGAACTGGTTGAAATTAGGGTTAGGTGATTTAATGCACCAAGAACATAGGGCTCGGTACCTGGCCGAGCTTTGTATTAGTTTCAATCCGATATTGTGTCTGTGTCCCTCTGAGCTCTGTTGACTGGATTCGGGAGTTCTAGGTGTTTCTCGCTCATATTTTCAGCCTCAGAAAGCTCAATTTGGTTGCCTACAATTATTACGTCTAAATTTAGATTGGTTCTCCCCGCCGTTTAAAGCATTATCTGCTAGTCTAAGACTCAAGATCTAATAAGAAGCCTATAGAGGATAGTTTCATCTGATTTTTGGCGCTAAATTCCTTCGGGAAAGCAAAAATCCAGATCCTCGAGAAAATCGTATCAGGCAATTAGGTTACCGATTACTCATGTCCAATCCTTTTTGGAGGGGGGAATTTCCACCACTAAGGTTGCAGTTTCGCAGGTCCTCTGTCCCTCTCCTCCTCCTCCTCCTCATTCTTCTCCTCTTGATCCAAGCCCCACCGCCATTTCTTAATTTCCTCAATCACACGATACTGGCGTGTGACGCGGTGCTGCATCCTCTTCAAACGTCAAAACGATAGAATGGGAATGCAAATCTACCGCCTGGAGATTGCATTGATAACTGAGGATCGCAGCCTCAAGCACCCTCCGACTAACCTGAGTTATATGTAGAACCTCTCCACCATCTGCATCCCACAATTTCTTGTAGAAACAATAATACTATTACAATGCTCTCCCGGCTTGGGGAAGGAGCTCTAGAAAAGCTACAGACAACAAAGAACATCGCAAAACAGTGTCTAAACCGAGCCCTAGGCTACGCGGACAAAGATACAGAAGGTAAAAGAAGTAAATAACTATCCGAGTATATGTAGGAACCCTTCCCGACTGACGGCTAGCAGAGAAAGACCCAAAGAAAGCTCCCGACAAGGCTGCAAAAGAGAAAGTGGAGCAGTCGATGATCTTCAAGCGCGACGCTGCCTACGAGGAAGAGCTCGAAACAGTCGAGGACGAAGATGACGAGGACTTGGTCCTTATAACGCATCAGCCATGCAGGGTCGAAATCGAGAAGAAGCCAGCATCACAACCAAATAGGAAGCAGGAGAAGTTTCGGAACTTGGAACTTGGAGAGGAGAGGTTTGAGGAGGTTTCGTTGGAGTAAATTGTGCTGCCCAGAAAGTGCTTCATGACTTCTCTCCCTTGGTGGTGGGAGCCGGTTAACTAGCTTTGCAGTGGATACTCTCTTTCGGCTCTGGTATGCTGATATCACCAAACCTCTTGAGAGATCCAGTATAGCTCATAGACTCTCGTTCTGAACAGGGCATCCTCCGCACAACTAGTCGGGATATTTGGACACCCGAACCTATTGCGAGGCATGGTGCATGGTGACGGTGGACAGTATCTTTATTGCTCAGGAATTGTGGGAGAGATTGCCGACATTTCATTCTCCCTCTAGCACTCTTTAATTCCCATTTCTTTCCATTTCTTTCCACTCTTTCAAGTCTCCCTTCCTCTCTCTTCTTTATTTCTACTTCAGGCTTGAGCCTGCAGATAATTTCAATTTTTAATTTCAATTTCAATTTCAGCTTCGAATCGCTTATAATCCTATTAACATTATCTTCGTTGATTTTTCGTCTTTTATAACTCCTGGCGATTTCCCTAGGTCCAGCTCCCTGCATTTTGCTCAAGGCGTTTAATCCATGTTCTTCCAGGCGCATGAATTTCTACACCTAGTTTCTAGATTCCCATTTATAGAGATACATAGGGCAGAGAAATGTAGACGGCGTAGTCACGAGGTTCAAGCCATCTCTTATGTATTTTCTCTTTCACCCTGTAGTTACACTGTGCCCATCTTACAAGGGCCGGGAGGGAGCACACTGCGTGTTCTTCTCTTTTTTGATCAATCCTATAGATGATAAAACACGAGTCACTCTTCAAAAGCGTTAGTGATATGGTAATGACCACTTCCGTCCCCGATAGAGAAGAGCATTCCAAAATCATAATGAATTCTGGGAAGATGAGCTGTCCAAGAAACACTTCTAAAAAATAAATCTTCGTCTGCTTTTCCGCCGTACCTGTGATAAGCCCAATCCAGGCTTTCATCCCAGACGCCGGCCATATATGTCATAACTTAACACAATCTCTGTTCTCTATTGGGCTACTAGGAACGATGGGTAGTACCGGCGAAGAATATCGATGACTATACTATCGCTGTGACTGTGCTTTTCTCTCTCTTCTTTACCTAGCAGTTATGTCGTAACATTTCCTATTCTCCTAGCTCACTACGTAGTCCATTTCACAGAAGCACAGGACCGGGTAATCATGTACTATCACTCGTTCACTACATAACACACTCCACCACGATCATTGACTCTCCTCTTATCTTTATCAATCCGTTAATTCATCAATTGGAACTTTATTATTCAAAGCAAAACTAACACTAAAATACGTGGGCAGCTTTATAGGTAAGCAAATAGCTATTACGCCCCCCTCCATGTACATTCTTTCTACTCTACACCCCACCCCACCAGATCTTCGAAGAGAGAAAGAAAAATATTGATGAAAAACAAAGAGAAGAAAGTCCTAAGTAGGAAAACTTTTAAAAAATCCCGTTGATAAGAGCAATGCTAATAGAAAAAATTGAGCAAGAAAAAAAAAAAGAAATGAAACATGTGCATACCCAGCAAGCACTATTACCTACGCCGCCGACCCTGCAGCAGCCGCCGCCATACTGCTCCTGAGCACGCTCGCCACGCTCTTCGGTGCCACGCATCCATGCTCGCAGACGACCGCCTTGATACACTCGCTCGGCGTGACATCGTACCTAAAGCTCTCAATCCTCATATTATCGATATCCTTCCAGCCCTGCAGGGGGCCCATCTCGCGGGCCTTTGTGTCGCTCATGTTAACGAGCAGCTCGGGGTCGCCTTTGCAAGTTAGCCATCAGTACCCATCAGATACTTTTCTGAGGGGGAAATACCAAGCTCATTGGACACGATCCCGTCGAGATTGATCTTGTCACTAAACTTTATGCTTTCACAGCAGACAACGACGGGGATGCCAACTTCCCGTGCGGTAGTAGCGACAATTGCGGTACCGCTACGAGAGTAGAGGGCTCCATCAGCCATGATAGCGTGGGCACCGAGGAGCACGCGCGTGGCAGAGGAGATGCTGTGTTCGAGGCCATAGAGATGGACGTATTCACAGCGGATTCCGGCCTCGGCAAGACCTTGAAGGAGGTTCTTTCCTTCGAGGAGCGGCCGGTTGTCAACAACGATGACGCTGAAGATCCTGCCTTGGCGGTGGGCTTCGAGGAGGGCTCGCTCGACGACCTGGGATTTGCCGTAGGTGAGGAGGGTGTCACCGGTGCGGATGTACTTGTCGACGGTGGTCTTAACGATCATGTCATCGGCTACTGTGAGCTTCTCTCGGATGAAGTTTTCAATACGTTCTACGAGATGCTTCTTAGATGCCTCCTGAGTCTGGTCAGGAGGGAGAGTGGAGATTTCCTGCTTCAGCCAGCGGATGGTGTTACCCATTGCCGTGGACATGGGGCGTGCCGATAGGAGGTAAGCAATCTGATGAGAGAGATAGTGTCCTGGGAGGTGACGCGAGAGTGAAGATGCGGGGGGTGTCTCGTAGTCTTGGATTACCTATGGGGGGGTGGTTAGTACGTTGATTAGTGGGGCGAGTGATTTGTTATGATTCTGGTTAGAGTTAGAGGCCGAGGGGATTCATACACGTTTCATAGCTAACAGAAACCCAATACATCTCGCAGTACTCCCTGAAAGCACATATTGGTTGATCTGCATGCCTAATGTCAGGATCGCAGGGTGCACATCCACATGGGCATGCCCCAACCCGAACACAGGCCCCTTCTTCTTCTCATTCTGCTCCACTGACAGGTCCTTGAGCAATCCGACGAGCCCTCGGTCCTTTGCCGGTTCGACAATTACCTCTACCTCCTTCGCTACCGTCTTGACTGGTTGGTTTCCGCTGCCACCGCTTGTAACATAGATGGTCTTTACGATGCCACCGCTGCTGGTCACTGGCTGCTGCACTGTGACTTTAGCACCACCTTTAGTGCCTGCTGAGGCTTCTTTAGGTTTATGACCGCCCTGGGCGGGGGGTGGTGCACCACTGGTGCCTTTAGTTTCCGCACGGCGGACGGCCTTTTCGGCCTTCTTCTTTTCTTTGAGTTCCTTAGGGGTCAGCTCCCTTCCACCATCTCCTGCTGCTGCTGTCGGAGCAGCAGTTTTCTGATCCTTTATAGGCTTAGGGGCCTTAGGCTCCTTAGCTGGTTTAGGAGCAGCCTTGGGAGTAGCCTTGGGAGCTGGCGGGGCCGCTGGGGATGTCGCTGCGGATCCTGAGGGGGTTGTTGGGTCTACCATCTGGACGTGAGGTTAAGGGTGTTAAGTTTAAAAGCGAGGTTATATTATAAGTGTGTTTGTAGTAGGTGTGGGTGATGTAGTGGATGCACTGGTATTGCTACTACCAAGATCTGTGTATTAGGTGTTGTTTTTTTGGAGGTGAGTTCTTTAGTGGTGGTAATGGTGGTGGTGGGGTATTTCCTTCCTTGGTGGTGGGGTGAGTAAGACCGCAGCAAGTGCCATTCTATGGAGTCACTTGCCCAGACAGGTCTAGCCCAGGAACCCCTTGTGTAGCCGGGTAACTGTCTGGGTCTGTATGCATGAGTGATAACCCTAACCTTGTCTGACGACGACACAAAAGCACTGACTGGGATCCAGGACCTGATTGGGGCTAGTAGGGGAGATCTTTCAGAAAGGAATTTGAGAGCAGGGTAAACAATTCCTCCATTCTGTCGCCGGCCGCGGCTCGAGTGCAATTGATTGAAATCTTGAAATGGTTTTCTGGTGCAATAGAGTCTTTTTGCCAGCGACCGCAAGAGTCGTTGCTCAACCACAAGTGGAGATATTTAATAGAGAATAGATAGTAGAGTTAAATAGAATATAAAGAAAGCGATTTTGAGACTACCATCTAGTATGCCCTCCATTGGCTTTGAGACACACCTCAACCCTTAATGGCAATTTATCTGGCTTTGATTGAAACAATGCCTCCCACTCCTCTTGTGCAGTGATAAAAGGTTCATCATCACAATGAGGTCTTCTCTGTCTATAACTTCATCGCCTTTTTAGTGCACTCTTGAGCATTTCCCATGAATTCTTTATGGCGTTGAAATCTAATGATCCAGTAGGCCAATCCCCCTCCTGGCTGGACAGTTTGTATCTTTATTTATCTGTACAGTATTTCAGCCCATTTTATGGAGAATAACAACAGCTTACCACTTGTCATATCTTGAAACTTTTGCAGAGTTCGTGGTGGAGTGGTTATGGTTTGACTCACCGTCAAAAAACGGCGGGAACTTGTTGCATGCGACTGTACATGCAGGATGCGTATCATATATCACTTTTCGAATACCGTGCTTAAGAATACGCCGTCAAATATTTAGAATACCAATCCCTAGAATTTTCCTTTGAGAGTATTCCTCATACCATGCAGGCCAAGGTCCCCTCAATGCATGCACCAAAGTCTTGGGTATTTCGATTTAGTGGTGGTCGTTGGCTAAAAGACTCTAATGGCGGACTTCAGTTAATTCTAAGATCATGGTGTCCCATCTGAATGAAAATTAGGCATTTCCGTTTTTCTTCATGTAAAACCTTCTTTATTTGGTATTTATTGTCTACTGCGATTTATTTTCTTTATTCTGCATGGCTTATATTGTGTTTTTATTATAGGTATAGGGGTGGATCATAAAGATGGCCCAGGGACACATTGCGTATAACCCCACCATTGAAACAAACTCGTTTTGACACTTTTATGTAAGTACTTATGCTTGTAAATGCGAGGTCCCCCCGTAGACCTGGTTTTTATTGACCAATAAATGCGCATTCCATTGAGCTCACCGGGTTCGCCATTGACCCGGAAAGCACTGAAACTTGTTGTGAAGACACTAGAGCAGAGTAGGTAAATAAACTGCCTCACTTGAATCAATGCCGCGATAGCCTGGCATCGTCTAAATCATAACCCAATTTTCTTGTGTCTCTTATCTAAGGTTTTATGGACATATATACCCGGACACCTCATAATCTGAAACATACATAATAACCAGCACTCTACGTGCAGGCCACAGCAGCAGTAGACAGATTTACAGACAGACAGCTAGACAGACAGGCCGGCCATGACCGATCCCTTGGTGACGGCTTGATACTCAAAGGAGCCACCGAGACACTGTAACCGTGATGCCCGCTGATTGGCTGCACGTTTGCTTCTTTTTTGCGTTGTGCCAAAATCCAATCCAACCAAATGGACCCCCAGCCAGCCCACAGGTCCGAGCTCAGCAGCAGAATCCCCTTTTCTCAAATCCCATCCTCTTTCTCTTTTCTACCTACTCTATCTCACCTCTCCCCTGAACCTGTCCTCCTTCTGCTACCTCTCCACTCATGCCTTGACAGAAGAAGGGCGCTGGCAGGTATCGTCGCTGTGCGGTTTTTCTCCTTCGGTTCTCTTACAGAAACCTACCCTCGCTTTCTTACTTGATTATTATTTATTTACTGCTGCTATTATTTTTTTCTCTTTCGCACTTTTTTAGGAGGCTCCCTACCAGTGCACCCACCTACCTATCTCGGCCTCTCTCACTAAGGAATAAATACACACAGGCAGAATTGCTCCCCCCCCCCTCCACTCGTGTAACCACAGGGGAGAAATGATGATGATGGAGCAACGCGAGGGCTCGCGACAACGCGCATTCATAGTGCTGGGGGTGTTTGGCGCAATAATCCTCCTGACGAATCTGGCGCTCATCACCGGAACCGACTTTAGCATAAGGATCGAGAAGCTACATGTCCCCGAGGTACTGGGCGGACAGCCTAGCTATGAGAATGAGAATTTGCAGAGCGACGTATGTAGCCGGGAGAGCCTAATTGTGAGAAACGACGGTAGCTGATGGTGGTGCTCAATGATCGATAGCTCTTCAAGATTACGCCGTTGGATGACTTGGATTTTGATAAGTCCTCCGAGACGGTCGATAGACACCCGATTGTAGGCCTCATGCGTGAGGCGGCCGAGAGGTTCCGCGCGTACGAGTCGTCGAGGTCAACGAGCTTTGCGGAGGCTGTAAAGACGTACAGAGAGAGATATGGGCGGCACCCACCCCCGGGATTCGATAAAGTATTATCTACTCTAAGCTCTCTCTCCCGGAAACCTGAAAGCTGACACCAGAGTAGTGGTACAAGTTTGCGCGCGACCGCGGAATATACCACCTCGACGACTTCGACCAGATCAACGACGACCTGCGCCCCTTCTGGTCTATCCCCCCCGCCGAGCTCCGCCTCCTCGTCCACGGTATGCTCGCCGAAGAGTCGGGCCCCAGCGGCATTGCCGGCCTCGCAATCAAGGAAGGGAAGACTAGGATTCTCACTAGCAAGGATAACTGGCGCGCTGAGACTATGAGGGATATGCTCGACGTCTTTGCTCATGAGCTGCCCGACATGGAGATCGCGATGAACCGACTAGATCAGCCGCGAGTTATTGTGGAGTGGGAGACGCTCCAGGCGCATCTTAAGAAGGAGGAGGAGACCCGAAGCATGCCCGAGAATCCGAAGAATGCGTTTACGCCCAGGAATTTGGTGTTCAAGGAGACGCTGCCGGTCGCGGACTGGTTCAAGGCCCCCGGGAAGCCGTATATGGACCTTGTGAAACCGGCTTGCCCGCCAGACTCATATGCACGCTCAGAGACTATATCCCCCGAGCAAGCAGAGGCAAAGTATAAGCTCCCACACACCGGCGGGATTGTGTCGAACTTCAACACGTCGAGCGACCTGTGCACTGTCGGACCGGCGATCAGTCAGCTTCACGGCTTCATGTTCTCGGCGTCGTCCGTCATGGCCACAAAGAAGCTCGTCCCCGTCTTTGGCGAGTGCAAGGTCAATGTCAACAACGATATCCTCTTCCCCGCAAACATGTACTACCGCAAAGACGAGCGCTACCAGTACTCGGACAAAAAGGACGTCGCCTGGGAGGACAAGGCCACAATGATGTTCTGGCGCGGCATCACCTCCGGCGGAGTCCAGGTCAAAGATTCCTGGCGCCGCCTCCACCGTCACCGTCTCGTCCTCATGACGAATGCTACGCAGCTCGAGGACACCCAGGAGACGTACGATATCATGCGGTGGGCGTCGGACACGGAGAAGAACTACACGGAGGTCCGCGGCGCTTTCCACCCCAGTGAGTTTGCTGAGAAGCACACGGACGTGGGGTTCCCGGATATGAAGTGGTGCGTGCCAGACGATAACTGCGGCTGGCTGAAGCAGTACTTGTCGCCCGTCAGCCAGACGACGATGACGGACCAGTTTACGTATAAGTACCTGGTTGACGTTGACGGACACTCGTTCTCGGGAAGGTGGCATGCGTTCTTGAAGAGTAGGAGTATGGGCATCAAGTCCACCATCTTCCGTGAATGGCATGATAGCCGCCTCTTTGCGTGGTTGCATTTCGCGCCGATGGATAACCGCTTTGATGGTATGCCCCCCTACTTTCCCTCCTACAGGTGAATCATGGCTAATCACTCGCACAGACCTCTACACCCTGTTGACATACTTCATGGGCCTCGGAACACCCGCAGACCGCAACTCGACCAGCGCACTGTACGT
Source organism: Morchella sextelata (assembly GCF_020137385.1). Lineage (NCBI taxonomy): Eukaryota > Fungi > Ascomycota > Pezizomycetes > Pezizales > Morchellaceae > Morchella > Morchella sextelata. The sequence goes on from NW_025408641.1 coordinate 834,383, forward strand.
CCCCGGCCACGACTTTGAGGGCAAGAAGCTGGCGAACCAAGCCCGCGACTGGGCCGCCACGGTCCTCCGCAAGCAGGACATAGAAATCTACATGTACCGCCTCATGCTCGAGTATGGGCGGCTGCTGGACGACGACAGAGACGTGATTGGGTATGGCGGCGACGGGAATGAGATCGATGAGGGCCGGTGGACGGTGTAGCTTTGGGATGGGATGTGAATGGTGGGATTGTAATGGCGTTGGGTGTCCTTTTTGTGTTTTTGGGTGCGTAGGTGGGGGCGGGGGCAATGCGGAAGGTGGGGGTGGGATGGTGGGATTAATGGGTTATTTGCGGTGGTGGGAGCGCACTATAGGGGTGTGCTGTATGGGTGTGCTGTATGGGTGTGTATGGGTGTGTAGGAGGGGGTTTTGAGATGAATGGTGGATAGTAGCCCGAGGAACGGATGTAATCTGGACGGGGGAAATGACTGTATTAGTATAATCCAAATGTTCTGATGGTTATGAATATATATGCATCTAATCTTGATGGTGGTTTTGTAGTGTTGGTAGCTTGCGTATAGTAGTGGTTTTTGGTGACTTAGTAGAGTTGTTTCGTGACCAGGTAGATGGCTGACTTAACAGCAGCAGTGGTGGTTGAGCGGGGAAGATGATTAGCTAGTGGGGGAAGGTGTAGAGGTGTAAAGACATAGAGATGTGAAGGTGGTGGGTCCATCAGAGTGCTGGATATCTGCCTGATCTCAGGTGGGTAAATAGTGCGGCGTAAATAACCCCAACCCTGACTTATTCGTGAGTGATATTGTGTGCATGGTAGTTATGGTAGCAATGGCTGCCTGGAATACGAGTGTAGATCCTAAGATGTGGTGTATCACGGCATCACGGGGGCCCGGGGGCCCGGGGGGGCAGGGGTGGCAGGGGTGGGGGTCAATGATTGTTATGTGCCTTTTTGGGGTGGAATAGAATTGTCTGGGGATTTGGTTTGGAGATGGCAATTGAGCTTAGGAGTTCGTATTCACTCATGGTAATGCTTTTGGAGGTTATGTGTTCCTGTGGAGTACCTGCTGGGCTGCTGTATTGTATTACTATTCACAGCCATCTATCACCTCAACTCCAGAAAATCACAGCGAACACAACAAACCAGCCAGCTAGCCAGCTACCCATCTCTATAAACCCCCTTTTTTTCATTTTTCCGCCCCCGGTCCCCCATACACACAAAAGAAGAAACAGACAGAAGAAAAAGCTACCTAATGCTCCTCCCCCTTGACGAACGCCTCATACTCCTCCCTCCCCAGCAGCGCCTCGAACTCGGCCTCCTGGCCCTCGCCAACCTGCACCTTGGCAATCCACCCCTCCGCCTCGGGGCTGCGGTTGATTAGAGCAGGCTTCGCCTTCAGCGCCGTGTTGGCCTCCACGACCGCGCCGCTGACGGGCGACATGATGTCGGAGGCGCTCTTGACGCTCTCGACGGCGCCGAAGGCGTCGCCGGCGGTGACCTCGGTGCCGGCCTCGGGGAGCTCAACGAAGACGACGTCGCCGAGGGCGTTGGCGGCGTAGGTTGTGATCCCGATCGTGGCTGGGAGAAAGGGGGGGGGGGGGGGTTAGTGGCTGTGGTGGGGGAGGGAGGGAGGGGGGGGGGGAGGGGGAGGGGGAGGGTGGAAGGGGGGGAGTACCGATGTTGGAGACGGACGGGTCGTGGGATACCCATTCGTGGTCTTTGGTGAACTTTGTGACTGGGGCGGGTTAGCGGGTGTTGAGGAGGATGTTAAATAGTATCTTGGGAGGTGTACCGTAGACCCTGGCGGACCCGGAGAAGGCGCGGGTTGCGCGGGGGGCCTGCGCGGGGAGGGCGGACCGGGTGAGGGCCGAGAAGGCGCGGAGGGAGAGTGTGCGTGCGAGGGAGGCCATTGCGGTGGTGTTTTGCGCGGGGGGGATGAGGGAGGGTATTGGGTATTATTAGGTGGTGGTGCGGAGGGGGTCTAAATGGCGCGAGAGAGGAAGGAAATGCGTGGTTGGGGAGAGGCTGCGGGCGGGCGGGCGGGCGAGCAGAGCTGGGGGAAACAGGAACAGCCGGGTGAGACGTTGGGGCGGGTCACGTGCTAAGCTAAGGAGCGATAAGCGAGGTCAAGCAGGCAAATTGCCAGTGGATGTCGACGACTCGAAGGGTCATTTCTGCTATTTCCTTCCTCGCAAAATAGATACATCAATCCTTCATGATCATGTAGCAGTCAAGAATCGATCTAATTTGCACCATCATTTGGTAAATACAATATCTACATTTCTCGTTCGTTGAGAAGTCTCAAGAACGTCCGTACTCGAGCCGTGACCCCGCGGATCACGTGTGTGGGGGACCTCCCACTATAAACGCCCAAACCGACCCCGGTAAAAGAAAACCATCACGGCGAAGCAAAGAATTTTGAGCCTCACGCGTCAGTCCGCATACCTACCTGCAGCCTCTCCTTCTCCCTTTCTCTATACTATTTCTTTACTGTAAAGATGCTGTACGAATTGATCGCCGTCGTAAGTCCCTCGCCCTAGCTTCTAATTGCATGACGGGTAGAGCACAAACCACTAATACTCTCTTCTGTCTCCTACAGGTCCGCGGCCAATCCCTCCAAGAAGTCAAAGAGTACCATCCCCCCCCTCCCCTCCCCTCCCCTCCCCCCCCCCCTTCTTTCTCCCCGCCTACTAACTCCCCTCCTCCCCCGTATAGCATCGCCAAATCCGCCGGCACGCTCGTCCTGCGCAACGGCGGCGTCGTCCGCGGCTACACCAACTGGGAGCGCCTGCTCCTCCCGAAGAAGACCCACAAGCACCAGAGCACCCACACGCACGGGCAGTACTTTGTGATGCGCTTCGACTCAAACAGCGTCACGCAGAACGAGATCAGGCGCACGCTGAAGATGGATCCGCGGATGGTGAGCTTCTCGGTGGTGAAGCTGGGCACAAAGTTGGAGGAGGTGGCGGGGGTGGGGGGGAGGACGTTTAATCTGAAGCCGTTGTAGGGGGTGCAAGGTGGCCCGCGGGGGGGGGGGGGGGGAAGGGGGAGGGGGAGAGAAGGGAGGGGGGGAGGGTTCTTGGTTTTTTTTTTTTTGCTTTGGAGGGAGTGGGGGGGGGTGGACGCTGTAGATATCACTGGTATGGTATGGCGGTGTGGTATAGAAAATGCCAGATCAAGCCGAAATAATATATCGCACTCCAGTGTTAATTGCATCCAATACCACCCTCGGAAGATTCATTTGGCAGAAATGACCGTCTCAGTATATATATATCAAATCGTAACAATACCACCCAAAATAGTAGTCCCTGTACAGCCAAGTCTCACCTCTGAGACATAAGCCCCCCCCCAAAGGGGAAGCGGTCAATGATCCGTTCACCATGTATTGCTGCTCGCCCACGCACGGGGCCTCACTCGGTGGTTCATGGCTTGCCACTCATGCTTGATTGTGGTTGGAGCGGGTTAGGGGTTTGGGTTATTGGTATTATAGTGTGTAGGCAGGGAGAGGTATGAGGGGAGAGGTCAATGATACGTTGTGTGTTTTTGTTTAGCTACAAAGAAATCACAACCACAGAACTAGAGACAATGACGAAAAATCCGAAGTGAAGATTGCCCTTTTTTTTTATTCCCCCTATCTACACCCCCTCCCTCTCTACGCATCCACAATCTCCCTATTCAGATTAATCTTCTTCAATATCTCCTCCGCCCCCCTCTCCACCAGCCCCCTCGCAACAACCCTCCCCATCTCCTCCGCCTCCTCCTCCCCAGCAACCTCCATCTCGCCCTCAAACTCAACAGCCTCCCCCCCATCCAGACTCACCACAACACTCTTCATCCTCAACACCCCGCCCTCCCACGCCGTCTCAACCCCAATAGGCACCGAACACCCCCCCTCCAACGTCCGCATCAGGCTCCTCTCCGCACGACACGCCAGCGCCGTCCTCTCATCGCGCAGCGGCGCCAGCAGCGCATCCACCTCGTCATCCCCCTCCCGCGCCTCGATCCCCAGCGCGCCCTGCCCCACAGCATGCAGCAACACGGGGCTCTCCAGCGGCGCGGTAATCCGATGCGACAACCCCAGCCTGATCAGCCCGGCGCTCGCGAGGATGAGCGCGGCGTAGGGCGAGTCCGGGTCGTCGAGCTTGGACAGGCGCGTGCCGACGTTGCCGCGCACGTCTTGGAAGGTGAGGTGCGGGTAGCGCCGGGCGAGCTGGGCGCTGCGCCGCACGGAGGAGGTGCCGATTGTGGAGCCGGCGGGGAGGGAGGCGAGGGTGCTGTGGGGGGAGGGGGCTTTCATGACGAGGGCGTCGCGCGGGTCTTCGCGCGGGAGGATGGCGCCGAGGGTGCAGTGGTGGGGGAGCTGGGTGGGCATGTCTGTGCTGCGTTAGCTGCTGTCTGCTGCGTGGAGGCGGGGGAGGGGGAGGGGGAGAGGGGACCTTTGAGGGAATGCACAATCATATCGACCCTCCCGTCCAGCAGGAGCTCTTCGAGCTCGTGCGTCCAGAGCGCTTTCGCGCCGAATGAGTGCAGTGGCTTGGTCTGGTTGTTGTCGCCCGTGGTGGTCATGGACACGATCTCGAAGTCGAGGTGCGGGTGCGCGGCGATGAGCAGGCTGCGCACGAGCTCGGTCTGGATGAGCGCGAGCTTGGACTTGCGGGAGCCGATGCGGATGGTGCGGCGGGGGGTGGGGGCCGGGGCCGGGGCCGCCGTGGAGGAGTCGGGCGTGAGGGTGGACATGAGGGCGTGGTGGGCGCGGAGGAGGAGGTAGGAGGCCATGGCGGGGTGGTGGGGTGGTGGGGTTTTATGTATGTATGTATGTATGTATGTATGTATGGTAGAGAGAGGGCAATTGGTGGGTGGGTTCACGATTGCATGCAGGTGTGTGGTGGAGATGTGAGTGGATGGCGGGTGATCCTGTGTGCTGCTGGAGAGAGGTGAGTACGTGCAGTATACAGTATATCGCCAACCAACCACGCAGACCAGGCAATATACCTCCAGTCAAGCAGACGCGAGAAGAAGAAGTCTCCCGAGTACGTATTCCAGCCAGAAGAGCCCGAGAGGTTGTGCTCTGTTTCGGTCTGTGTCAAACCTCCATCCAATCTCTAGCATGCAATCGTCTTCCGGCAACCCGAAAGTGGAAAAGTCGCCAAGGCCCGTGTCCCCTCCCTCGGCTGCGCTGCCCCGCTCTGAGCTGAGAAAGAAAGAAGAGCCGCAGATTGAAGATTTACTTGCACACATACAGCCAGGCAGGTCAAGTCTCAGCTGTGGCGGAAGAGAAAGAGAGAGAAAGAGAGAGAGAGAGAGAGAGAGAGGGCAGTTCGGTGCAGTGCGGTGCAGTGCAGTGCAGAGAAGAGAAGCGAAGAGAAGAGCTGTGGCGAGTGAGTGATCGTTCAGACATATCTATCGTTCTATCTATGATCTACTCTAGAGCTACTTCAGACATCGTCCTTCTAACCATCTACATAACTGACGTCCTCTCAATCCCTGCTGCGAAAAAAAAAACCAGAACCCTACCAAGACCCAATTACCTCATCAACAACAAATATTAGCAGCAGCAGCAGCAGATCCTAGATATCGATATCTACAATCCAATCTCTCGATATCTACCCCACCACTGCCACCAGACCTCCCCCATCCATCCGCCGCCTGCCCACGGCCCACACATCCACAGAACCCCCCCCAAACATGCTCGCCAGAGCTCTCACCCGCTCCCTGCTGGCGTCAAGGCCGTCAATGGCCGCTGTCCCCCGGAGGTGCCCTGCCATCCTTCCCAGGAACAGCCCACTGCTCCTGAGCACCCTGCAGCAGCAGTCACGAACATATGCCCTCAAGAAACGAAGACCATACACCGGCGGCGACCCGAGCAAGGACGTGGACCCCGCCGACGCCGACCCCATCATCCCCACAGAGGCCAATGCCTCACCACTCTCCCAGGACGAGGCCGCCGCCGCCGCCTCCTCCTCCTCCTCCAGCACCCCAACCTCCGATGCAGCAGACCCAACGGCCAAACAGACCAGCACCGGCGGCGGCGGTGGTAAAGGCGACGAACCCCCCCCCAAGACCAGCACCGGCGGCGGCGGTAAAGGCGACGAACCCTTCCCCAAGCCCTCCTACGTCTCGTCCACGGACCGCAAGCGCGAGCGCCTCGCCCGCCTCGTCTTCGTCTCCTTCCTCGCCGCCCTCGTCGGCGGCGCAATCTACCTCGGCCAGGACCTCAACGAGTTCGAGAAGACCATCTACGACACGGCCGCCGTGCCCAACGGCTGGACGGCCTCCGCGTTCTACGCGCGCCTGAAGGCCCGCCTGCAGAACGTGCTCGACTTCTACAACGAGCCGCCGTTCGAGAAGTTGCTCCCCGACCCGCACCCGGACTACTCGCGCCCGTACACGCTCGTCATTGCGCTCGAGGACCTGTGCGTGCATAGCGCGTGGGACCGCGAGCATGGGTGGCGCATTGCGAAGCGCCCCGGGTTGGACTATTTTTTGGCGTACCTGTTTAATTATTACGAGATTGTGGTGTTTGCGAACCAGCATGACCAGTTTGCGGCCCCCGTCATACAGAAGATGGATCAGTACCCCGGGTACATCATGTACCCGCTGTTCCGCTCGCACACGCGGTACAAGGATGGGAAGTATATCAAGGACCTGAACTACCTGAACCGCGACCTGTCGAAGGTCATCATGCTGGAGACGAACCCGGACGCGTGGGCGATGAACCCGAATAACACAATCAAGATGAAGCCGTGGACGGGCGACGCGGACGATAAGGAGCTGGTCAAGCTGATCCCGTTCTTGGAGTATATTGCGGCGATGGGCATCAGCGATGTGCGCCCGGTCATTGAGGACTTTGGCGAGAAGGACGTGGCGACAGAGTTTGCGAGGAGGGAGGCGCTGGCGAGGGCGGAGCTGAAGAAGAGGGTTGAGAGGGAGAGGGCGCAGAAGAAGGGGTCGCTGGGGGAGGTGCTGATGGGCGCGCTGGGGATGGCGCCGCCGAAGAAGAGGAGGGAGGATGAGGAGAAGACGTTCATGGATTTGGCGAGGGAGAGGGGACAGCAGATGTATGAGGAGACGCAGAAGCATATTGCGGAGCATAAGGATGAGATGATGATGGAGCAGAAGAATATGGAGAGGGAGGCGGCGGAGCAGATGAAGACGAGCTTGAGTAAGATCTTTACAGAGGTGAGTAACCCCCCCCCCCCCCCGGTTTGGAGAGCATTGGCGCTGGGTGAGGACGGTTTTGCTGATGTTTTTTTATAGGGCCTGCCGAAACCTCCGGGACAAGCTTAATCGCGCTTCTAGCCATCATATTCTGAGGGTATTAAATACGTAGTAGTGATATTGAAATAAAAAAAAAAACGGGAGCATCTTGTCCTTCCTTTCCACCTTCTCTCTTCTCTTGGTTGTTCTTTTCGGTCCGGTTCTATTCTTTTCAAACTCCACTCTTATTTTATTTTTTCTTCTTTTCCTTATATATTGGGGATTCACTTTTTTTTTTTTTTTTTTTTGTACATAATTGGTTCTGTACGTGGGGTGGTCATTGCCTTCATCTTTTCGTCAGCTTAAGGGGGTTACACAAAACAAAAAGAGCTGGTTAAATTTGGTACAATGGGCTGGAGGGCTGGAGGCTGTATTGATATGGAAAAAAAAATTGATCTATTTCGTAGAGGGGAAGGCCGGGCTGGGATGGAGGTGCTGGGTTCGTAACGTCGATGGTTTTCAATCACAGGGGAGGGAGGAGCTGCATGTAATCGTGGGTATGGGATGCTTCAAGTACTTGCATGTAATCTACTTGTCCTGTGTGTATTTATTCTCGCCCCCCCATGGTCAGTTCGTACCGGTGATGTACCTGTGTAAGTGAGTTGAATGGGGTAAAGACAATCAAATAAAAGTTGTAAGGTCCTTCATGTTTCGACTCAAATTTAAACCCCCGGCCCGGTGGTAGATGCCTCCCTCCCTCCCTCCGTCGGAATACTATTGTGGGCTATCAGATTGGCTGCAATAACCAAGTTTTTGAAACTACCTGCTTCAATCGAGTTCGTATTGAAGCCTAAGATAACAGAGGCATAATTAAGGAATCACAAAAACGAAATCTCTTGTCTTCTCCCCTGGTGGTTGACGTTGTGGGGGAGGGTCGACGTTGAAGTTGTTAATTTTTTCCTATACACAATAAGCTTCCGGATAATTTTTTGATAACTCGCAATATACCTTCAGCGGAAAACTGGGCCTAAGATGGAAAAAATATCGTTGTAATGTACTGGCCTCTTCACCTCTTGGACTAGTTTTTCTCACCAAATATCCGTCTGCTACACTTGGAGATAGAAGATGGGATGTGTATATATCACAGGTGCATACATGGCAATTAATGAATTATCAATCAATCAATCAGGTGCATACATGGCGAGTATGCTTGTGTATATGTCAATATATCCGGGTCTGAAAGCTGTCTCCCTGTTGTCATTAACTTTTGAACAGGTATTTCCGTCGAGAGATGACACGTACATGGAGTTTTGTCTTTAAAAAAAAGGGCGGTATTGGACCCCGTCTTCTACTCGCCATTCCCATCCGCAATTATGGCAGTTTCTCAATCTTCAAAGCACCACCCGATGGAAGGTAGGTTAAAACATCTATTTGGCTCATGACTCATTCTCTAAATTGTGAATAGGCTCCGAAACGACGACCAAAGTGGACTATCATCAGCTCAGCATTTCGACATATTGCATGGAACGCACTGTTTTGGGCCCGGTACTCCCCCCACCTCCTCCGATGACAAGCAAGCAAGCGAGGAAGGAGTCAAATGAAAGATATCGCTCTCGCCGTCGGACTTCAGACGTGGGGCAGGAAAACAGACGGCACCAAGCTGACGAGAAGTTAACGAAAGCCAGGGCATCGGCGAAGAAGGCTGAACTCAGAAGAGAGAAAGCTAGACAGGCCACAACCAAGAAGGCTATCAAGTTGATGGAGAGGCAGGGTACTTTACTAAGCTTCGGATTCCCTGCAACTAAACCCAGAGCTCAAGTTGTTAAAGATGATACTTAGGGATATCATGATACTATCATTAAGAATATCTTGCAGCTGTGGAGGTGTTGATTAACGTTTTTATCATGGGTGTTTTCGAACGAGATCATGCTCAAATCCAACAAATGAGCGCGCATCTAGCTGAACAACACACATGTATACACTGCTCAATTTAAAATAAATTGCTTTGAATATTCAGCTTCAATTGAGGCACATCACTAGAATGTTTCGGGTTGCGCAGTCTGGTAGCTTGAATTTCAGTCTTTTTAGGTGTTTTGGTAGAGAGATGTTCGAAATATCAAATAATACATGTATGTACTCGACAGGTTTAATCATAGTCAGTACTTGGGGAGGATGAATGGGATTAATGGTGGGGAAGAAGAATGGAAATCTTCTGTCTAGGTCGAACAACCCCGAATACTCATAGTGCAAAACATGGCCAATAATATACTTGTAGGTGCGTGCGTGCATGACTTTTCTCGGGTTCTAAACGCTGGATCAATAGGATTCGTAGTCAATATATACAAAGTTTCTATAATACTAGAGGTTTTTCTACACCTGTGGTTGTTGTGAAGGTTAGCTGCAGTCCTTATCATAGCATCGATCATATATACAATTAATAAAGTAATCAATCAATCAATTATCATAGCATCGGATCATGGGAAATCACTCGATGAATACGTTCAGCCCAAGTTCTTTATCTTCAGTAATAATAGAAAAAGCGGTACATATGTATATACGTATTAGGCTATAATCTAAAGGGAAAAGAGGTGCTATTGATTTTACTAACTTACCTGAGATTGAGCTATAATATTTTCGGTTTGATATCTTGAAATATTCGATAACCCGCTGAATTCACCCGGCTGGTATCATATTCAGACAGCCTGCGTGCATAACCTCTGAAATTTGGATAGAGAAGTTTGAGTGCGCATATGTCTGTATGCATCGGGCTTTCGATAGGGTAGGACTAGAGCGTGGTATCTACGTGTAGCTGGGGTTCTCGTAGCATCTGGGGAGAGCTTCTTCTGGAAGGACCCGGCCCGAGTTTGTAATGTCGACCGGTTCATGTACTTAGTGGCAAACAATTGCGGGCTTGCATTTTTTTTTTTTATCATGCACGTCCAAAGGACCCTTGCAAATCCTTTGCTATTGCCACCTCGTTTGATTGGCCAAAGCTATCTACCGGCAGAATTAGAATCGAATCCATTTACCAGGGCTATGGGGAACTGAAATACATGTACCTATCATCATGGCATGTACTCCAGCTGCCCCATCATTATTGATAGATACCTACGAAACACTTTTTACCTTCAGCGAGATGGAAGCTTCCAGGCGTAGAATTTGGTAATCCAACGCCTTTTCCCACTTGAGAGTCATAAATCCCAACTTTGGGCTGTGTAAGGACAGATATTGAGTTAGGCAACCAATTCGGAAAGTGGGGCAAAGCCACATCTCAGAGCCGCATTGTGGCGGAAGCGCGTTGTAAACAGCGAGAGCTATGAGCATTCTAGAATGACTTAAGGCCCAAGAGCCAGTCTTTATCGCGGATACAAATCAGTGATAGGAATTAAACCAATTTCATGTGCATAAAGCCAGATAGCCAGGTTGAGTTGATGTGGGGGACAGGTTTGTTACATGCTATTCGTCGATGAAGTTCGGCGGGGTTCTTCTTGGCTGGCTGAGGTAACGAAGCTCCCAGTCTAAATCCGCCTCCCTCAACACCTCTCCCAGCACCTCTCTTACTTCTTCAACCTCCCCTCCCCCCCAAACCTTTCTTCTATCCATCATCACATCTACACACCCATCATTCTCTCCTTGTCTTCTTTATTTCATCCATCTACAGAAAAACACATTTATTCCACCTAAAAAGAATCCAATATGCCGGATCACGAAGATAAGAAGAAGAAGGTCAACTTGGGGTATGTTCATCATCATGTTCCCTTCATCTTGCATCTTACAATAAACGTCATCAGCATTTGTTCCTAGAACCATCTACTAACCATCTCTTTGCGCTTCAGGGACTCATCCGGTGCTCCGCCAAAAGATGTGAGAATCCACCTGTTCGCCTCGGTTGATGAGAGGTTGCAACTCCAGCTCTTGTATACTAATTTGTGGAAATAAGGCCGATGATGTTGCCACCGCCATCTTGAAGAAAAAGAAGAAGCCAAATAGCTTGATCGTTACCGATGCTGTGAATGATGATAACAGTTCGTTGCCCCGCATCGTTATCGGTAGGATTGCCGCTAATGGATAACCGTCATGTAGGTATCATCGCCTTATCAAACAACACCATGGAGACGTTACAACTCTTCCGTGGTGACACTGTCCTTGTCAAGGGAAAGAAGAGAAAAGACACAGTTTTAATTGTTCTGGCCGACGATGATCTCGATGATGGATCTGCAAGAGTTAACCGTGTAGTCCGAAATAACTTGCGCGTCAGGCTGTAAGTTGAACCAAGTCCTGGATGTTGGAAAGATGCTAACAAACTTATAGAGGAGATGTCATCACAGTTCATCCCTGCCCCGATATTAAATACGTAAGTTTTACTCGAGGAATAAATTACTAAACTGTCTAACATTTTTTCGCAGGCGAAACGCATTGCTGTTCTTCCCATTGCAGACACTGTTGAGGGACTCACGGGTTCTCTCTTTGACGTTTACCTTAAGCCCTATTTCCTTGAAGCCTACCGACCTGTGCGAATGGGTGATCTCTTCACAGTCCGAGGTGGTATGCGAATGGTAGAGTTCAAGGTTGTTGAGCTTGATCCTCCAGACTATGGTATCGTTGCTCAAGACACAGTTATCCACTGTGAGGGAGAGCCTCTAAACCGTGAGGACGAGGAGGGTAACCTAAATGAGGTTGGATACGATGATATCGGCGGTTGCAGAAAGCAGATGGCACAGATCAGAGAGTTGGTTGAGCTGCCGCTGAGACATCCCCAGCTCTTCAAGAGCATCGGTATCAAGCCTCCACGCGGTATTCTTCTGGTAATTTCCCAAATAACCCTTTTCTAAAGTACCTTTACTAACAATTTTATTAGTATGGACCTCCTGGTACTGGTAAAACCCTAATGGCCCGTGCTGTTGCCAACGAAACCGGAAGTTTCTTCTTCCTTATCAACGGTCCCGAGATTATGAGTAAGATGGCCGGAGAGTCAGAGTCAAATCTTAGGAAAGCTTTCGAGGAAGCAGAGAAGAACTCTCCTTCCATCATCTTCATTGATGAAATCGATTCTATCGCCCCCAAGCGTGAAAAGACCAATGGTGAAGTCGAGCGAAGAGTTGTCTCCCAGCTTCTTACCTTGATGGATGGTATGAAGGCTCGTAGCAACATCGTTGTCATGGCTGCCACCAACCGACCTAACTCAATTGACCCTGCTCTTCGTCGTTTTGGACGTTTCGATCGTGAGGTTGACATCGGTATTCCCGACCCAACCGGTCGTCTTGAGATCTTGCAAATTCACACAAAGAACATGAAGCTTGCTGAGGGTGTCGATTTGGAACAAATTGCATCAGAAACCCACGGTTATGTTGGTTCTGATGTTGCATCGCTTTGCTCAGAGGCAGCAATGCAGCAGATTCGTGAGAAGATGGACTTGATCGATTTGGATGAGGACACCATCGATGCCGAGGTTCTAGACTCACTTGGTGTTACTATGGAGAACTTCCGTTTTGCGCTCGGTGTCAGCAACCCCTCAGCCCTGCGCGAGGTTGCCGTTGTCGAAGTTCCCAATGTTCGCTGGGACGACATTGGTGGTCTCGAGGGTGTCAAGGCCGAGCTCATCGAGTCAGTACAGTACCCTGTGGAGCACCCCGACAAGTTCCTCAAATTCGGAATGTCACCGTCTCGTGGTGTCCTCTTCTATGGTCCTCCCGGTACTGGTAAGACCTTGTTGGCTAAGGCCGTCGCCAACGAGTGCGCTGCCAACTTTATCTCCGTCAAGGGACCCGAGTTGTTGTCCATGTGGTTCGGTGAATCTGAGAGCAACATTCGAGACATCTTCGACAAGGCTCGTGCCGCAGCTCCTTGTGTCGTATTCTTGGACGAGTTGGATTCCATTGCCAAGAGCCGTGGTGGATCCATGGGTGATGCCGGCGGTGCCAGTGACCGTGTCGTAAACATGTTGTTGACTGAGTTGGATGGTATGGGTGTGAAGAAGAACGTTTTCGTTATTGGTGCCACCAATCGTCCCGAACAGGTAAAAGCCCTTTCAGCCTCGTTTCTATTTTATTTATATGGCAATTCTAACAGATTTTAGTTGGATGCTGCCTTGTGCCGCCCAGGTCGTCTTGACACTTTGGTCTACGTTCCTCTTCCCGATGAGACATCCAGAATATCTATCCTCAAGGCCCAGCTTAAGAACACACCTGTTGCCCCTGATGTCGACTTGAACTACATCGCTTCAAAGACTGTAACTATCCCCATGTTTTTTTTTTTGACTTTATAGTGCGATACTAACGTTCTACAGCACGGATTCTCTGGTGCCGATTTGGGTTTCGTTACCCAGCGTGCTGTTAAATTGGCCATCAAGCAGGCAATTGCTGCCGAAATTGAGGCCAGCAAGGAGAAGGACAATGCTGGAGATACTGAGATGGATGATATTGAGCTCGAGGACCCCGTCCCAGAGCTTACCAAGGCTCATTTCGAGGAGGCCATGGGTGCTGCCAGACGTTCCGTCAGTGATGTTGAGGTCAGGCGTTACGAGGCGTTTGCTCAAAGCATGAAGCAGTCAGGTGGTATGAACACTTTCCGCTTCCCAAGTGAGGGCGAGGGTGCGGCCACTGGTGGCTCTGGTGGTGCCGGGTTTGGCACAGGTGGTGAAGATGATGACTTGTACTCATAAATTCGTTGAGGGGTTTCTTTTAATTGATCAGGGCAAGTAAAACACCGGATGGGTCTGACAAACATTGTTTTTTTTTACATCTTGTTTTACGAGAAATGACAGCATATTTTTTCTCTGCTCTAGAATTTGATACAGCAGCTATTTTCATGTATCTGTTGTTATTAATTCATATCAATACTGGTTTTTTTTTGCTCCTTGGGTAGGGAAATTATGTTCTTATAGTTCGGCTTTTTGTTCTCCCTTCTACTTAAATCGATTTTATGGTTTCGTGAGTTATATATCTTGTGTTCTTGAATTATGCAAGCTCAATTCATTAGATCAAGTAGACTATTATTAGCTACAAGGATACGAATCTGCTCCTACACACATAACCCATCTACACGGTTTTTCTTACCTCTGCTGCTAATATGATGTGCGTGAGCGGTCTACGCGCGGCAAGAGTTTCTAGTCAATCATGTATGGTTAGAGAAAAGTGGGGTTAAAAGGACCTACCTCGGACTACAAGATCCAAGAATATTGTCATGTGGGTTTGATTTTATGCAATCACATGTGATCACTCGAAGGTCTTGGCTGTTTTCTGCCTTCTCATTCCGGGTCATTACTATCTAGAGATGGCAATACTCAGAAGCGAGAGTAAAAATCTCGTATATATGTAGCTGATAGACTGTACATACAGTGTAAGTTAGATACAGTAAGTCCCACCCTCCGTGCGTACATGTAATTACAAAGCATCTCCTAGTGCTTTCATGCATCGCATCATTTCCTCATGATCATGAATAGAACCCATCATGCCCGTCAAGTATTTAAAAGGGAATATCGCCGAAAAGAAAAGAAAAGAAAAAAGGTATATATAAAGGAAGCAAAAAAAAAAAAAAAAAGAAAAATTAAACTCTAAAACGCCCTTCCTCTGTCCCCCCCCCCCCCCCCTTTCCCCAAACTAAAAAGTCAAACTTTTGATCATTACCGATTACCCGTAATTTTTTCCACAACCTGTTCTCCTTTAATGCCCCCATCCCCAAAGCAAAAGAACAAAAAAAAATATATGAAAGCAATTATGCCTAGCTTCCGACAACAGACGCTGCTGTGGCGGTGCTAGTGTAGGTCTCTTCTCCTTTATCAACCAAGTCTGTCAAATCCACAAAGTCTCTTTTGGGAACGTCCAGCGACATGGTTCTTCTTGCATGCGTGCTGCCTGCCGGGCTTACGGATCTCCCGTTTGGAGAACGTTCCGATTGTCTGCGGCGCAGGTTCTGGATGAATGGCGACGAGGGGCGTTCCCTTTCGAGACTGGAGCTGAAGGTCTTAGTAAACGAGGAGATTAGATGGTGTGGGGGGAAGGTTACATGGGCGCATTTCCAGAAGTCATGTATAGAAGAAGGTACTTGAGGTTTGGGAGCGTGTTGCGTAGGTCCATTACTGAGAGACCTTGGCGGCTCATCAACTATGCCACATCACGATTGTATTAGTTACCGGCTGCTATGATGGGTTTGGGGGAAATTACCTGCTCAATATCCTTATTCAGCAAGAAGATTCCGTACTCGAACCGGAAATGTAAACTTCCTTTCATCCATAAGGGAAATGTTCTCGCGCCACCGATAACACTGATTGGATCCATGATGAATGAGTTACTTTCCACTGGCTGTACCGGATACCGTAGATATGTGCCCAGGTAATAACCCAGCTGATACACCATACGAGCAGTGTAGCCCAGAGCTGCTGAGATAACCTCATCATTATGATCATCATGGTCCGTATTGGGTAGATACAAGCCCCGAATCGTGAATCCCAACGAATGCTCAGGGGTCGGCTCAATAGGATAGATCTGCTGCAAGTCGTTTACAATGCGGCGCCTCTGAGCTTCGATGCCACTCTTTGTCTCTGCAAGGTCAATGCGAGATCTCTCGAGTTGTGTGGTGGCTTCTTCGAGGAACTTTTCGCTAGTTGATTGACTTTCTTTACCGAGTGCCATAGCGCTTCTGCGTGAGCTGATGCTCTTCAAGAGATTATCACGGCGAGCGGTGACACTCTCTAGGCGTTTTTTCTCGGCTGCGAGAGCTTTTTTGGCCGCATCACGGCGAGAGGTTGCGGCAGCGGTCAACTTGAGCAGAGATAGAGGAGTTGCTTCACGAGTGAGAAGAGCGCTTATTTGCGAGGAGACCTTTGCGGTAGTCACTTGAGCATCGTTAATGCACTCTTCGAGGTTATTGAGCTTCATCACGGTGTCGTAAGAGGTGGATGGCTATATGAATATTAATATTAGTAAATCGAATTTTTGAAACGAGGGCAGGTGTGAGTGCACAATTGTATTCTCGCTGGAGAACGACAATGATGAAATAGAGTTTGAAATATTGTGGCCACCAGTCCGAAGCTCTTTTGGTAGCGGCATTGGGAGATCGTTAACTACAGTATAGATTCCGTCGGATAGGGAAAAAATAATGCAGTTTGTAGAAAACGGGTACGGAAAGTTTTCAAGCTGTTACGTCAGTTATTACCCGTCGCGTAGTGAGGGAAAGAGCTACCAACACTTTTCCCAATAAACCTTAACGACGATAGTGCAATGTCCAACTCGACAATAAGCTGAAATTGTTCGCTGACGCCAGCCCATAATTTGACAATTACTACGTCCCGTCTCGAGATATGCGCTCCGGCATTTGTTAACTCGAACGACTGGAAGTTCGGATTCTATTAAGTTGTTAGCTTCCTCTCCCCGTTGCTTTAATCTAAAACACTCACGTACCATTGACTTATGAATAACTTCGCTAATGTATATTGGATCATCTAGGTGTCGCACACGCAAAAGAGAGGACTCTCAACTCAGTACGCTCGTTCGCCATCAATAATAGAGGATAAATCGGAGTAGCACCCACCTCCAAGCTCTGCAACATGCAGCGAGAAGAACACATCGGACATTCTCATATCCTCAAGTCGCTTCTGCTTCTGTACCGGGCCGTCCAACCCACGCGTACTACGTCGCCTCGAATGTGGTCTCTCTGAAGACAGGTCGCTTGACGATTTCGAGTGGTGCAGGCTTGATTCGCTCTCATCCTGTTGAGTAGCAGCGAGCGTCTTGCTCGCTGTTCTCCAGGCACCTGCCAGAAAGTCGTCATCGGTTGATTTCCCTCTGGCACGTGAAGGTGCCGTCGAAGTCGTCAAATTCCTCACCACGATCCCGTTCAGATGCCGTAATTTACGACCCTCCTCTGTGTTAGTTCTCAAAAGCTTCATCAAAAAATCGGAAGTCCCCACACCTACCGTGGGTAAAAGTAGAGGTCTCCCCCTTGACATCGTGGTCTCTGGAATATCGTCAGAGTCCATAGTGGGGATGGCAGTGCCATCACTATCTGAAGGCATAACTGTGCAAGTTGCTATTTTTCTCGCTGGGGACGATAAAAGCTTTGGGGAAATTTGAAGCTCGACGTGGAAGTTCTGGAGATGTTTCGGTGCAGTACAAATAAAGTTGTAAGCTGCATGACGCTGGTGTGTCTCTGAGAGCAAGGGGTGAGCTATGACTAAGCCGGTGATGTAACCGACAATTGAATGGACCCTGCTCGTACCTAGGCTTGATACCATACAGTTTGTCCCATCAACCCTTCTGTTACTAGTAACTTAGATAGAATATCTTTTTTTCCACACAATGTTACTCAAAAAAAGTATTGGTTGAATCACTACTACTTATGAGAACGCCAATCAGAAATCCAGGAGCTCAGTGTCCCTATGAGATTTGCTAATGAAATGTAAAGCTATAAGATTCATCTTTGTTCAGGCTGGATGTCGGTCCTCAATCCTTCTTTGCACTCGGGCGCTGGTGCATCTGTACAGCTGTATCTTTTGCTAGGCAAGTTTCCTCTTAGAATTAGCAATTCCCTAATTATTTGGTTTTGAATTTAATCCATCTCTTTTTTACAACTCCATTAGGTCTTTACAGATAGAATATCTGCTCCATTATGAAGCTCATTTTTAAAGAAGGGCTCAGAGACCAGTATCTTCATCTAAAACCAGGAATGTTCCATACAGCTGCTTCTAGGCCGACCTGGAGTTTCAGATCTAACATAGAGGCTATTTAACCAGCCATTGGAAATTTCGAACGAATATTTAAGGGGGGAGGCTTGGCTAAACGAGCTACACTACCAGTTCGGAATTAAAATTCCATCGAGAAACCGTTAGTTATAAATCTACACCTTCTCTTACCCTTTAGGACGGGGAATGGTCTTTGCGCAAGCTCGGGGGTAAAAGGATACTTCACAATGTCTCACTCGACGAAGGTCGCCAAGGAACTGTGTCTGGGCTACTTGGCATTCAGCTCTTGGGACAAAATTTGGTGGTAGAAACGGTTACGGACAATGCTGGTTGGTGGACTGCTATATCTATTCTGTGTAGATTCTTTGGCAGCCAGTGGTTAATTAGGAGCCCTAGGCTTTCGGCAGGGATATATTCCAAAGTAGACTCAGCTAGGCGAAGCTCCTTGTTGTGTCTTTATAGCTACCCTTTGCCTGGCCCTTAATCTGGATTTCGGCACATAGAATATGGTATCCCTCTGAACGTGTAACGATATACACATATATATACCTATCGTTTTAAGTTTTGACTCCGGTAGTAATCTAGGTAACATGCATATAATCATAGATCATTAGCGTACCAAGTAGTTGTCCGCCTATCATTCCGTGGCCCCAAAAACGGGGTATGCAGATACGCTAAATGGATCAACACAGTAGCGGCGAAAGCCCTTCGCTCTCCCTAGCCACCGGCGGAACGCCCATATTTGCACCAGATTTCTCAGCAGAGTCTCCCTAGCTATACCCAGCTTTTCCACCCCCCATTCTCTTACAGAAAACTCGCACCTTCTCTTCTATCCGAAGACTCGGCTTGCACAAAAATCATATAATTTTATTCAGGAAGCCGGCGGTCGATAGTACTGAAGTAACGTAAGAGTTGGGACTGGGGTGGGAGGGCGACTACATATGTACTTATTGGTCAAATTGCAGAGCAAGGTGGTTTGCGTGGCCACTTTCTCCGTTACATAGGACGATCAAAAAGAAACCCAAATACGCAAGCCTATGAGATTTTAGTTCTCCTTCTCTCTCTCTCTCTCTCTCTCTCACGAATTTCTCTAAGCGCACAAGTACCAGAGGTACCTAGCCTCGGCCAGAACTATGAAAGTTTCTTAGCCAAATATCTAGGACACGCAGCACGTGGCTACGCTTAATCCAATAAACCAATAAAGCACGCGTATGCAGACCAACCAAACAAGTTTAATCCCACCATATTTTTTTATATTTTTCTCGCCTTTTCTATCTATCACTCATTTAATATCTCGTCCAACATCTCATCTAATATCATCTAATATCGCCTAATCTCTCATCGCTAACCTCTAAATATTCCTCTCCATGCAAAAATTCCACACTTTAACCTCATCCCTCGAATATCCGAATACTGTCTCTACTGCCTCTACTAGTATTCACGGTAACAATCACGACATTTGTTATGGAGACAGTCCATACACTGTCTCAAATAATATGTATTCGCCGATTCACAACGGCAGCAAATCCATCTTGCTGGCGTGCGCGCGGACTTGACGTTGCTGGGCCTCTTGGGAAATTTTTCCGTGCTGGTGACAGGCACGGGGCACATTGGTGCAACGGGGAGAACGGTGTGTGTGAAGCACATTATTTTGAGTATTTTTGAGTGGTTTTTGAGTATTGGTTTAGTATTTGAGTGTTGATTTGGAACGTGGGTGGGTATTTAGTATTTGATAGTTGTTGTTAATGCTGGTGTGATTGTGTGATTGAGATGATGCTTTGATTAGAGTAAGAGTGTGTGATATTTAAAGGTCTTTTGCACCGGTATGAGGGCTTTTATGATGAATTTCATGCATAGATCTTCAGGTTTTGAAATATGCCTTTTCAATCGGTGGGGTATATTTTCCGTTGGGTTTCAAGTGCTGTTAACGTTTTCATACTGGCAGCATGAAAGAACACTACTTCTGACGACTAATACCATTGATATTATGAGTGAAAATATGAAGACAATGCTACGCAGTTAACAATATGCAATTAGCGAGATAATCCCCCATAATATAAGCTCGGGGGTAGGTTAACCTCTGGCTTCATTTCCGTATGCGCAGTTCACTGTAAATTACTCCTCTATGGTATCAATAGGAATACCGAGAGCTGAGTTGGTTGTTGTTCTTGAAATTAAGGCAGGTCGGGTTCCTGCATCAATCGAGTGACATCAAGTGATGTGAACACCAGTGAATAAACCCAAAAGTGTGCGTACACAATGATCTTCAAGCCTCCGTTTGCTTTCAAGACAGTTCACTCCATATGTGAAATAGCGTAATTCATATAATAGCCACCTTCAAACCGAAATTTTCTTGTCTAAAAACAGCCTTCGCCTGTTTCTCGCTCTGGATGGACAAAACTCCGTAGTCTTCTTCACTCCTTGGGAGCTCCCATGCCACGTTCCTCTAAATGATCAGTTCTATTGAAGCGTTAATAAAGGATAGAGAAGTCAGTGGGATGTAGAAAAGAGCAGTCGAAAGCCAGGATGACCATAAGCACCACGCGCACGCCCGGGGGTCCACAACTAGTGAACTAGTACATAGTAACTCTTGAATGACTGAAGACTTCATAGTATACGGAGGTTTAAAATTGTGGCAGGAGAGCCAGAGGCGCAGGTGTGGATACTTGTGTAAATACCTAGCAAAAACTGAATGTAGACGTAGCTCTCTTCATTACACTGCGGGTGGAGAATCGTGGTGTAGAAAGAACGTAGTGTAACGGCAGGAATAATTAATGGTAAGAGGACTTTGTGCTGCTAATGAGTCATGTATAGCAAACCGTAACTGTGCGAGACGGTGAGTCGACATATGGTGCCTAGTACTAGAAAGTACTCATAACAGATGTATAATCTATCATAAATATTAACTCGACCTAAATGTAGCCACAAAGGCTCGAAAAGCTCAAAGACTTCAAACTACGTACGGTAGTTGTAGATAGCAAACTACACTGCACCTTAAAGCTAGAAATATCAACACAAAGATTAGTTATGTGTCCCTTAGACCGAGTGATGATTCATGGCCACAACTATCATATCGAGTACTTCTGGTATTGACATATACATTGCACCATTTATCTCGATCTCCTCCAGATATATCGACAATATCTTAATTAACCTTGTGGTTGAAGGATTGCTAATTGGCTGATGAGATCCATTGCTATTCAAATCCTTTATTACGTCTACAGCACATACTACATCTCATTAATCAACTTCTCACAGGACATTCGATTGAATATCATTCCCAGCTGGCAGGCCGTACTATAGGCCATAATATATTGCACCTTACATCAAGTAGCTGAGCTCCATGATTCCTCTCTCGTGAGGGGAAGTGTGACAAGATCTGATAGCTACATCATCTCTAGAAGAAACACATGAAGCTTAAAGAATTCCTACAAAGAATTACTCCATAAATGGCATACTCGATGGGAAAATAGACAATAAGGGGCTTTGCTTGGGTGAAGGTAGGTGTGTACTATTTAGACATAGGCATACACCAATTCACTAAACAAAATCAAAAGAAAAATGCAGTCAGGCCTTCTTCCGTCCGCATAGCCGGCATATATTTTACGTTGATATTTGGTGGGTGTTTATAACTTGGGTTTCAACCGCGAAGAATTCTTTGTTAATCACTGAGAAGTACTGACAACTCCGATAGTAGTAGCAATTTATTCCGTATCATTTAAATCTTCTCCTTTCGACGACGCATACGAGAAGCGTATGCGTTCAAATAGTCTTTATATAGGCCTAGCCTATCTTCTCATCCTTCACGACTTGCCTTAGCTTTTTTGTCTATTCCAGCACATCCACAACCATCTCCTTTGCGCTCTTCGAAACCTCCAAAATCCACTCCATGACTGCTATTTCCCTAGCTTCACCCTCATCATCCTTCGCACGAATCTCCTTCACCTCATAAACATACCTCCTACACAACGGGCAATGCCAATAGTCTGGAAAATGACCGTCGTACTGGATTCTCGCACGCCACATACCCTTCGCACAGTCCTTGCACGACGCATGGACACAATCGCGGAACTGGACGCTGATCTGGCGGCGCCCACAGATAGTACACAGCATATCATCGGGGACGTCGGGCTCAGTGGCATCAGAAGCGGTCTCTGAGGGTGGAGCATGGTAGGCAAGGAAGTCCTCATCGCCGGAGGTGAAGCTACCGGTCTCGAGAAGCTGAGTGCGGCGTCTGTGGATGACGGAGGTGATGAAGCTGAGGTTGTGATCATGTTCCCACTCAGTGAAGACGGATTCCATATCGTTGAGAGTGCTGTGAATGATGGCGTCGTAAGCTGGCGGGCTGGAGGTGAAGGAGGTATCGATTAAGGCCTCGATTGAGGTATCGATTGAATCGACGCTGGTATTGAAGAGGGCGAGGAGGCGGTCACTAAGAGATGCCGATGTATCATTTGAAGTGCTCATGTTTAGAGTTATGGTAGATTGAATCTTGCGAGTGTAATTGTTATGGATGAGTAGATAGGCGGTGAAGTGACTGGTGTGAATAATAAATTTCAGAATGCAGGCACTATAGTGTCTTATATACGTATCCAGGTTAGGCATGCTGTGTTTTCATGTGGTCACATACACTATTCAAGCTATACATAAGAGTTTAAAAAGATAACCCACTTGAAACCTTCAGAACACGACACCTGTACCACATCAGCACCACCCATCCCTTGCCCAAATTTTTCAAGACTCGGGACCTATATCTTTCAGCCATTGATTGTTCGAATACCGCACCGTCCATTCCAGTCACCCTTCCAAGTACCATAATCCTCATGCTCACCGGCCATATAACCGGCATGTACCTCCCATCCTACAACCCACCAGCACCCATACATCACCATCACCACCGTCACCACTCGCTCATACCAATGTACACAAAGCTCGTGACCATCCTCCTAATGGCGGCACTATGGTATCGAGGCAACTACACTTGGCTCGCTGCCATATTCCTCGCTTGGGTAGGGGGCACGAAAGTCAGGGTCTTCTACGGGCTACTGCTACTGCTATGGATGTTCAGATTGAGGATCTCGGACATGGTGTGCTATATGGGGCCGAGAGGATGGGGATGTATGGCGGTTTATCTGTTCGGGTTAGATGCTGAGTGGTAGTGGTACGTACTGAGTCTAGGCTGGCTTGAATGCGACGCTATAACTAGGTGTTAGTTATAGATTGGTATGGGTACTAAGGTGAGAATAATGAAAGCGCCTGTGCGGAGTTTGACCCTAGGCTTGAGTGACCGAGATTATAATTATGGTTAATATCCACACTGTGAATCAGACGGATCTCGTGAATCGTGAATGTGAAGCTGAAACCCCGAGCCACAGCGTCAAATTTGGCCTGGCCTGACCATAGGCTTTTGGTATGGTATCAATACGTACAATAGAAACACATCACTTGATAAATCAAACTCACTCATGGATAACACGTTTATTTTATTATGGTGCGAACACTGTAATCACAAGGTCTCACTCGGCAGCAATGTTGATCTTCGTGTAGTTTTTTATGTGCGGAAATACAGTAATTATTTTCTTGATTATTCGACATGATAGTAAAATAATAGAACTATATATACTAAAAATATGTGGCAATAGTAAGTTCTAGACTCCCTTAATGAGATATTCTAGACCATCATAAATAACCCCGGAGAATAACTCCTGGTAATGATATAAAAATCATGTCACGTATAAACCCATATAAAAATAACTCAACCCGGGGACTTAACTCCCAGGCCCGAAAGTACTTCGATCAGAGTAAGAATTTGGCTGTGCGAACGGTTTTATCAGATCGACACCCGCCATAGAATGCTTGCCCCCCCCACCGGTCCACCCCACCCAACACCTGCCGGAGATTTTCAGTGTACCCACTTATGTTAGGCAGAAGTAGCCCTTAAATATTATACAAATTTCCAGGAAAGATTGGTCACCTTGCAACATGACAACCAATCAACTGTTTCCCTTGAACGAGTGATATTCCATGATTACGCTACACAAGCCCGCACAGGATATAGCGCTCAATTCAATGGGGAAATATTCTAACAAATATCTTAATTCCAATTAGTCAAATCCTAAATCACAAGGCGATCAATGCTAGCCACATGGGGTGTCTTTATAGTTAGTAGTCATAAGTAATTGACCAGTTTCAGTAGATAGCGTAGTAATTGCGAGTACGAGACCAAAGAGATCGAGTTTTGCTCGGTATTACAATATGTATAACCACATACACACCCACGTACCATTATGGGCTTGCCACCAATTACGCGTTCTCCCTCCTATCATTTGAGTAACACTCCGCATGTGCAAGAAAGAACTCCACATTCAATGGCAACCCTCGAAGAGTGTTTCATGTTCTCCAAAGCTGACAGGACTTACTGGGAAGACTCACCCGAGTCCGTATATATAACCCTCCCTCCCGCAGTAGCTGGCAAAGTTCACACTATCAGATATCCAAGCTCCAAATCCGCTAAACCGGTAACAACATACTACAACTCTTAACTCACACCAATGGACGACGACGACTTTATACGTGAGCATGAGGAAGACCCTGACGACGCAGAATCATGGAAAGAAGAACGCCGCCAGTATAAAAATCCCTGGGAAGAAAATCACAGGTGGTATTGTAATTGTGACATGGACTACGATGATACAGAACGCGACTACCCGATAGGCGATGACGAACTCGACTCCGAGCACGACATATCTGAGGACGATGAGAAGGCAAGTGATATATATCATGATCCATATCTTGATCATTGTGATTCTGAAGATGGAGTACCTGTCGTAGAGAAGGAGGAAGTTAAGGAGGGTACAGGCTTCAACGATATCATGCAAAGATTTCCAAGTAAGGGGGGAGGGAAAGCGGAGGTCTATCAGCCGCCGCCACAATATGATCTAGGCTCCGAGTCTGAGGAAGGGGATCCGGCGTTTGTGCTCGGAGAAAATGTGTGTGGTGTGTGCAAGCGTAGAAATATTCAGGTTGTATATGTATCGTGCGGCCATGGCGCTTGTGTATGCTGTGCAAAGCGGGTGTGGTGTAGAGGAAGGATGATGAGGCTGAGGTTTCCGACATGGCTGAGGTGCCAGGAATGTAAAGGTAAGGTGAATACCGTGGATCTCGTTGATGGGGAAGAGGTGGTTGGAGTGGGGCTGAAGGTGTTGGAGTGGATTGTCCAAGTGTCGGAGAGGATCCAAAGGATGTGGAAGGCAAGGTATGGCGAGTGAAATTGATTGCGGTGGGCTTTCTTGCGCAACGGGGCAATGCCTGCTAATTTTGAGATACCCTTATTGCTTAGGTCTTCGTTTTTTTTTTTTTTCTTTCGGTTTTTATCGCCCTGTTAATTATTCTGGTATGGGCGATTTTCTTTGAGTACATGACAGGTTAAGTAGGTTAGTTTTCAGTATCTATTACAATGAGAATAGACGCTGTGCACCCACTCTACATCCATATCTAGTAGTGTTATTTGCATTTTCCCGTTCATCTTTGACGTAGGTTCATTTTTTTGAGTTATATAACGCACTCTGTCTTTCTTTTGCTGTTTCTTTTGCGGGTTTACGGTTCATTTTCATTATACACCCTGTCGTTTAACAGTGTCCATGTAATCATGTCATAGGTTGACTAGAGTGTATGAGACATCTTTATTTCTTTTCCCGTGCTGTTCGCGCAGGTAGTTATGTAGTTTAGTTAGTTATGATCTTTATTTTCAAATTAAAGAGATAATCCAAGAAATGGAGCACGATTTCAGTGAATCTTTACGCCCTCAAATCGATGAATCGACTATAAATCTCGCTAATCCTGTAGATACGAGGCGGGTACGCAAACTGTCCCCTATAGCAGTAGTAGTGTGACCATAAATGTACTAGAAGGTCTTCGGTCACCAACTATCACTCGACGGTGTTCTAAATTCGAGGTCGTGACAGAAATAGTTGCAAACCCGGAGTCCTACCTGGCCATAATCCATAGAACTACATATAGGTGCAGCACCTTCTATGCTTGAAAAATATGCTGGAGTTGCAATAACGCACTAGTGGCCCAATTCGCCTGAGTTGAGTGGTGCCCTACTGGAAGATGAAACCGAGCTGACCAGCTTTTGTTCTTTCCTTGAACCTAGTCTTTTTCTTCTGTTTCCACACGGCTTAAAGTCTTCATAGCTTGGCTACTTCATCTGCATTAGGAGGCTGTAGAATTTATCATTGACAAGAAGAGTTTTCAAAGACTCACATAGAGCCGCCGACCAAGCGCACACCTAGTTATTCTTCAAGTTAGTGAAGAGTCTAATCAGAAGTTCAGTTGTGCGGTAACCTATGGGCATCCATCTCTCATGAAGCTAGTGAGCCGATGAGCAGGGCGGCACTGTTGACCTCTTCGGTTTGAGGAGAATATTAGCGGTTTCCAGACCCCCTCCTCCTCTCTGCTTGAGCGTCTCCTGCGTGGGGTGTTGGGAAGCATTGATACTAGATGGAGATGGGAGGGGAGCATTCTCTGTGTAACTACATGTAGCACTGTCATCCAATCTTTCTTCACTAAACATAGCTAAAAAATAGTCAGTTACAGCAAACAGTTCAGACATCAACAAACCATATGCATTTAACCCAGCGTGGGCCTCTAAAAGATCGCTCCATTTAGAAATCTTGCTGCCCTTAGCTAACGGTATACACACTTAGCCAGTGGAATAACGTACGTGGTTGATGAACGGATAGGGCGTATAGTTCTAGTATTGCGATGTCTTGTTGACGGATGGATGGGTATAAGGCGACGTTGGAAGTTTTATAGCTCTTATTGTCGTGGTTGCTGCGTGCACGGTCTACATCTACTATATCTATCTACTATACTATAAAAGAATACATATGGCCCGAAAAAGTTTCGCTAAACCAGCCTAATCCTACATCCGGCCCTGACCATGGGGGAGACTAATTGGCTAAATAACGAGCGAGAAGCTAAGATAGTTCGATCTGCGATTGTAGGCCTGCCAGAGAGCTCTGATCGATATCACACATACCCCACTAAGGCCCTCAGGCCCCTCAAAAAAAAGGGGGGCAATAAATACACAAAAAGTAATGCTGTGACACCGTACCATCGCACCAACGTACGCACCACCCCACCATCCGGCCATATGCCGCAACTACACTCAAACCCTCCCTCTACCCACCCCACCGTCTAAATCAAAACCCAGAAAACACTAGCGAGAACACTCCTCCCTCTCAGAGCCGCAGCACAGCGCGAGTGACACGCCATGACGCACCGCCGCAGCAGCCAGCACGAGTGTCAATCCACTTCATCTACCATCACAGCATCCGAGAATCCTAACTTTCTGAGAATCTGCGTGTTATGGGGCGCTGGCTGGTGACTACCGGTATGTACATGGTATGGGTATGGGGTTGACCGATATATTTATCGAGAAAGACCCCGCCCCCACAGTTACATGTATGCTTGAGGAGGCGTAGGACACGCATAAGAAGATACTGCCGCCTCACAGCGCTGTATTGGAGGTAACGAAAGAGTCTATGGGGATCTAGGATAGCACGACGACCACCACTGCCCTGTGGATCTCGACATATTCCCCTCACCAAAATGACATGCAGTGTCAAATCTTGCCCCTAAAGGCTCTCGGTGGTTGGGCGCTGATTCTTCTTGGGGCGATGTGATTCGATGTCTCTATGACTATCGCGTCCTTTCATGCCATAAGGGGCCGATTGACATGGAAATACCAGCTACTTACCAGATATCGAACAGATAGTATGGGTCTTTTGTTGTAGTAGGAGGACTGGCTGTTAATAGACTGGCACCCGCTGGATTAATACTCCCCAGGATGGAAGAGGACCGAGAAGAGTCGTGTCTAAATAAAGTAAGAGCGATAAGCATTCATACGCCTGGTTTCTACCATACTACAAGAAAAGAGCACGCCGATAAGGTATGGATATTTACTATCCCTGGAGAGTGTATTTATGGATTTTGGCGGCAGAATCAAGGAGTACAGTTCTCATGAATTCTTCGAGTGAATACTTAGATGTATCCATTTGAACCTCTCTTGACATGTTGACGGGACCAAACTCCCACCCTTCCGGATAATCAAATTCCTTCCCAACGCCTATAAAAAAATGAAAGAACAAAAGGAAAAAAAGGCATCCCGAGTTACCCACTAAACCCATTACAATCACACACAATCACTCGGCCGCAAAAAAGCATACCCAAACGCCACCAGGAACACCGTCGCATCAAATCTGCGCCCGCAGCTCCTCAATCCAGCACCACACAACGTACATGATCCAGAACTCGAGTAGCCAGCAGCATGCACCAACGCAGTTCATGACGATTATGCTGAGCCCCGTGGGCTTGTATTCATCTTTGAGCTGGGCCTCGAGGTCTTTTTCTGGGGCTGGGTCTTTGATCGTTAGTTAGGAGGTAGGGAGCTAGTAGAAGTGGCGGGGATGGCACCTCTTAAGAATGGCTCTGGTATGTATCCGGCCTTATTTAGTGTCTGAAAGTCCATGGGTAAGTTAAAGTAAGTTGGGTAGCTGTAAGGGGAGTGAGAACCTTGCTGCGGTGCGGTGAGAGGCGGGGTTGCATGCTACGCTCGCGGGGTGGTTTTGTAGGCGTTTGGAAGAGGTGGATGTACTGCTGACTCAGATGTCGGAGATCGGGGGCGGAGGAGCTATGTAGGTGGGTCATGTAATGACGTTCGTGACGGAGCTTGATGGTTAGTTAGCTGTGGAGATAGCTCGTGGTGAAGCATTTTGGGCTTTGGCGCTTTAAAATGGTCTAAATGACTACATGTTCACCTACAATCTGGCGTCTGCGTAAAGCGCGGGTACTTAGGTGTGTCTTCTTCTTCTTCTTCAGTGTCCAGCTTCTTCAGCTTCATGAGCTATCACCCCACCAATGATCAGGTTGACATCATCAGCGCCCGTTTTGTGCAAGTGGCTGGGTGTGGCTTGCAGGGATGTTGTTGCAGGTGTGACAAGACAAGCGCAACGCAACGCAACGCACGCATCCTCCCTCCTCCCTCTCTCTCGCTGCTGCAACGTCAACACCACTCCACGACATAAAAACATCCACCTGAGTCTGTCTGTCTCTCTCCGCCCAAAGAGACAGCACCGTGAGACTCTTCCAAACAATCAGATATCCCTCTCCTAATTCGCTGCCAGAATCTGAGAGGAAGAAGAAGCTCATCCCACATAGCAAGCTACAACAGTTACCTAGGTAACTCTCCAAGCTAGCCGCCGGGTAGTCCGACGGTGGAGATAACAACCAACCAGACCAAAGAGAGCTAACCCGACCACCAGCTAGCCCGACACCACCACCTCCACATCCCCGCACCACAACCCATCACCACCAAACCACAACAAATGTCCATCTTTGGCGACTCCCCTCCCCCCGCTGCGCGCTCGCGCTCCTCCCTCTTCGACGACGACTTCACGACCGCGACGCCAGGCTCAGGCTCGCTCTTTGACGACTCTGGGCCTGATCCATGGGCCACGGGACTGCCGGTGCCGCGCCGTGGAGCCGACAGCGACATCACAAAGACGCTGCTGACGCCTGAGAATGCGAGTATCCCTGAGGAGTATGTAGACTACTACGACGCACTGCTGGCACAGTATGCGGCGCCGAATGGCATCTCCGTGGAGGGCGTGGGGAAGATACTGCTCGAGGCCGGGGTTGACTCTACGGCAAGGGAGAGGATTTGGGGAGTCATCATGAGAGGCGGGAAGGAGAGTGTAGGTAGGGATGAGGTCAATGTGCTTCTGGCTATGATCGGGCTGGCGCAGGAGGGCGACGAGATCAGTATTGATGGGGTCGACTATAGGAGGAGAAGTGAGTTTGCTAACCCCCCTCCCCCGCTCACTCGCCATTGGACGGCGCTAATTGTAGAGCTAGATCTTCCAATCCCAAGATTTACTACGATCGTAGCTCGACAGCATCATCGCGGGCCAGGCGTCGAGACCCCTACAACGTCTCTTGCATCTTCAACCCACAAGTCCGCCAATACCGCCCCGCACTCTGTCCACGACCAATCACAGGACCAGCCGACCTCACCAAGCTCCATAAAGCCTCTTATAGTCCACCGCCAGCAGTCAACACCCATTAGCACCTCTCCTATCCGCACGCGCACCTCGAAGTTCGTTGACGAAGTCGAAGACCCCTGGGGTAGCAGCCCCGCAGTAGTACAAAGCCACACCGCGCCTCCCGTTGTCGAGGCCCCCGTAAGCGTACATCAAACCAGCCCGACCGCAGAGCGCACCAACTCCTTTAATTACCAGCCTTCCGCGTCCGCGCGCCCCGCAAGCACACATGTCCGCGGCGACTCGCACGGCCGCGCCAGCTCCCTAGGCCGCAACGAACCGTACTCGTCGCCGACGCGCATACGCAACCAGATCGACGACTCGGAGCTCGAGCCTGACGACATCCACTCGGCGCTCCGAAACAATAACGCGAACCGCACAAGCGCGTCGTCAGCGTGGGGGGCCTATGAAGGCGGCCCGCACGCAGAGACGGGTGGGTATAATCCGTCCTTGTTTTCGGAGCCGAGTGCGCCGGCGCGGCATGGGTCGTTTGGAGGCCTCGGCGGAACCACCATTCAGTCTGAGTCGGGGGTGCCGAGTAGGGGGCCAGAAGAGGTTGTCACAGTGTCGGTGCTGCCCGAGAAGGAGGGCATGTTCATGTTCCAACATCGCAATTATCAGATTGCAAGTGCGAGACGGGGCAGCAGGGTTGTGCGAAGATATAGTGATTTTGTCTGGTATGTCTTTTATTTATTTTTTGGTTATTGGTAGATGATGCTAACTAGACAGGCTTCTTGAATGTCTGCATAAACGCTACCCCTTCCGCCAATTGCCTCTCCTACCCCCCAAAAGACTAGCTGGTAAGATCCTCTCTCCCTAGTGGCACATGCCATTGTGCTATCACAGCAGAAATAACGTCTGTCCGAACTCAGTTAACGGCCACTACCTCTCAGCCGACGCCGCCTTCGTCGAGCGCCGCCGCCGCGGCCTCTTCCGCTTCGCCAACGCCCTCGTGCGCCACCCCGTCCTCTCCCAGGAGCAACTCGTCATCATGTTCCTCACAGTGCCCACGGAGCTCACCGTTTGGCGGAAGCAAACCACCATCTCCATGCAAGAAGAATTCGCCGGCAAGCCTCTTCCTCCGGGTCTCGAAGACAGCCTCCCCGTGAACCTCGAGCAGACATTCGACACTGTGCGCAGCGGCCTCCGCAAGTCCAGCGAGATCTACATCCAGCTCTGCAGCCTCCTCGAACGCCTCGAGAAGCGCAACGAAGGCATTGCCGCCGACTACCTCCGCTTCAGCCTTGCGCTCCGCTCCCTCACCGACTGCAGCGAGGCCACATACGCCGTCGACACCAACGAGATCCCGCTCTTGAACAATGGGCTCCTCGCCGTCTCGCAGCACCTGTCAAACTGCCAGACGCTGCTCGAGGACGAGACCAAGGCGTGGGATGCCGGCATCTTGGAGGACCTCAAGCGCCAGCGCGACTGCCTGGTGAGCATGAGAGAGCTGTTTGACCGCAAGGAGCGCCTGGCTGTCGATAATGTGCCGCAGCTGGAGAGACGCATTAAGACGAGTCAGGCGAAGCTGGAGGCGCTGAGGAACAAGCCGGAGGGCACGGTGAAGCCCGGTGAGAGGGAGAGGGTCGAGGAGAGTATTGTGAGGGATAAGGCGAGCATCGTGGAGATGCTTAATAGGAGGGTGTTTGTGAAGGAGTGTGTTAGGGATGAGCTGATCCATTTCCAGAGCAGCCAGTATCATGTTTCGAGGTATGTTGCTGTGATTCCTTTCTTTGAGTAGGGGTGAATAGATAACTAACGGGGGCGGTGGAATAGGTTGCACCAGGATTGGAGCCAGGAGAGAGTCAAATACGCGGAGCTGCAGGCGGATAATTGGAGGGCACTCTGTAACGAAGTTGAAGAAATGCCATTAGGCGAGTAGAGTGGTAGACTAATTTACTGGGTTTTGTTTGTTTGTTCATCGTTAGCCATCCTCCTCCTCCTCCTCCTCCCGCCTTCTATTCTTGTTCTTGTTTTGGGATAATAATTCATTTATCCGCCTTTTTTTTCTCTGTTTCTGTTTCTGTTTTTGCGCGTGTTGTGTGTTTTTGTTATGCTGTACGTACTCGAGATGATGTGTAGCCTGGGTGGGATTCTGCGTTTTTTTGTTGTTGTTTGTCACGATGTTATGAACATTCTAGCCTGTTTATTGTTTTCTTGTTGCTTGTTCTTTTGAGCGCTTGAGAAGTTGGGAGCTGGGTATGAGGTGGGTGAGGGCGAGTGGTGGTGCGCAGCACGAAGGTGATAATTTGAGTGTGCATCTGTAGTCTTTCCTCCATCCATCTGTATATGTCCATGTGTGTGGGTGATAACTTGTATGGATGGACCTCTATATATACTCCAAGTACATTCATAGACGCCTTCACAGAGGTATGGTCAACACGGGTGTGTGGTCAATTCCAAGATTTGAATACAAATCACAAGAAATAAAAAGAAGAAAAACGCACAATTCCAAACCCCAAACGCCAGAGAGTACAAAAACAAAAACCTAGTGACCCAAGAAGTTTACACAATCCTTTACGTTTTGCATAACCCTCCTGCCTAGGAAGTGAGCCGAACCGAGGGTCACCCGGTTAAGCTGCCTCGGGAACCGTACCCCAATACCGCTAGGCCATTGGGAGGTTCGGTGTTTCTAACTGTAGCAATGTAATGAGCCAAACCGCCTGGGGATTGGCACTCCCACACATCCACATCCATACCCTTGAGTAAAAGAAAGGGCATGGCATGGTACAGTCGACTCTCCATATAAGGGTACCCTCTATAAGAATACTCGCCCTATAAGGAGCCCGGTCTACAGGCTACTTTTTTTTAGTATGTAGTGTTAAGGGTAAATGCTCATCTTTTCACCATAAGAATACCCTTAGTACTTTTTCCAATTTTTTGGTGTGTTACCCTTATTGAGAGAGTGACTCTTGAGTGGAAGTTGGGACCCTTCGCCCTCAAAAAGTAAAAAATGTTCTGCTAAGATTGAAAGTTGCACCACCAAAAAGCGAAATTTCCGTTACTAAAGAGTAATGGTTTAGCCGCCAAAAGTGAAGTTCCGCGAACTTCCCACTCTACCAAATTCAGTGTTGCGCGAACCCTTCACCCCAAAAGTGAACTTTCTACTCTGCCAAACCTAACCCTGAAATATCTATAAGGGTAACTGCTCTATCCCATCAACCGTAGCAACCGAGTTAAGGACCCAATTGGGTTCCACTTGAAATAAAGTTACCCTTCTCAAATTCACAGCAACACCAGCTCCGTGAGTACTATATTAAGAGCTGTTATTGGGATCGCTTAATAATCTTTCCCGCTTCTTTCTTATCAGTAAACAGGGCTGAATTATATCGTTTTTGTGTTTTTGTCGAGGTTGGAGTTGCAAAGTACCCAATTGGAACCTCAGGCCTCTACGGTTCATGGGATAAGGGTACGACCTCGCGGTATTTTTGTACCCTTATAGGGAGAGTCGACTGTACTAGTAATCAAAGTAGGTAACCACCAGAGTACTTGGTGCGTTATTGAAAGATTGCGGCGGGTGTGGATGGGGCGCGGGGTTCATTCACGGCGTGGTTTGTTTGGTGGTACGTTTTATACTATTTTCGTAGACTACGGCCAAACCAGACTAACAGTACTTATACCAACTCCCGCACCTACTCAAGTCCAGTGAGCTAAACACAGTTATTTTCAGGGCCAGCCAAGCTGTGGGCGTATTGGCTATAGACTGGAACGGGAGGTTGTAAAGTAACTGCATGCATCCAGAGGAGGTTTCTGTGTTCCATGGTGGCCATAAGCGGGTGTAGAATCCATGGAAGCGAAGCCCAATACAGTGGCTTCCTCCCCACCAACAGCATCTACTGTACTCACCTGGACGCAAGTGTAGAACGGCGGGTGTCCGGTTCGTCATAGCTTATCACTCGGGCTCGGCGCGGGTGGGTATTTTGTGTTGGGCTTTGGTGTGTGGGGCTTACTCATGCAACCCAGCATATAAGGGCAGCCACTCCAAGCCTCAGCATATGGACTCGGATGAATTGTAGCTGTTGGTTTCGAGGTTGGTGGGTTGCGGTGGATTTGGTCGTCGAGTGATATTTTGTGATGGGGTTGTTTGGAGGGGGAGGCCGTATTGACGTTGCAATTGATTCTGGCTGAGAGAGTTGGCGTCTAAGAAAGAA
The DNA here is from genome assembly GCF_020137385.1 of Morchella sextelata. NCBI lineage: Eukaryota > Fungi > Ascomycota > Pezizomycetes > Pezizales > Morchellaceae > Morchella > Morchella sextelata. The sequence continues at coordinate 868,503 of NW_025408641.1, forward strand.
GTACTCGGGGTTGGAGTTACGAATGGAGACTGTATGCTTTTGAGAGTGTAGAAATGATTCTAAGCTCTATGAATTGCAGCGCAAGTCTTTAAAATTACGTCCTAAGTTCTACGAATTATAGGCCAAGTTCTAGTGATTACATCTTCACCATCACAGCTATCTAACACAAAAAGTAAACCACCCAAACTAGCACGCTCACCCCCCACCCACCGCCTACAACCACCTCCCCCACCTCCCTCTCACCCTCGCTGACACCCCCATCACCCACTCCACCACCGGCACCCAGCGCTCGACATCCCACCCACTCCACCGCAGCCCCTCCGCCCCCTCCCTCTCCACCAGCGGTCCCACCTCCGCTACCAAGGCGCGACACACATGGCACGGAAACGTGCTTTGCGGGCCCTGCGTCGCACAAATCCGCTTGACACACGTCCTGCACGCGCCATGCGTGCACCCGTTGTACGCGAGCGTGATCTGGCGGCACAGGCAGATGCCGCACTGCATGTGCTCCGGGACGGTAGTGTCTTCGGGCTCGGACTCGGACTCGGAGAGCGGGGTGGGAGGTGGGGGGAAGAGGGCGCGGCGGGGATGGGGGATCGTGTTGACTGTATGTTGGTTAGTTCGTTAGTAGGTGATTCCAAAATGTATAGAGAAATTAGGGGATCATACGTCCACCAAACCCTGGGATCCCCAGCTCCCTTGCAATATCCTCGTTCGTCGCATAACGGTTCACATACCCCTCCTCCTGCTGCTGCTGCTGCTCCTGCTGCCCCTCCCCCTCCTGCTGCTCCTCCTCCCCCTGCTGCTCCTGCTGCTCCTCCCCAATATCTTCCAACCGGCGGCCATAGCCATAAAATTCCGCCATTCCAGGTGCTGCGGTGGTAGGTGCATCTGGCATCGGGTCGCCACTCAGTTCGACAATTTCATATCTTTCCCCTTCCTCGGCCTCTATGCGTGCGCGGACGGCGGCGAGGATTGCCTCAATTTCAGCGGCGTAGGTGGACATGGATGTTGGTGGTATAATTATTGTTGTTTTTGGTTTTGGTTTTGGCTTGGGGCTGAGGGTTGGTAGCGCTTTTGTGTAAGTTAGTATGTGAGTCAGTGTCTGTAGAACAATAGAAGCAAATATCCTGAGGATCCAACTGCCTGTAGCTGTAGTAGGGTATTGGTTTATAAAACCAGTCAGTTCCCTCAGCGCTTCATATACCCATTGAATTACTCCTACTTCATCTGTAATCACCATTTGCAATCATCTTCCTTCTATTCACTTCGCCCCATCCCCAACCACGTGTACCCCACCCCAATCCACATGCACCGTGTAGTGTTCTCCACGACACCGTTCGTGACGAGACTGAGGCCCAGTCTTGCCTCGAGGGTGCCGGTCCCGTCTCGTCTTAATGCCAGGCTTGAGAAGAATCGAGTGAGCAGTTGTGAGCCAAGACCCAAACAAGACCTGGCTGCTCAATTAAAGGTTTGGCTCATTATATTGCTGCAGTTTGAAACACCGAACCTCCCAATGGCCTAGCGGTATTGGGGTACGGTTCCCGAGGCAGCTTAACCCGGTGATCCCCGGTTCGGCTCACTTCCTAGGCAGGAGGGTTATGCAGAACGTAAGGGTTTGTGTAAACTGATCTTGGGTCACTAGGTTTTTGTTTTTTGTACTCCCTGGAGTTTGGGGTTTGGAATTGAGCGTTTTTCTTCTTTTTTTCTCGTGCTTTGTATTCAAGTATCCAAAAGAAAAAACCTCCCTCTAAAAACGCCATATATTACCACCCACCCAACACCTACCCACCCAACCAGCCATGCAGCCAGGCATCTCTAATTCAACAATTATAACTTCTGTCCAGATATGTCTGTCTGCTATATAAGTACTATTACTAACTACTGTATGCAGGTATAGCAAGTAAAAGGTCTACTCGATCGATCGTGATTATCGTAACTGTAAGTGGTACATGAATGATGCGATATGATGCAATGCAATGTGATGCGTGTGGGAAGGTATGTGGGTAGCATGAGGGTGGGTGAGTACTTAGGTAGGCGGGTGAAGAAGCAGGGAGGAGGGTGGTGTAGGGTGGGCGGGGAGACGTCTAGCTAGATACATGTAGTATACAGTCCGCCGCAATTATCCTCCCCCTCATCCCAAGCCACAAGCAAAAGCAAAGTAAAAGTAGCGAAAGAAAAGAAAAAAAAAAACCCATTATCAACGCACAAAAAAAAAAAAAAAAAAATACAAAAAATACAAAAAAAGAACGCCCCACCCACTAGTCTAACTCCTCCTCCTCCAACTCATACTCCCCATCCCTCTCCCCATCCCCCTCCTCCTCCTCCTCCTCCTCCTCCTCCGCCCCCGCACCCGCACCCCACCCCACCCCCCCACTCCCCAGCACCATCCCCGCCTCCACCCCCGCCACCCCCAGCCACCTATCCCTCCTCCTCCGATCCCCGCCCTCCCCTGCGTTCCTCGCCGTCCTCGTCACCCTCCCGCCGCCACCAGCAGACAGCAGCCCACTCGCCCTAACCCGCAGCTCCGCCTGCCGCGCATCATGCCGCACAATACCACGCACGTACGGCGCCACATCCAGCATCAGCACGGCCGGCGTCCTATTGATCGCCGAATGCACGATCGCGGGGGTCGTCGCAAAAACGGTCGACGCGTACGAGAGGGGGCGGAAGGTCTCGGTCAGGTAGTGGGGTGATAGTGGTCTGGTTGGTTATTAGCACTGCACTGTTCTAGGGAGAAAGGAGGGGGGGGAGGGGGGGGCGCTTACGCTAGTTCTTTCTTGATGCGTCCCCGCTGCGTGATGAGGTCCACGAGCTGGCTGTCCTTGAGCGCGGTGTACTTGCCGCCGTAGAGGTGGCGCTTCGCGAGGTAGCGCACGGTGGTGGCCAGGTCGGTGCCCACGGTGTAGAGGCGGTCGAGGGGGTCTTCGCGCAGCGTTGTGTGGCCCTGGAGATCGTCTGCGCGGACTTTGGCGCTGGGGGGCGGCTGCGTGCTGTCCATGAATTGCTGCACCTCGATCATTACCAGTCAGTAACTACACAAACCACCAACACAACAGTAGGAATAGGAGAATATCTATGGTTCACCTCATCAAAGCCCCGCATGGAGGCGCCCGCATACACATCCACGGCACTCAACGCCTCCGCATACTCCTCGCAAGTCCGCAGCGCCCCCGCCACATGCATGCCCTCCCCGCCGCGCATCTCCCTCGCCAGCTCCTCCCCGCCGTCCGCAGGCCCGACATCCACCCCCCACATCTCCCACGCATCCCTCAACCTGCGCTGCCCCCCCCTGGGCACACGATCAAACGCGCCCATGCCCTTCAGGTACGTCCCCTCGCTCACGACCCTCATCCGCTCGCCATTGTCCGCCACATCCACCCCCTCCGGCCACCGCATCACCATCCAGTCCAATCCCCCCTTCCGGTCCCCCAGCCCCAGGCGGCACCAGAACTCCAGCTCTACAAGGGCAGCCCTCATATCGTCTTTCTTCGCCGCGACGAGGCTCTGCACGCTCTCGCGCTCCAGCAGGTGTCCCTCGTTCGCGCACATCAGCACGAGATTGTCGACCAGCAGGTCTCTGGGCGGCGGGGTGAAGCGCAGAACGGCGTGCAGCGAGAGGCTGCTGATGGGGAGGAGGCTCTCGTCGTTGCAAGTGAACACGATGGGGCGCTTGCTCTGCGCCATGAGCGTCTGCACGCTCGACCAGAAGTTCTTGTCCTCGTCGAAGAGCACATCGGCCTCCTCAATCAGGATCAACGACTGCTGCTGCTGCGCTGCCGGCGCCGCCTTTTGCCCCCCCACCCCCACCCCCACTGCCACCGCCGCCTCCTCCTCCCGCGCCGATTTCGGCTTGAAGAACGCCCCCGCCTCGGGCGCGGCAGCCTTGGCCTGGTGCACGAGATGCGTCCTACTCATCTCGCCCACCTGGTCAACGATGTCCTTCCCGTTCCGCCGCATGCCCGGCGACACCTCAAACACCGTGAACCCCGCCTCCTTCGCAATCGCATACACGGCCGCCGTCTTCCCGCACCCGTTGGGCCCGCTGATGACCACCGCGTTGACCAGCCTCCCGGGCTCCTTCGGCCCGCCGAACGGGCAATCACCGCCCTTATCACCCGCGCGGATCGTCGACTTCTTGGCCCCGAACACGCCGCTGCCGCTGCCGCTGTTGCTGTCCTCCGCGTCCGAGATCTCGTTCATCTCGTCGCGCTCCTCCTCGCTGTCGATGATGAAGTCCGACAACTCCGCGTCCTTCTTCTTCTTGCGCTTCTTTGCCGCAGCGCCCTTCACGCTCCTCGTCTTCCGCTTCGTCGCCCTCGCGGCCGACGCCGACGCCGGCGCCGGCGCCACGCTCTCCACCTTCAGCGCCAGCAGCCAGTCCCTCAATACCTGCGTCTCCTTCCCCGTCTGCAGCACCTCGCCCGCGCTCTCCGGCGCATACTTGACCTCCCAGCAGCTCGTCTCGCACTCACTCACGTCGAACGGCGTCAGCTCGTTCTTCAACCTCCGATACAGCCTCAGCAGCCCCGGGTGCACCTTCCCGCCCCCGCCCCCATCCGCCGCCCTCTCCGGGTGCGGCAGCCGACTGGCTACCTGGCTCCTGACCATCGCCTGCAGCTCGCTCCCCGTCGTCACGATCCGCCCCGGCAGGCGCACATCGCCCGGCACGTCGTAGTAGCGGCGCGTGTAGTAGTCGTGCGCCGCGATCTCGCGGGCCACGCGCGGGACACGCAGCGTGCGCGCGAGCTGCTGCAGGACGTCTTCGGCGCCGGGCACGACGACGGCGCGCTCCTTGCGCTTGCGGTCGGTGGGCGGCAGGCGCACGTCTGCTGGCGGCAGGAGCGGGGTGGCGGGGAGGTCGCGGATGTGGCAGTTCGCGCGCGTCGGCCACGGGATGTCCCATGGGACTGCGACCTTGGCGGTGCTGGCGAAGGCGCTGAGGGTGGGGGCTGGGCCTGGGGTGGCGCTGAAGATGCTCCGTGGGGGCTGGGAGTTGACGGTGACCTCTTCCTCGGGGTCGGATTGGGGCTGGGTTGGGGGTGAGGGGACTTTCTTGAGGCCCCCGGGCTTGAAGAACGGGTGCACGCTCTTCCCGGTCTGCGAGCCGGCCACCTTCTTTGGCGCCTGCCGCACCGTGACTGTCGGCAGTGGCTCCTGTACCGGCGGTGCTGCTGTCTGGGAAGGAGCAGTTGTTGGGGCAGGCGGAGGTGGGGGTTCTTTCTTCTTTTTCCCGAGCAGGCTGAACGCGCTCTTGGGCCGCAGCTCGGGCGTTTTTATAGGGCCTATGATGGGGCTGCTGATGATGAGCAGGCCGGTGGTGGTGTCGTATTTTGCGGATGTCCGTTTTGCTGTGCTTTCGGGCTGTGATGTCTCCATAGACTCGCCCGGAGGTGGCAGTGGTAGTTTTTTATCATCCTCTTCCTGCTGTTGTTCATGGTCCAAAAGGCAGAAATCGCTATCAGGAACAGCATCAAGGCCACTCTCCGGCGCGAGGATCGGGCTGCTCTTGATACTCAGGATGCCCGTGCCCGGATCATACCTCGCGGTCGCCCTCCTCCTCCTCCCCAGGCCCATCAGCACTCCCCCCCCTCCCCCCCCTTCCCCCTCCCCGTCCCCGTCCCCGTCCCCTATGTCGAAATCACTCCTCGCCGTCAAATCCAGCACACTAATCGGCCCCAGCGCCGGACTCGACGGCAACAAGCCTGGACTACTCCTTATCGTCAGCATCCCCGTCTCCGAGTCCCACGACACCGGTATCCTCTTCCGCGCGCCCGCCGCCTCCGGTGCGTGCAGGGGCAGCATGGGCTCATCTTCCTCTTCCTCTTCTTCTTCCTGCTCCAAGTCCACCCCCACAGTCTCCTCTTTCCGCTCCGCGTTGCTCCGCCTACCCATCAGCACGCCAAACGCATCCGCCCTCTGCTGCTCCCGACGCGGCGACTGCGACTGCGGCTGCGACACCGCGAGCGCCCCCATCTGCGCCACCACCGCCGGCGACGACGGTACAGCCCCCGCAAGCTCCTCGACCGGCGTCTTCCGCCGGCGCTTGCGACGGCCGCGGCCGAGATCCACCTCGTCCACGTCCATGTCATCGCCACTACCACAGTCCATCGCCGGCGGCGACGACGTAGGCGTCAGAAACGGCGTCTCGGCCATCCCCCCCTCCTCCTTCTCCTCCTTCTCGTCCTTCTTCGCCGTGTCCTTGGGCGGCTTCAGCAGCTTCTTCTTCGCGCCCGCTCTGCGCGGCGCCCTGCGCGGCCGCGGCTTTGCGGCGGAGAAGTCGCCGTCGGGGTCGTCTTTGGGGCGGCATTTGGGCTTTGCGGGTTGTTTTGGGTTTTGCTTTTTCTTTGCGGCGGTGGTGGTGGTGGTGGAGGTGGAGGTGGAGGTGGGGGCGGGTGACTCGTTGTCTGAGAGGGAGGAGGAGGTGGGCGTGGTGGAGCGGGGGGCGCGGGATTTGCGTGTGGGTGGTGGGGGGGGTGGTTTTTGGTGGAGTTCTTTGCCTGTACATACATTGCCAGTGTCAGTTCCTCTTGCTCTTGCTCTTGCTCTCCCTTTTTAACCGCCTTCAAGTTTCGAGTGCGTGAGTGGGGGAAGAAGGGAGTAGAATGGGGGGAGTACGTTTCTTGAGATCAAACAGCGGAAACACCGTCGCCGGTGCTGGTGCTGGTGCTGGTGCTGGTGCTGGAACCGGTACTTGTGCTGCACTCCCGCCATTTCCACCCCCGTTGACCGCCGCGGTATTTTCACCCCCGTTGGCCGCATTGACCACATTGTCACCCCCGGCGCCGTTCTCGCCCTCCCGTGAAGCCATTGATCTATTTGTACCGCACCGCCTTGTGGTTCAGGTCATCAGCGGAGGTCCAGAAGTGTTCGTAGACAGGTGTAGAGCGAAGCTGCAGAGTGTTCAGGTGCAGTTGTGCAGCTGTGGCGAGAATGTTCGAGTTCTAGAGAGTTGTAGCGAAAGTGTAGAGGCTTGTAGAGGCTTGTATCGAGAATCTTAGAATTGTGAGTTTGGCGGGCGAGATTCGTGTGGAGACGCGTTCGTGGGTACGTGAATAGAATTCGTGTCGCAGGTCGAGCGAAGTAGCAAAAAGACAAGGGCGCGAAAGCACTCTACGCGCGCGTGTGGCGGTGCGGCGGTGCGGCGGGTGGCTGGTACATGGTGTGGCGCTGCGCCACCGTGATGCGGGTGTGACGAGGGTCGGTGTGGTGAGGGGTGACGGGATGGGTTTTGGAGACGGCGGGAATCACTAGTTTTGTGAGGAGCTGTGAGAGCTTAGATGAGATGCGGGGTTATTGAAGTGGGAACTACTCTGGAATGGGAGATGGATTGGGCACAGTTTGTATTTGATTCACAGACGGTCACTCGGTTGTTGTGTGACCACAGTCAATGATCAGGTTGCCACATTCGAGCACACGCAAACTATTCACAATTCACGATAGAAAACTACCCACAACTCAAAGCTATTCACGGCCCAAGAGAAGACTACAAGATCCCAAAGAACATACTATTTATTGATTCTAACAATGCAGGCCTCTAATCTAAAAAAGAAATACTCTCAATACGGCGCCCAACCCGCTCTCCGACCCCTACCCCCCCCAACCTGCCTCTCAATCCTCTTCGCATACCTCTGCGACCGCCTCGCGATCCACGGCCTGATAGAAACCCACTCCGTCTCCTGCCCCTCCACCACCGGCACATACCTGCCTGCGACCATCGCCTCCGAAAACTCGCCCAGCTCATTATCCGCCGTCAACTGGGTCACGTGGGCCCTACACACCGGGCACACCAAGTACGACGCCAGCGGATTCAGGTCCCGCTCAATCCGGCCCATGCCGACCTTGGCCCGCCATATCTCCATGACACAGCGCGTGCACGCCGAATGCGGCTCGCCGCCAACCCTGCCGCGGCAGTTGAACTGCACGTTCGCGCGCCTGTCCATGCAGGTGTTGCAGTGCTCGCCCTCGGGCACCTCTGGGGCGTCGAGCTCCTCGTCGTCATCGCCGGGGTCCGTGAAGGTGTCGCTCTCGAAGGGCTCTGGGGGCGCAAGGTGGTGGTGGTTGGGATGGGCGTCGCGGAGACCGTTGTTGGCGTTTGTGATGGCGAGCCAGCGCGCGGTATGTACCTCGATGCGGGCGCGGAGGAGCGTTGCGAGGCTCTCGTCGTGGATACGGGTCCATTCGTGGGGGAAGCCGAGGTTGACGGGGACGGGGAGAACATTGTATTCTTGCAAGCGGCGGCGGTCTGGTGGTGGCCCGGGGGCTTCATCTGCTGGCGCCTCATCTGCTGGCGCTACAACTGCTGGGCGGGCAGGGGCATGAGCAGGGGCATGAGCAGGAGCAACAGGAGGATGAGCAGGAGCAACAGGAGGATGAGCAGGAGGGTCATAAAAATAATGAGCTCGCTCCATCGGACCATCATCGTAATAAAGAATCCCCGGCGGTTCGCCATAATCCCGGCGCGCGAACATCCCCCCCCCAAAATTGCGAGGCTCCATGATCACGTTGCCTCTCGGCTGGTGGAATGGGCCCATGTACGGAGGAGGGGGGGGGAAATGAATGTCGTCCTGGGGAACAGGTGGGGCAGCGAAGAAAACAGGTGCGTTGGGGCGAAGAAGACCGAGAGGTTGAGGATTGTAGCCGGCAGGAGCGGGGTGGAAAACTGGTGGGGGGCGGCGGCGGACAGCGAAGGCTCGGATTGGAGACACAGGAACTGGTACAGCGACCCGTGGAGCGACTGGAGCGGGGACCCGTGGAGCGACTCGTGCAGCGACTGGTACCGCGACTGGAGCAACGACTGGAGCAACGACTGGAGCATCAACAATCGGGGCAGCTGGAGCAACATCAGCTGGAGCAACATCAGCTGGAGCAACATCAGCTGGAGCAACATCAGCTGGAGCAACATCAGCTGGAACAGCAGCGGCAATCCTCGCACGCGGAGCATCCTGGACGACAATCGGGGCCTCGCGATTTTCATTGCGCAGAAGAGGTGCGGCGGGTCTTGGAACATCTTCCTGCTCGTCGTCTTCAATGACTACAGGGTTATCGGCTCTGCCATAGTTATTGCGGCGGGCACGACGCTGTTGTTCGCGGTCGGCGATCCAGTCGTTGGAGGTGCGGGCAGAATTAGGGATGTAGGGGCGGGCGGAACGAGCAGAGTTTGAGTTTGGTCTACGAGCCGCTCTGGGTTGGGCCTGGTTTTGAGCTTGGTTCTGTAGGTTGGGGGTGTTAGTGAGTGTTTCTTATATACATATAGTTATATAAACGTCACTAGATATCTGCCTCTGATCTCTATATGCGTGCAGTAGCATAGATGACGGAGAGAGAAAACAGCTAGAGAAACACATGTACGTACCCTATCATCATTCATTCCCCGGGCTGCAGACTCTCTCTTTACCCTGTTGAGGACAGCCCTGAGCCTTTCGTTCCTCTCCCGCTCTTGCTGCAGACTGCGGCTATGGCTCTGGCCTTGACTTTTGTTTCGATTCTGGTTTTGGGGCTGGCGTCAGTGGAATGTTCTCCAAGTAATCGTTCCTTCAAATTCAGTTTTGAGACGAGCTGGCCTCAGCTTCATCCCACACGATACGATACGATACAGAAGTAGCGCAATCATATGATGATGCAACAGCAAAGAATAAAAGAAAAGGTTTTTTTTTTTTTTTTTTTTTTTTGAAAAAAAAAGAGAACAAAATGAAGCCAAGATAGATTTAGGTTTATACATACATTCGCGCCAGCCCTATTCTCGTTTCCTCTCTGGGGATCTCTCGGGGATCTAGACCTGACTCGGCCTTTCCTATCTCTCGGAGATATAGATCTATCACGGTTTCTGTACATGCGATCGTTGCGTTCATTGTTGTTTGCCATTTTCAATTTATTTGTCAATTTGGGGTGGGGGAGGTTTTTTAAAGAGGTGGTACGGAGGGGGGTATTAGAGGGGATGGTAGAAGAAGATGGTTGGTGTTGGTGTTGGTGTTGGTGGGAGAAAAGAAGTTTTGTGTTGAGAGAGAAAAAGTTCGTGGGTTGGAAAGAGAAAGAAGAGCACTAGTGCCAGACACTTGGAGCACAAGTAAGAGAAGAAAGAATTGATGACTGGCAAGAAGATTGATGATGACGAGCACCAAGAATTGATGTCTGGATGTGATGATGAAGATGAAGAGTGAGGAGGGAGAGAACGTCGGATGGATGAAAAAATAAAGAGAAGAAGAGAACGAGAAATAGCAATACTGCAGTACTCGCCCAAATCTCGGCGTTGGCAGAGGGCCGTTAGAAGGGGGCTCTAATATTTTGGCCAAATTGGGATTAGTTGGCTCACATAGAATGGGCGTCTTGGTGCGGTTGCTATCATTGACACCTCAAATTTTGGCGCTAGTGCACTTATCCTCAACACGACGTGACGTACCTCTGCACGGAATCCCCAATTAACTGCATCATGGTTCGATTTTGAGTCGACTTAGAACGCCCTAAATCTAATATAATCAAAGAATCAATTGCCGGCGCGGCGCGGCACCAAATCAAAACCACGATTTGATTTGACTAATCGCACAAAATTCGAAATCGATTCAAACCCAGACCATAATCCCTGCACTACTGAAAGGATAATTAGAAGGCTCTTCTAGCTGCGCCACATATATTCCTGAGACTAGCTTCTTCCATAAACGTATCTCGGGCCAATTTGGTGTATGGTTGGAACCGATTCGAGAAATAAATTTCAAGCTGTGATAAATCGTACGCATAACTATCATTTGATTCAATTGCGAGATTTTAATAGAATCAACAAATCGAATGTTCGAACCACAATTTATAAATTATAGCGTGCACTACATATCCCAGTTAATAAAGCACGCCAGCTTTTAAATGATAATAGTGTGGTCCACGAGAACAAGCGTCCTTGTGTTCTTGCCTTAAGGACGTGTCTTCGATGACATATAAGGTTAATGGTCTAAAAAAAAAAAAAAAAAACAATGAACAAGGAGTCTCGATGACACTACCTGTCCTTGCCTCGGGGAACCTCGAGGACAACGATGTTGGACGTCGCGGTCAGACAAGAACAGAGGTCAACGAGGACGAGACATCTCGAGGACACTCTCAAACCTCGCCTGGAGCGTCCTCGTGAATCGAACTACACTGAATGATAAGTATAAGTGTGACAAAATACATAGAGTACATATATAGCATACAAATGGGGGTTACTGATACTTCCCAGAACTTGTACATTATGATGCTAGGTACTTCGGAGCATGTAGCTAGCCTACTTAAACTAGTAGCTCGAGGCGTTTTCAGATTTTTAGTGATCCAGCTCTCATTATCTGGAATCTGTATAGAGGCTCTACTGCTCTTGTGAAGGAAGATGAGAGTGAGCTTAACCAGTACTTACAACCACGTAGCCACTGCAATGTGTCTTAACACCTATTCGCTAACCTACCACATGGGTCTTGTTATGTGGTATAGTTAGCACCTAGGCCGCGAACTGCGAGCATCAGACCACATCATCTACCAATTCGAAGCATCCCCCCTAGTATAGCTGTATAGGCTCATGGGAGTATTGCGTTCAAGTTTTATTTTTTACAGCAGTAAGATGTAAAGCAAACCTAGTTGAATTAAACTCGAACGAGTCGCAGAATCTTTATCTAGCTCTACGTACGTAAAAATACATAATCCATTCCGAGATAATCAGTTATTAACTTTGAAGAAAATAGTCCATCGGTCGTTCCGCTGGCAGTGTACTCTACATGAGGATTGATATGGATTGTCCTGAGTACTTAAAATACAATTAAGTATTATCCACTGCGTTAATAATTAACAATCGATCTCACTATTTCTTTACATTCATACTAAACCCTAGTGAGTAGGCGTACAATTGCTAGTCCTGAGGATCATCATGGTTGTTTATGAAGAGCTCACAATCCCATTCTCAAGTGTGGAACGCCATTCGGGTTTTCTTTTCATCCGCTTCGAGTCTTTAATCTGAAATAAAAGCCCCTAATGCGATATCTATTATCGAAGTCTTTATAGCAGTGCCCGAGTCCACCATCTCTTTCCTCCCAATTCACTTTCCACATTATTCCATGTGACGTTGTAATTATACACAGGCTCTAGCTAGGACCCCAACCCAAATAATCCCATAAAGTGTTCGAGTATTCCCCAACCTCGAACATTCTCTCCAAGCAATTAATAATTATAAGCAATATCAAATTGTACTATTCTCCTTCCTCTTCTGTTCGCGGATAGACAAAGGCAAGCCGGACTGAGCAACAGCTGCATGCGTTTCGTCTTCTTCGTCCAACCTTTCAAGAGAATCATGTGAATCCATGGCCAGTGTATTTTCGGCAATATCACTCTTGTTAAACCTATCCCGTAGGCCTACAAGCAAGGATTTAAGCCTTAGGCGAGTTCTTCCACGACTACTGCTCAATGCCTTGCTGTGTCTGAGATGAAGATAGTCTTCGGAATAGGTTTTAGGGAGCTTGTAGTCCTGAGTCTTCACAGACCGGGAAGTATCGTGATCTCCAGCTCCATCCATCTTCCTGCTGTCGTTGCGGATTTGTAGCGACAAATTCATGTGGGCCGCTATCAGTTGTTCATATTAGCATATATCTCAGAGTCGGATCCTTGTTATTAGGATACTTACGTCGGAGGGGCTCCATGTCACGTAATTCGGATTCTTCAGCACACCTAAGGCATCGACAAAAGAATCCGTACTCCCTCCCAAGAAATGCTCTTCTTGTGCTTACACTCTCCCACTCTACTACGTCTTCGTAGGCTATCGTCAACTCCTCACCCTCACTAATATCTCTCAACGCAAAAAACTGGCACTTGAGTCGACCTGTTATGAGGTCATTGCTATCGATCCTGTACATGTTTGGCACGCAGCTGTGGTTGACCCAAGTCGGCTTGACACTTAACATTTCCAGTTCTGTTGTCCAATCGAAGATCCCACCCTTCCGTTTTTTGACCAACATATCCGCTGTGTTTTTCCCAAGGAGTGTGTACTTCAGCTCCTCGTCGTATTTTTCACGAGTCAGGCTGGACCGACAGAAGTATAACAAATCTATTCCATCGCCAGTATTGTCTCTGTATTTGGGATCTAGATGGTTGACGATTGTCTCTGGGAATTCTGTGTAGATGAGATGCCCCATTTCGATCTCTCTGGTTGAAAACAGTCCTTCGCCGCTGTCATTCCACGGTGCATTTGTGTTGAGTCTTATCCAGCAGTCTTGTTCCAAACAGGCCATTATTCCTTGTTCTTCTTCTACGTATATACGTTAGCCGGTGTTCTAAAACAAGATGTAATCACATTCTGTGGGAGCGAGCAAACAGCAGAGGGACAGGACCTACCCATTTTCCCAGGTTATAAAGACACTTGTGGTAAGTTAGCTGACTGGTAGCTTAAGTGACTGATAGCAAGATATGAGGATGAGTGACATAGTCCAGATTGGCCGAAGCTTGCAAATGACACTCCCTTAAAAACGTTCAGAAATCTGGAACTTGTCACGTGGTCATTATGTGTACTTATCTAATAGCCACCAGCTATCAACTTCCGATGACAGGACATGTGGATGAATTAAAGTTTTCAAGAAACGGCACGGTTTGTATACGTATGACGTTAGTTTGAACTGGCAACTCCATAAGTGCACGGAGATGCCGATACGTGTGGTGGGGCTGGAATTAATCTTTTTTTTTTCGGATTTCACCTGACTTGAAAAGTAATTCGGGGTAATTATCGTGACTCTGTACATCGGCAAATTATCGATGGCAGCTAAAGATGTTGATCAAGGGCTTGTGATATATCAATAGCACTAGACCCTTTCATGACGTGGTGACAGGAATAACATAAGATTCTCGGAGGCTTCGTTTCCATGTCGAAACGAGACGAAGCGAGAACAGACTCTGATATAATATCATGAAAGCACATGTACCTAGGGCAACATACATGTAAGTACATGAGAGATCTACAAGAACATGTAATTCCAGACTGTATCATAGATTTCTCAATGCCGTCAGCATATACAAGTTTATCGATAATTACAAAGCCCAGTCTATAAAGGCTGAAGAAATATATTTATAAGTTATCCACATCATCGGTGATCCACAGCTGGCATGGTGACGCCCTACGGAGTTGCTCGCGCCGAGTGAGAAGTTGTGCAAATAACCGCGGCTAACGCGTAAGTATCCGGACTATCAAGCATCCGTTTTTCTTACCAAAACAAGAATATTTAAACGGGAAACCACTCTATCTACAGGACATTTCGCTTCGTCGAATAAATACTACGAGCGAGTTTCGCGTAGACCAAAAATCGGGAAGCGGGCTCCGAGCTACCGGGAAAGTAAGCGGTCCAGGCACCCTGGTCCAGGATACACGTTGTCGCCATCCAGAAGCGTCGTCGGAACGTTTTGGTTCCCTGGAGATCCATTTCCCCCCTGGTCCCGATCCTGATATGGTAAGGGTAAGCTGTGTACCCTCGTCTCTCCCTAAGTTTTTTGTTGCAGGGTGTTCTTCCAGAAGGATTCTTCTTCTACAGCCCACCTCTCTCTCACCTCCTACCCATCTCTCTCCCCTCCTCTGCTTTATTTCTTGCTTCCTTTCTGTAAATAAATATATAATTGTTCCCATCCATCCATCACTCCTCACTCCGGTCTTGGGAACCTTCCTTCTACTTCGTCATTACAACCTCGGTCGCCTCCGTTGCCACTGCAAGTTCTCAAGCTTCCAAAGGGGTCACTACACATCGCGTGCTGTCACAATAATCACCTCCGAGACAGCCTTGAATCGCACGAGCTTCTACAACTCGATCCGGAACACAAAAAAAGAATTGCGCAATATGGCTCGAGTCAAGCGAAGGTCGTCATTAGGGGAGGATATCAGGGTGGGCGATACGTCAGCTCCGGCTGTTTCTACGATGCCTACGACGAAAGATCAAGTACGAATTAATATCCAACCCCTTAAGTCACGCACTCCAACAGCGACGCTGATCGTTTTTACCTAACAGAGAGCCGCGTCAAAACAGCGAAGAAGAAAGCTGTCAATGTCAAAATCACGACCAGAAAACTGGTTTACCTGGTACAGGGAGCTGTCCTACCGTAAAACATGGTGTACGTCAATCTACTCTTCCCTTGAGCTTCAAAGTGCTAACAAGTCCTCGCTAGTGAATCCTCTCCTCGTAATGATTATCGCTCTAGCAGGCTATGCCGTTAACCCCACCCCCTCCAATCCCCTACACGCCTGCATATTCCTCTCGTACCGTACTGCTCCGGATCCAAGCTCCCACGCACCAACCGAATACCAATATGACAAGGGCCCTCGTGATTTGGCGTTTGTTTTCTTTTACACGTTCCTCTTCAGCTTCACTCGTGAATTCTTGATGCTGCAGCTCCTCCGCCCAATTGCATTTTATAACAACATCACCAAGAAGGCCAAGGTATCTCGTTTTATGGAGCAGTCATACACGGCAATCTACTTTTCAGTGTTTGGTCCGTTTGGATTATACGTCATGTACCAAACTCCAATCTGGTACTTCAACACCACTGCTTACTACGAAGCGTACCCCCACCGCACCCACACTGCCGACTTCAAGGCCTATTATCTCCTCCAGGCTGCATATTGGCTCCAACAGTGCATTGTACTCCTTCTTCAGCTTGAGAAACCTCGCAAGGATTTCAAAGAGCTTGTTGGACATCACATTGTCACTCTCAGCCTTATCGCCTTGAGCTACCGTTTCCACTTCACTTGGATTGGCCTTGCTGTCTTTGTTACCCACGACATTTCCGATTTCTTCCTTGCTACCTCGAAGACATTGAACTATCTTGACCACTGGTTTATCGGGCCCTACTTTGGGTTCTTCATCTTTGTTTGGATTTACATGCGCCATTTCCTCAACCTGGGAATCCTGTGGAGTGTATTGACCAAGTTTAAGAGTGTTGGAACCTGGGAACTTAATTGGGAGACTGGGACTTACAAGTCGGGCTTGGCTCAAAGCGTTGCGATTGTTCTTCTTGGTAGTTTGCAAGCTGTCAATTTGTTCTGGTTGTGGTTGATTTTGAGGATTGCCAAGAGATATGTCCTTACCAGCGATGCCGTGGATGAGAGGAGCGAGGATGAAGATGAGAGCACCAGTGAAGACGGTGAGAAGAAGGAGAATTAAAGTGCTCGGTAACTCATTCTTTAATTCTTCTTTCTTATCGATTATCTTGCTTTATTTTATCGGATGAGAAATATCACGGATATGAGACTCGAAGGGGTTGCGGTCAGGAGGGTGGGCAAGGGGAGATTTAAGGCGTTTCAGCGGCAGTTAGCATTAGCAGTTGGCATTAGCAATTGGCTTCCGGGCGTTCTTACGCATTCTTTTATTCTGAATTCTGAAGCGCTTTCTAGCAAATGTTTTGTTGTTCAGTGGTTGGGATGCATGCGGGAGGCTCAAAGAAGCATGCTCTGTTAGATTATCGTGGTGCATGTTTTTGCTTTTTTTTTATCTTGATTTAAGTACTAGTAGGGGGCGTCTCTCGGATGGGTGTACACGTGTATAATGAAGCTGGTAGACCGAGTATTTTTGTGTTTATTTATCTTGATGCTCTGTTTCTTGGCTTGGTTGAGCAGCATAATATGGAGCTCGAGGAGATAAATATTCTAATATTTTTACATGTCCGTCGGTTTATGTGGGATTTATGTGTACCGTCAGCAATAGTAAAAAAATCTAGAACACAAAAACGAGGAGCAGCTTTCGGCTGCTGCGTAATGATGCTGATGTGTCTTGAACAAATATCCTATGGAATTTGGAGTCCGAAGATGTGAGGAATCAAGTGAACTTGATACATCTCGCGGTACTACTCTGGCCTTCTTATCCCTAAGAACCCTACACCATAGCGCGAGGATCCTGAGTGAGCTCTACCCCATCATCCCCTTCCCCACATATATTATACCTCCAGCCCGAAATCAGTTCATTATCCACGTACCCACGGAGATTGGGCTGCATTAGCAGTCTTTCCTAATCAACGACAGATCTAGGGATGCACGGTACGGACTATTGTCGGACATAGAAGCCGAGGAGATTACTTGTGTCCCGCACCCCCCCGCGGTCGAGTGCGGGGTCTGCTTTCGCTACCGCGGTTTTGGGAGGTAGGTACCGGTGCGCTCGGTGGAGGTGTGTGATAGCTGATATATGGCCTCACCAAACAGCCCCCTTATACGCTCTCCGTGGTGGGGAGTGAGCGCAATGCCGGTACTTATGTATGGAAATTAGACGCTGTACGGCGGAAGAAACATACTCGCAAGTGTATCAGGGCTTGGGGGCTGTTCGTCTGGATTCTTGATTGTGCGGTCGAGTAGCGAGTGATTTTCTGTGACGCAACTGTTACCTGAGCGGTGGATTGCGTGGCGCTTTACTTGGAGGGCGTGTGGTATCAGAGAGATGTCTATGAGGTTATGGTAAGGTGTATTTTCGCTCCGTGGGGGTATTTGTGGCGGTTAATACGGATGCTAGTGAAGCAGTAAGACTAACTATCTTCAGAACATGTTTCGAGTCTCAAGTCATGGATGCTATGGGGGGTGGCCGCACCACTACGGGTTGAGACTGGAAATCTATCAGAATTGGATACTTAAGCTAGGCATTGGGAACTTATTTTGACTTAAGGCACCTGCTTCCTCTATAGGGGCTGACGTTGATTTCCACGCCGCTGGCCAGCTAAGTGGTCTTTGTGTGACTTTATATCAAAGTCATGGGCTTTGACCCACCCCGATATATTGTAGATTTGGAAAACCTATCGTCAGTTTACGATAACACTCGGTGCCATTTTAGTGAGGACCGAGTGATATCACATGATTCAGGTTAACACATCTTCGCAAATATTAGTATTGTCTATTGTAATAGCCAAGAGCTTTAGGGAGTTATTAACAGTTTATAAATCCAAATGCCCCATTAGGGCCCTTTGTAAGATATGGATTGTAATCAGGTGTTAAATCTCTCGGCATGCGCCACAGGCGCCGCAATCTGTTAGGAGGCCATCATAACTCCCCATGCATTTCTCTTCATTCCGATAATAATGGTGAACTGCCACCAGGGGCACTGGGGGTTCAAATGCCGTTTCTTTCTTTGGTGCCTTGCTAAACAAATATCTGGTGCTTCGTGGCAAAATTAAAGGTGGCCTTTCCCCTAGAGTGGCTTGCTTCATGATTAAGTCCTCACAGGCCTATGAAATTATTCGCGTCTGAGGATGTCATGATATTATCAAATTTCAACTAGTAATTTCTTAATTACCAATTGTTCAAGAACCCAGGCTCCTAGCCCTGTTCCATCCTTAGTTAGCGAAATACTACATACCCTGGAAAGGAATGTTATGTTAGTAGATACGTACATACAGGGGACCTGCTGTGTTGTGTTGTTGCTAGAGTATTATATATGGAGTGGAAGGACTGTGCCAAGTGTTGTTTGGGGGCCTGGCTGGCACCTATCGAGGGCCTCTTTCATTCCGGTCTGGAAACTATGCACGCACGCCCGTTACCGTACCATAAATCAGAGCAGGGTATGGGATAGTGACAATCGATTTGATCCGCTAATCGGTCGCTGGCTGAAGTGAAGACAGAGTTTCTCCGGTCGATTATTAACGCTGCGGCTATTTCTCCGTTTCTTAATTGGGGTTGTTGTTCGCCTTTCTTTTTTTTTTTCTCTTTCGATCTTCGTTGGACACAACCTTATGCGTTCTGTGATCTTTGTGCAGCAGCAGCAGCACCACGCCGACAGGGACCTGAAGCGGAAGAGGGGGAGTGTGCAGGGTGCATTGGCCAGCAGGTGGTTATGGTGTAGAATTTTTGACTCTCTAGACACATGCCGATTGAGAAGCTTCTTTCTTTATTCAGTGAGCATCTTTAATTGGGGAGGGTTCGTCTTGTCCTTGGCCTGCCCGCCCCCTAGAGACGTACCATATCACAAAATATTGTAACAAATCCCTCTCTCCCTTTCTCTCTCCTTCTCCGTCCCCTCTTAGGGTCCTTCTTCTCCTCGTCACCAGCCAGCGACGTCCGCTCCTTCTGAATTGTTTTCGCCCGTCGGATTCGTTTCCGTTCTCGACCTGGTTTTTTTCCGAACATTTGTGCACGTGTGTCGTATTGTTTTTTCTGCATTGTGTTTCTCCTTGGGCGAGAGCTCTCGAGGGCATAATTGAAGTTGCTGCGACTCGCTATTTTTGTTTCCCAGGGATCGTATCGGTTGCGGTGGGAATCCGGGGGTTTTCTACTACTCTTGTTTCCTGTCTACCTACTGCGGCCACCATCTCACAGGTTTTTTTTTTTGTACGGTTGTGCGCCTACGATTCCTTGATCATCCTACAGTAACCGACAGAGCTCTTGTCTACTGCAGTAGTCTAGAGAGTAGTACTACTACTTACTAGTACCATACCGATTACATGTGTCTAGACATCTAGGCTCTTGAGCACTACAAGAGGGCTAGCCGCATACTAGTAATAACCAGAGTATCTACAATTCGTCCTGAAAAGCATAGATCAAGATATACTTTCGCACACACATGAATTACATACTCACCCTGGAATACCTACATACCTCACCACCAACCAGCCCCCCACCAAAATAAAACAACAGAACCATCCAACCACACGCATCCCACACCGCCCCATCCCCACCCACTGCTTGCCCCTTACCCTGTCTACATACATCATCATCGTTCCCCCCCCCCCCAAGCAAAGGAAAGGAAACCTCACCTGCACGTTTCCTCATCCTCTACCCACCCATCAGCTGTACCCATCAAACGTGGATCAAAGCACATCTGCTCGCCTCTCACGTCCATACCAGGACAGTTCTCCACATTGGGAAGCCACAGGTAACTCCCCGCTCGCTTCACCAAAGAGCTCGACCAGAGCAACTACACAAACAACATAACCCTCAAAGTTCCCACCACGACGTACCAACAGCAAAGAACCCCGAGCTCTTCGGGGTCTTCTCCCCCTAGTCTCCCTCCCCTGTCGCCTCCCGTCGCCCTCAACTTTCCGTCGATAATACCTGAGCTAGGGATGCCTTCTCCAAGTTATCAGCCGGATTCTCCGACAAACTCCATTCCCTCGCGGGACGGTGGCCAGCATACCCCCACATACCCGCGGGATTCAGACATTCCTGAGAGTCATATCTCTGAATGGGACACTGAGGATGTCGGGACCTATATTGCTTCAATAGGGCTGGATCAATATAGAGAATGTTTTATAGGTGGGTCGTTCTTCTCCATTCATCTACCCCTCCATCATCTCTATCGTCACCAAAATCCATATCTGAGATGGGATGGAATGGGATACCATTCGATTGTGGTAGTGTTACTTTGATTCTGACCGATGAGATCGATCTCTACAGAGGAAGGAATCGATGGCGAAGCACTTATCCATCTAGAACACGACGAACTACGGGATATTGGGATAAAGAGTGTGGGACACCGACTTACGATCCTAAAGAATATCTACCATCTAAAAGTCGCCCACGGAGTAACGATCGAGCCAGAACATTATGTTCCTGTTTGTATGTTGTTCCATTCCATCCTAAAATCCCGTGTTTTTCTTTTTTCTTTCCTTTTTCCTTTTTAGAAAAAAACCCCTTTGCAAGCAGCCGAATGCTGATTGGTGGCTTATCGCATGCTCCAGCCGCCGACGCCGATGAAAACGAGAAGGCTGCCACACAAAACGACATACAGCGCTTAATCGCTATCATACGTCGGCGGGATGAAAGGATTGTGCAGGCCGAACGCGACCTGCAGAAAATGCAGGATGCTTTTGTCAAGTTGCGCGAAGAGCTATTGCCGGTGTGGCGCATAATCAAGAACAGCCATAAGTCACTCCCAACGCCGCAAGGTAGCACATATCCGAACGCCCCGTTAATGACGCCGGTCGCATACCCTCCCGAACCTTCAGTATCATCACGGGGAGATGAACGTGAGCGTGAAACAGAGCGGAGAGAGCTTAAGCAACGGGAAAGGGAAAGGGAGAGGGAAGCTCGTGAAAGAGAGGCACGGGAAAAAGAACAACGAGAGAGGGAGAGGGAAAGTCAAAGGGAGAGGGAGCAGCAGCTACAAGAACAAGCTTTCCCTGTCAACAATCCAAATCTCTTGCCCGCACCATCTGCAGGAAAAGGCTTGTCTAGAAAGTTTTCGATGAAGAAACTCATACTTGGAACTCCGAAGAATGCATCTCCCACCCATCCAACACATCCAGATACCGTGAGAAACGAGTATGAACCACCCCCAACAGCAACGAATGGAGCTATAAGGGATATCAGGGACTCTTCTGCTATGCCATCACCAACTTCTCCGTCAACGATAAACCATCTCTCGCCAAATACAACTCACACCTCTTCGTCGCACAAACCACCTGAACGACGATCTGCCAAAACGTCCCCTGATGAAGAGCCTCCTAATACTGCCGGCGGTTCACAACCTACTGTCGAAATTTTCAAGTCGTTCAGGGTATCCATGGATGATCCTTGTTACAAGGTTCTCCCCGCTGCTCTGAAGCGGTACAACATCCAGGCAGACTGGCGACAGTACGCATTGTACATTGTGCATGGAGACCAGGAGCGTTGTTTGGGATTGGACGAGAAGCCGTTGATATTGTTCAAGCAGCTTGACAAAGAGGGACGGAAACCAATGTTCATGTTAAGGCGAAACGGTAATTTTGAAACCTCAATTGGACCTGGAACCGGGATACCAGGAGGTAGTGGATCCAGTATCTACGGAAGGGGCCAAGATATCACGTTACCTGGCGTATTACCAGGAGGGGTATTATAGTAACGGGGAAAATGTCGTGAAAATGGGAATTGATGGACATTCTATTTGGGCTTTAGCTTTGAACAGGTGCACACGGTGTGCAACGGAGTCATGAATTTTCTTGTGGTTTTTAACTCCTTCTTGGCTTTTGTATGTTTTTCCGAGTACTAGCCGCATTGGTGTGACGGGGTTTTTTTAAAAAAAAGTGTAGGAAACATTTGCGTTTGCAGGGGGTTTGTCTTTTTCTGTGTTTTTGATTTTTCGGTTTTTAGCTTATGGCGGCCATGGTTTTATTTTCTTCGAATAGTACAGATTTAGTTTTCCTCTCTTCTTGCTTATTGTTGTGTGACAACAGCTATTATTACCTTTTTTTTTGTCTCTTTCTTTCTGGATACCATCTTGGGCTATTTTTGAATTATCGTTTGGGGTTGTGGTTGGGATGGGTTGGGGTGGTGGGTGAGTCGAGGTTCAGCGGGTTGGTTGGGTTAGGTTTCGGACGTTGGGTTTGTGGGGATTGGGTTCTGAATGGTTTTGAGTACTTGCACCAGTATCATTACCTCTATCTGCTGTGCGGGTCCTATTTTGTTTCTTCCCTTTGTTGTGTGTGGAAAAACGGCCGGTTGGTGCAGGCGGGGTCAGATAACACCTACCTATGCACCATGTAACCTCTACGTCTTCCTCTTCCTCTTCTTCCTCTTCGTCCTTCTTTCTTGGGAAACTGTAGTGTAGTTGTAGTGGGTAAGAATGAGCAGAACGATCGAGATAGATAGCTGGGGAGATGGGGGATATACAATACATGTAGTCTATATAGAATACAATAGGCATCCATACATCTACATACGTTCCATCCGGTTATTTTTGTTTTTTTGTTACTATTTTGTTTTTACCGGCGGGGAAGACCGTGGTGGTGGTGGTGGGGTTCGAGGGTTGATAGTATGGGTGCAACTGCGCTGCATGCGCAACTGGGGTTAACTAACGGATAAAGCATCCACCCCACCTCACCTCGCCCCACCCCACACCCACCTTTTTATGCGGTGTGATGTTGAAATAAGGATTGGGGATCGGACCGGACATGTGCAGGTGGGTGGGTGGGTTGCGTACTTGTGGTCATGGGGGTGGTGTGGTGTGGTGTGCATCATGGGATGTCACTCGATGTTTCAAAGCGTGGGGGTTTCGTTAATTGAGTAATTGATTGATTTGTTTATTTGAAGGTAAGTGGTGAGGTTACGGGGTCCTATATGATCGCAGCAGGGGCGGCATTGGGGATGGACATGTATGCATTGAGTATATGTACAGGCACTGGCAATGATTAGTAGGAGAGTAGGGCTTTTGAAAGAGATCGCCGATGCATACATGTATGTATCTTGTATTCGGTATATGAGCCCTCACTCGTTTACACGTATGCAATACTCTATGGGCAGATCTTCCTGTCAATTAGCTGACCGCGAATGCTAGGTATATATAGCAATGTGTTATCAACCCCTACATCGAGGTAAAACATCTTAAAACAAGACTGACCCCCGAAGCTAGTACAGTACATAAACACTTACCAATTCGGGACCAGTCGAGAGCGGATAACTCTGCACAAGGTACGAGGATCAGTTTCTCTGTTTTACGAATTGTCAGCCTTGTAGTTCTTCTGAATATACTGATCAAGATGGCTAGGGTCGCCTTGGTACGCGGGTTTGGCCTATTTAGCCTAGTATATCTAGGGGATATGCGCAAGTATTACCTACAACAGCTTCTAACCATGTTGAATCACTAATAACAGGACTTTTTGTCTAAACTATTCCAGTACCCTCTGTTGGCAAAAGTTACGGCGTCTACGCAAGGCACGCCTTAAACCACCCTACCTAGCTAACCTAGCGCGTACCCACCACAACACCATACCGACACCAGAGCAAAAACACCTCCTAGTACTGGGTTATACATGTTTTTCAAATCTATTCCCTCTCTCATTATGCGAGAACCCCTTCCCCGGTAGTTTACATAAACACCCCCTTCGCTGGATCTCACGCCTACTTACGAGTGATAACTCATGACCCATACATTATCGCGCCCTCCCCTGCCGGCAGCCGAGAGCAGGTCTCCGGGTCAGAAATAAGGTTCGGCACGCCGCACGCTGCACGCGACTGCTTCGTCGGCTGCATTTCCCGCGGGTTTTGCCACTGGCTTGCTTAGTGCAATTCTTATCCCAACGTCTTAGCGTGTGTATGTGCTGTGCTGGCAGCAGCTGAGTTCATGGCTTATCAGTATTCCCCTCCTGACTAGGGCGAAGTTCAACCGTTAGTTTTCCTTTTTATAAAAGCCCTATGGCTGAAAGGGTTGAAGGTTACGTTATGGTAATGCATTACATTAATGGCATTTATTTTAGTTTTCAGTTTCTAGCGGATTGATACACTAAACATTTATACAATTTACACATTAATGAAAGATCTTAAGGACCGTCCTTCCAGCTCAATATAGAAACAAATTAGGAAATAAAAGGATATACCACCCCAGAAAATTATCAACATGGAGTCACCGACCCTAAGGTATTCAAGGAAAAAGAAAACCCCTAGTATATAGATGACAAAAGAAATATAAAAAAAATATACAAAAAGAAGAAAACCCCTAAGACCGACCCATCCCAATAAATAAGTAGAGTAATATATGATACCATCTGAGCTGAGCGCAGCCGCTAAATCAAAAATCAAAATCAAACCCCATGCAGCCCCAAGAAAAGAAAAAGAAGAAAAAAAATAATCACAGGAAGTCTAAAAACGTCCAAATCCATCAGCCGTAGATCATATTACTCTGTCTCATATACCCCGTCTCGCCCACTACACCACTGCCTGGTCCTGCGTTTCTCCTCCTTTCATCCTCACGATCACTGACTTCCCGCTCGTCTTGCACAAGCGTACACATGACGCAGCAATAAGCCTTTCCACAGTCGCTCATGAGGGTGCCTTCGAGGTGGTACTTCTCCCGTATGCGGCCACGTTGGAGAAAAGTAAATATCCCTTTAATTTATGTTAGTATTAAGGGAGATATATGGGAAGGAGGTGTGGATAGTTACATGATACTGGTGCCAAGACGCAACACCCAACGCAATGGGTATTACAATGGTGGAAGTCATTAAGGTTTGAGTTGGGGATAGTTTTTAATCTGTGGTTTGTACGCGAGTATAGTATGCATGGACACCAACACCCTATACAGCCTGTGTATCACCCTCAATGATTAGTTTCAAGCAATCCCGCATCAAAGAAAAAGCGGGGAAGAGTGGGGTAAATGCAAAAGTAACTTACAAGTAGGAATATCGCCAAAGCAATCACAAAGCCCATGTTGATATTCATCCTTCCCATGCTGCTGATTTGGATGCCCAATCTGGCCTGGCGCATGAGTCCCTCCATTTGGTCCGCTCCCGCCACCCGGTGTATAAAGCGGAGTTTTCGGCCCCTCCATTCCAACTCCGGGTGTATATGACGCCGCGACAATTGGCTCTGGCGGTCTCGTAATCAACTCCACGCCCTGATCTGTAGGAGGCGGCGTTTCCGTCGCTGGAGGTACTGAACTTGACATTATTGTGGATTGTGGTACTGGTACTGAAGGTTGATAGATTTCTGATGTGGGCGGAGGTGGAAATGTCAGAGTTTGTGGTGCAAACCCTGGTGTATGTGGTATATGTGGTGGGTATCCTGGAGACTGGGGAAGTGGCGGATACGAAGGAGATTGCGGGTGAGGTATAAAGGAAGGTGAGTGGGGAGGTGGTGGAAATGATAGATGCGGTGGTCGGAATGTTGCAGATCGTTGAGGTGGTGGGAAAGATGGCGAATGTGGTGGTGATACGTATTGTGGTGCCGGGCCGTACTGCTGTGATGTACGTCGGACAGTTTGTTGAGCTTCAAATTGTGATTGAGGGAAGCCCGGCGAGGGGAGGGGTGTTGAGTATTGGGCTTGGATATGTGCGTCGTAACCTTGCTGGTACTGGTGGAGGTAATCAGTTGGTGGAGGTGGTGATGATGAGGATTGCTGATACTGCAGATCTTGTGCTTGGGGCTGCGATTGGTGCTGCTGCTGGTACTGTTCTTGACCTTGGGGCTGCTGCTGATGGTGACCCTGGTACTGCTGTTCGTGGTCTTGGTACTGCTGTTCGTGACCTTGGGGCTGATGATTATTCTCAATACCCTCTGGGACAGAGTATTCTAACCGCGGCTGCTCCTGCTCCACCACTTGAGGCAGTTGCTGATCGCGAACCCACGACTGTTCCTGCTCCACCACTTGAGGCAGTTGCTGTTCGCGAACCCGCGACTGTTCATTGAAATTCTCCTCCACAGGTGACTCGTCCCCATCAAATACCCGTGGTAATCTTTGTTGTCCTACCCCAGTTACAGGTTGTTGCTGGTCCATCACGGGAGACCGAAAAGATGAGTTTGGCGGATTTGGGTCCGTGGGGGTGTGTAGTGAAAACTGCGACGCTTGAGCCGGGTGCAACTGATAGTACTGTTGCTGGGTGGAGTATGGCTGCTCTTGTCCTTGCTTCCGGGACGCCATTGTTTATAGGGAAAAATAAAGAATGACTAGTAAGAAGGGGAAAGATCCAGATCCTGGCGTCGTGTGATAAAAAACCTCTTATTACCTTGAGGTCTTGGGAGTGATGTGATGTCTATGCAGGCGCCAAATAGTAAGGGGAGGAGAGGCAGGACTAGATACTTCTTAAACCCCCAAATAATTATACTAGTGACAAAGGTCCAGACAAGTCAAAAGAACATGTATGTAAGAAAAACAAAATCCGTGATGCTAACTATCCATTAGTTAAGAGAGAAGCGCGACTGAATAGCAAGCGATATATTGCAGATAACGTACCTACCAAAAGCGCGAAAAACAACTTGTACCCCTGATAATGAAAGAACGATTTTTGTCCCCAGATTCAAATGCGATGACGCGACGTACGGCAAAGATCAAAGCAAGAGAGAAAGTCAATGCTATGCTATGGCAGGGCTGAAATATTTGGCGCCTACAACAAGTTTTGTGGGGAGATGGGATGGGTGCTGCTGCGTTACGACGCAGAAGGAACGGTACTGGGTGGGCAGCGGCTATGTAGGCCCTGCAGTAGTAAGAAAGCCGGTAGACGGTACAGTAGGTACAGTGGATAAAGAAATCAGAAGCAGGGGGGATTATGTTCTGTTCCTTTCCTTCTGGAAAGATGTGACAGTTCAGAGTTATTGGTGAGAGTACAAATGCTGTTCACACCCAAACATACATGTAAGTATGTACTAACTGTATTGTAACAAATAACAGGTTTGCAAGTCCAACAGAGATTCAGAGTAGAGGGGGGCGGAGAGAAAAAAAGGTAGGAATTGATTGACTCGTAATGGATACTTTTTATGACCACCCTCTCGTAAACCCAGAGTCATCCGCAGCCTCTCATCCAGTAGCAGGTACTGTCTTCCATGCCTTAGGCACTGTAAGAAGTCCCCTCTCTTCCTCCTCTTCCACCCTTTCCCACCTCACTCAGGTGAGGCGCACGTGGAGAAAGCCCAATCCCTAATACCGACATCGGTTATTGGTCACCCGTGATGTAACTTGTATGCGATAGCCCAGACTCGTAGTGCTGTCGCGATGGGCTCTCAACCACCCATCCCTCTGCGCTAGTGGAAAGGGAGGAAGCAGACACGGGCAATCACCGATTGGCGACGGTCCGCCTTCCAATCACCGTGCGTTTCCCGTCGATTAATCCCTGTAAGTGATTCGACCCAACCTTGGATGATAGGCACTTAGAGTAGAGTAGAGAAACTTTCATGTCTGGGTGGTAAATAACGACATACACAAGGGCGCGTGGATCATTGGCCGGGTATGGCCGTTTGCGAAACTATAACTAGGATGAGCCTTCCCCTCGTGCTGTCAGAATTGACATTTCTAGGAACAAGAGCAGGAACAGGAGTAGCAAGTGTGCAAGGGCATGAGGTTGAGGGTGAAGATTTGCATATATGGAGGTAGGCTGTGCCTGTTGGTTTGTTGTATCTCGACACCTAACCAGATGTAACCTTGAGAGTTACACTCCATGCCATTTACTACCAACACGGTATAATACCAGTCTGTCAAATATTCTTGGACTCGGCATTGCGAGTTTTCATATGCGAGATGATGCACATCATAGAGTAAAGCACCCTAGCCTAAGGGCCGAAAAGAGAATCTGTGCGGGTCAACATGCACGATTCCCGGGTTTCTTTCCTTTTCATTGTGTCGGTCTCGCCACTTTTAAATATCGGCCTTCCGGATCTGGTTATTAAGTGGATCTGTCTTCCTTTCAAACACCAGCACGAGGCGTTGGCGGGTCTGGGCTTTTGCAATCTTGCTATGTATCGCGCGCGTGCCTTAATGTTGACTGTAAATCTGAAGGGGGGAAGGTTTTTTTTTTTCTCTCAGGAGGATCTGCGTCGCGGACTCTATTCAAGAAAGGGAAACACAGTTAGCTATCCAGCACTCGTTACAGCTAGGTATGTAGTTGCTCATAACTGTCAACAGTTGTGTTGGTATCAAGGTTTTATGAAATGAGGTTTTAGCTGATAGGAGCAAGTGTATATTAACTATCCGTATTGTTCAACAGTCTCCCCCTTCCAATCAACAGCAATTCTCTATCTTGTTACTACATAGCGGGTATGTAGTGTATTTAGTATTCGTCCGATGATACTTGTTCGGGATTTGATTGGGTTGGATGTTCCCGAGTGAGACCTTGTGAATATGTCGCCTACTAAGAGATTAAGCGAGATGCTAGAGTAACCCTTATCCAATTGAATCTCAAAAGTGTGTGACCATGGCTTCTCTTGTTGCATATCTCCAAAAGGTACATATGTATTAAGTATTCGTACTTATGATGGTGGTGTGTTGGCGTTGAGGTCTAGAGTCCATATATTCTCCTCGGCCAGAATCCAGTCCATCTGAGTCCAACCTCAGCGAAAATTGAGTGCCACATAGACATGTGGATCCAGAACGCGACTAGACTCTCCCCCAAAACCTGGGTATGTATGTACTCGGGGCAGGTAACAAGAACCTGAACATAAAAACGCGCTAGCAGGGGTCAAAGTGGTTGCTACCAGAAAAACGATGTTCAGGTTCTTCATGCCTACCGCGAGTACTCTACCCTATGTAGGTACACCCTCCACCATTATTCCCCGAATCGCCAATTCTAGCGATACATAATTAAGACCTCCGGTCTTTGGGTAGGATAGAAGACGCTCGGCGCTTGGTGTGCTCAGACATAGTGGGTGCAGTTGTTGATTGGTAAAGTGGATCCAGAATTCTGCCTCCATTCATTCCCCTGATCAACCAGTCCCCGGTAGGAATTCGCAGTGGGCCGGGGCCATTTCGAGAAACTTGAGATTCATTCTGATTCGACTATAGCCTAGGCGTGTGTCTGGCACCGTGATTGAGGTTTGGCGGTAGACATTAAGATCTACCTTATCGAATGATAAAGCTCTTATGTTGAATGAATTTGCTTAGATTAATATATCAGCAACATGTACATACGAATTTAGTCCACAACATGCTTCCCCCGGTCTCTTAGCTTACCTTGCCCCGTGATTTTGACTAGCTAAGCTAGAGCGAATGACAGTATTCACTCTCATATTGGAGGCCCGAAGGATTTAGAGTTGAAACCGTTTGAAGTGACTGTAACGATCGAAGAAGGGTGGTGTTTGGTGAACGAGGCTAGGATGTTTTTAACGGCTCGGGGTTTTGTTGTCGTTGTTCGAAACTTAAAACCTAAATCTGCAGCAGCATCCTAAACACAACAGAACGTTGATGTTGACGATGACGTTCAGATCCAACAATCTCCCGCAAACTACATGTTTAGTTCGAATCACCATATGAATCCGGGGGTGGTGGCATCTGAACAACCATTAACTGCATGTGCTACTGGTAGACATCACCACAAATTCCCCCCACGAGATTTCTATTGCTCTGTACGGTCTCTCGCACACGTGCGCGAATATGACCGTCCCCTGGTATTGAACAGCATCAAAGGTCATTAGAAGATATGAGCCAAAGTATGACGTACGTCTAGCCATATATATATATCCCACTCCTTCAGACTGTTTCCTGAATATCAAGTTACAGACTGACCCGTGACCAGCACAGCTGTATAAATTGTTTCTATAAGCAGTGCTAGTCTTACCAAAGATTAGAAATACATAACTGCAGATATCTTAGTTTGGTCGTCTAGATCAACATTTTGGATACTCCTCTAACCACCTATCGACACTTCTAGGGACCGGACAACCAATTACAAGCCAATGGTTCTACTAGATGACATTAAATATCAACCATTTGGTAACAGTACATGAGTCGAAATACATTGTGTATGGGAATGGGGTCAATGTCGATTTGAATGGAATCCTACCCGTTGGTCAGGGAGTTTCTACTATGGAATAACAGACGCTTTGACGAACCACTGATTGCTTCATCGTTTTATTACTTGGTGAAGCTTATCTACCCAATCATCAAGGCATGGGCCAGAAGCTAAATTTAGACCATTATTTACGCAACCGATTGGGAACATTGCATGATGAGCTTCACCTAATCAAATAAGCTTACCACCATGACCAGAGACGTTTTAGGAATCTTTTAAAGATATGGCGCGAGAAGGCATAGGGGGTGGATATGTCAACTTCAGAGGAACCTTTTTTGTATGGGAATTAGAGAAAATTCCACCGTTAGGCTAGGCACTAGTACCATTGTGTGAGTATACGTAGATCTCCCAATTTCTATAGATTGATTGGCTGCAAACGCCGAAGTTTACACACCTACCCACTATAGCTTCTCGGTCCATATATGCAGGTACATAGAGTACATGTATGTACCTGCTCTATGACTCTGTATTTTAATAAGACATACACGAACAGACTTTTGAGACCTTTCATTACAGCGTGTGTTGACCGTCGATATTTCACAAGGCCAAACTTAAGAGCATCCGTACCATTAAATCTCGCTACTAGGCACGCATACCTATATTACAGCACATATATTAAATAGCAGATAATTGGAACCCCTGGTCCAAGCGGTCACAAATCGGGAAGCTGCACCGAATACATGCGCCCGAAAGAAAGAAAAAACCTCCTCTCCTTCTTAAATTTGGAACTTTAGCTTTATACCTGATAGATGTTTACCTGGTACAACGGGATATTTTATTGTGCACGCATGATCGAATGACAGCCGGTATGTACCTGCTTTATGCGCAGCTCAGTGGTACAATATGGTTTAAATACCGAGCGAGCGTGTTGCAGATCCCACCGTCCATCCCGTCAGTTCTCATTCGTTAGTTCGTTAAAGTAGATTAAAGCACTGATACGGTACTATTATCAACGTACGTACACGGGAAATGGCCATGCGTGGTTCGTTTCAGGGTTCCTTTTTTATATCCATCGATATCCCGGCAGAAAAACTGTTGGTGATTTAAAACATCTCCCTCAGAGTCACATAATCGAAGATTGACTTGGTAAAGTATTATTATCCCCCCAGACTTGGCATACATCTCGCTTGCTCGGATATAATGTAACCGGTAATCCAAGCGATGAGATGCTCTGGATGTGTACTTCAACATCTATAGTCCGAGGCGGGCGAGATAGAATCTTTCTTCTGTGCCACACTACGACATGTGTGTGGATACAGATGAATCGATCACGTTTACATGAATCCCGAGACAACCTCCCCCATTATTCCTTTTCTTACTGCTTCTATGCGGGAGTTTGCAGCTTTGAAATGGCCGGAACATTGTTTCCTTTCACGAAAAACTGGAATCGTTATTGGAAACGCATGTTCTTGAGCGAGCCGGAACCCGCCCGGGAACTAAGTCATGGACGCCCGAAACGGCCTGAATAACTTGTGGCCTCCGGGGCGGGAATTTACAGGTGCTGGTATGGAAAGTATGAGCCTTTGGGTTCGATGCAAGTTATGGACTGTTGTTCTCGTGATTTGTAAAAATAAACCATTCAAGATCCGTGCCGGCGTGGCGGAAAAGCAATTTCCATGGTTACTGTGCTGCAGGTACATATGCCTGTCGCATTTGAGTCTGGAAAGGTAAATTGAAGGATAAAGGGGAAACGCGTGGTTGTAAATGAACAAGCTACACTATTACAGTGGTGGAAATGTTCACAAGTACAACATGACGGTAAATGGTTCCAATTACTTCCTGTGAAAAAAAGAAAAAAGAAAAAAAAAGCCAGAAAACGCCAGACACTCCATCAAGCTCCCGTAGCCTTCACTGAGTATCCTTTACTCAATCATACTCTCTAGAACCTTCTTGATGGCCTTAACGACCTCCACCTTGACTGCTTCCGGTACTGTCTCCTTCACTCGACCCTCCACATCTGCAACTAAAGCATTAAAGTTCCCGATTTTGGCATCTTGTGCGCGTAGTCGCTCGTGGCAGAGTTTTTTCGTCTCCTCGTACCATCCCGACTCGCGGAGTAAATCAAGTAATAGCGTTTCCAGTCTACCTCGCCCTTATATTAGCTATCCGCGCTCTTCCTTAGAATTTTAGGATAGGGAATCAGGGTACCGTTCGAGCTCTCCTGAGTCAAGGAGGCGACGATTTATCTCAGCGCGGAGAACAGGATCTTGGGCGGATACAGTTGGGGACGACATTGTACTGGTTTCCTTATATTTCCGAAAGGAGAGAGAGAGGATGTTTTCGCGAAGTTCGAGGGTTGTCGCGCGCGCGCGAGGAAGCTTAGCTGTTGCCAAGAGATTGCTGCACGGGCCATGCGGTGCGGATAAGCTTGGGATCAGTCAGCATGATTGGGTAACGCTACGCCACGGATTGGTGTTTTGGATTAATGGGCTTAGAATAATGTTTGAGGTTTTTGGTTTTATGAGTTATTTCTGTTCTCTCATTTGTATGTATAATGATGTTTTGAAACGCCAATACAGCTTACCCCAGATGAATTATTGGACGATTACCTAGCACCTTCAAGATCGAAAGTTCTTGTGGTAGCTCGATCCTAGTGGTTACTACTAGAATACAACATAAAAGGCATTGCCTTCTCTTCTTATATATATCCCAAAGAGATTTGTACATGCGTTCTTTATCCGGAGAAATTATTCTTGTAACAAGTAGGACATACTTTTTTCTTTATCGATAGGCACGGATGAAAAGAGGGGGAAATCTGCGTCCAATTTATCCCCACTTCCATCTTTACTCTCACGTACACACATCTGGGGGTAAGCATACCCGCGGAATCAAACTAGCAAAGCGAACGAGAAGATCTTCTTCATTCTAACACTTTGAATTTATAGCTTTTTACAGTAATTTATTGTTACAATAAGTAATCCAGTTGAAAAGTCGAATAACCTAGACCAAAAAGGCACTAACCACACAAACCACGTAAGGTTATCTCCCGAAAACAACCTTAAGCTTTAAAATGCTTGAAATCCACTTCAACCAACCCTCCATAAAACACCACCTCTTTAAACTCTCAAAAAAGTTGAAGCGCATAGCTATAAAGTCTTACAAGGTCACTAAGGGCACCACGCTGTTTCTGATAGGCCCTGTCAAGGAATATAAAAGACAGAAGCGGAAAAAGGCCACTGAACTGGCGAGAAATGAAGAGTTAAGGAGGTCCTTTATCGAGGATGGGAATATGTATAATGGAGAGAACAATCCCAGTGGACAAGAAACACTAGATGTGGAAACAAACAGGGGTCGGATAATAAAGACCAGGCGGAAACAGATAAGAAACTCAGACGAGAAACGTAGATCTAGAGGGATGAGGTTGGAGGTGCATCGAAATGAAGTCGGCGAGTCTTCCAGGGCTGTTCAACCTCCTGAAGCTGTTAGGCGCTATAGAGCTAGTCATCTCCCTTGTGTTGGTAACTGTGGTCCCCCTGGATCTACACGATGTAACTATGGCGCTTTTTGTGAGACTAGGGTATCTCCTGAGTCAAGAGGTTTGGGGGCTGGTAGGTTTTGGGAAGCGAATGGGACTTCTAAATCTTCAAAACATCCAAGAAGTGGAAAATTATGAAGGGATTCAAGAACGCTCAGATACATGTATAGGATGTGCTCTAGTTCTGGAACACATGCGCACAGCTTCATGATCGGAGCTTTGATGGCCGGTTTCGGGCTGGAGACAGACTTAGAGTACCAGTCCAGTCCACACGTACATACATGTACTTACCCCGGGCCAGCCCAGACTAGTCCGTGTGCACATGTTTCTTGCCCCCTCCATGTAAAGCACATGGGACATGGGTTAAGGTGTTTTAACCTTAATTCTGATATGAAATACTAGATCCGAAAAGAATACTACTAAGTGGTAAAAACAAAGTATGTTTCAATCATTGACCCAAGCCAAGGTGATTACAGTGTGATGAGGAGAGATTGCAGTATGATTATCAAGTGATGAGAGTGTAATTGCAGTATGACTGTACCATGTTTGAGTATATCCGTTACCCAATATTATTAGATTCCTACTCGTGTGCTACCCTTGCTATAGTTAGAATATACGTATAGACCAAGGGAAGACAAAGCGCCAGTTAAGCACGGGCCAGTACAGGCCAATAAAGCCCGTATGTACTTCGTGCCACCAAGCTCTGATTTGGACAGATCTCTGTATCGGTTGGATCATCAAAATCTCTGTGAATCACGTGCGGTACTCAAGAAAGTTGACAAAAGAAGATCTAGAGTTGTGAATAGCCTATATAACATCTAGGGGGCCGATAGAGAAGAAAGGCCGTAAGAACGTTTAGTAAATATTCACAAGTTTATCAAATTATAGTATGCAATCATGACATATCACTCGGTCACAACAAGCATCAATATTTTTTTCGATATATTTCGAACTTAAGAAAGTCATGAACTTATTTAAGCAGCTTTCTAGTTTAATAACTGAATTGTATATGATCTTTAAAAAGTACTAGAGCGAATTCGGCTTTTCAATTAGGCTATCCAGAAAAACCAAGCTGATGATCAGCTTGGGTGCTGATAGATGCGAACAGCACGTAATACATCTAATAAGTATATAATTATAACCTGCATATGCAATGTACATTTAAAAGCTCTTGATTGGCTCATTGAGAGAGGCTTTTGTTTCACTTGAAACATGTGTTGGATATCAACATAGGGTATTGTGCTGAGTGGTGTTAGATTGTTAATAGGTTTTCAACTGGTTCTGGGAATCGATTAGTAGTTCAGTTTTAGCGGCTTGGTGGCTGTTAAAGGGATACTTGCAGCTTGAACTGCGATCTATCCACTGATATATGGAGGGTATCACCGATCAGAAAAGGCACATATCGACCAGAGCAGATATAGTGATGGACTTTGCCTGCCAGGAGGGGTCGAGGGCCGCGCAGCGGCCTGAGAGCCCCGACTGACAGGCAAATAGAGAAAATAAGCCGCAAGGCTGCTTGCCTGTATATTGGACTGATTGATATACATATAGTACCGGCTGAAGGCCGGAAACCACTTGTATGGCTGTATACACACTACGACCGAATCTACATATCTGATTGGAATATACAACTCGTCTAATATTTTTCAAACTTCGAGTGATTCTACCCCTTCGTTCGTTGCAGCAAAAAACAGAGACATATTAGGCCCACGACGGCGTAGTGATATTCAGGAAATATAGCTACCTACAGACTGTGGAGAAACCAGAATATGTATAGGAGGGGCCGCAGAAGGTGACTTCACAGCAAAAGAGGTTCCTGGAGTGAGGGTTAGGTTTACTACTGAGTAAAAGTTGCCTACTAGCTCCCGGTCGTGAAAACACACGAAGTGATAATTCCACATCGTTGAAGTAGGTCATTAGTACAACAGTGTTGACTATGCGGATTGGACACGTTGCGGGAATCTGTTCATGATGAACTATATATCCATTTATCTAAATGGAGAAGCTAGAACTCTCTGATCTGCAATTTCCACTACAGCTATGCGTGTTCAAAGATCATAGCTCCCATATGCCTTGACCCATTCTCAAAGTTTGACTTTCCTAAGAATTTATTCCCGTTTTTGAACTAAGAACAATAAACACCAAGCACTATGGACACGGAACAATGGAGGGGGCCTCGCTGAGTCTTACCATTCGCAATTATGAATGAGGAACTATACCATTAATCCAGGAAAAAATGGTTTGTATCGATAGGGAGCTTTTATGCAGACTCGAGCTCTTGGTCAGAACAGGGCTTCGTACAGGCCTTTTAGGAACATAGATCCGTTCTTTTCCAGGTTTTTCTTATGGAGATATTAACATATACTTATATATATCGTACTTATCGGAAGTTTGTAGCGTAGTGATTCGTCTCAGAGGACGATCACACAGGACGTTGTAATTCCCTTATATAATTATGTGGTCATTTGCCTTAAAAACGCCTCCTGACCTTCCTTCATACTAGCTCGCTGTAAAAGGCAACTTCAACGTCTTGTGTGACCGGCCATCTTTTATACGTTGAGCTACAGTATTTACGTGACGGACAAGACTCAAATTGTTCTACGATCCAATGAACGTAATTAAGGTATCGTCCGCTCTAACCTAGTTCACTGGAGAATGTGCACTTACTGACCAATCAATCCTATAGAACCGTGTTGGCTCCTCTACCTTTGCCATTAATTCAGGCCCGCCACTAACCCAGAAATACTATACTTGGTGAAATTCTAGCTGATTTGTCGTTATATAGAACTATAATATCCGTTTCCAACACTTATCGAGATCCTACGTCTTGCGAAAATACGAAAGCGATGTCCCATAATTAATTGCTACAGAAGCCATTGTTCAGAAAGAAATCTGATAGATAAAATTGTCGCGAGATATCAACTAGCTAGAATGTATGCACTTACACTTACCAGTAGTTGGCTATCAGAACTCTCCTCACTATCACCAAAACAACTATACCAAAAAAGGAAAATATCGACGTGATATCTGGCCATTAAGATAAGCTTCTCTCATCGTATATACCAACCAATCAATATTCGTTCCCGTTGTGTGGAAAGGGGGTGGTTCCGGTGGGCGGGGCCATCTAGCACAATATACATACATGTACATAGTACAGTTACCAGGGTAATCTCATCGCAAATTTCGTTCAACTAAGCCCTGCCATATGGTTTTGTCTGTGCCATTATAAATTTAGCATCGTGTGAATAACAACAAATTGTGACGTACACGATGTTGTCACGTGAACCCCGCGATTTGCTAACCCAAAGCTAGGATATAGGAATCGTGGGTGGGGAAAAGCCACCAGATCCCCTGCTAAGCCTCCTGTCGAATAAGAAATCGCCGAAGAAATTTGTGGCTTGCAGTAATGGATACTTTATTGCGACGTCAACACTGAAAACGTCATAGTTTTATGTCAATAATTAAGAAACTACTATTGTAGGTGCTGGCTGGATGTTTTTACCATCAGTAGGGATCCGGTGAGGATCGCCCTGATACTTGATGCGCTACATAAACCAATTTCTTGGCAAATGGATACAAGTAACGCTGTAACAGTGACATCTCTCGTTATCTTCAAATGCGCGCGGCCGATTGTGGTTGTCATTTAACTACTTTAACAAGAGCCTTAATATTGCACTCAGCGCGATGACGAACCTGACTAAGTATTTTTGAGCATGCGATTGACGCGTCAGTAGGACACTGTGGAATACCACAAGGGAGCTTTGATATGAAGCACCGAACACTATCTTAGTATGAGCAAGACCTCCTCGATATCTCCTCCCCTGATCGCTGTCCTGTCCCTCTGAGAACTCCGACTTCGCAGAACTGAGAGGCAGACAAGCCTGGCTTGTTATGACGCTGATTCGACCATGATCTTTGTCATCCTTAATCACTCGGTTATAATGACAAAGCCCCCATACCAAAGCTAGACAATCCTACGTTAGACCCCCGGTACTTTTTTTCTCTCGGGCAAGCGCTAACTAATTGGGCGCTTGAAAGTTGATCAGTTCAGATTAGTAGTAGTGCACATATTGATGCTTCAAACGGTGGATGACTTAGATGCAGCAGTACAGCAACAGAGATGGCTGTACCATGATAGCATATAGAAGAAGAGAAGACATACAGGACCCGGGTTTTACATGAGGTATTTAGGCGAAGTAACTACTAACAACCGAATTCAGGTGTTCTCTCAAGGCTTTACAATGTTCCAAGCCTAAAAAGCCATCCGGACGTGCTGACCCAACCTACGCCAATCAAGAAGCGAGAAGCACACCACTGAGCTATTGAACTAGAAGCCTGCTATATTTGGCTATCTGAGAACCAGTAGCGATAGGTCTAAACCAATTGCTAGTAGCTAGCTCTTAGTGGCCTACTGTTTCGAATCTTAGTTGGCGGTGGAGGTGTGGGAAGGCTCAACGCTCGTTCGGTACGCCAGGCAAGATTTTTAGAGAGAAGGGAGAAAACAAGTGGTCGTCAAGTGGGGATGTGATCTTCAGGGGGACAAGTGGAAGATCGTCAAGGTAATTCTTGCGCCCGGGATCCTTCTTCCTCTTCCTCTCCTTTTTTTTTTTTTTTTTTTTTTTTTGTTTTCCTTCATTCTCCTGGTACACCATCTCACTTCGCATTTGAGGAAGGAAGGGGTATGGAGAGGAGATTCGGTAAATCTTTCCATTTTTATTTAGTCTGGTCAGGTAGGATGTAGGTCGTGCCTTTTCCCCAGTTTGTGACTCGTCTTCACTGGTTTTGTGAGTTCGGAACGAGGAAAGGGTGTCATGTCGTCATCCCTAGACTTCCCTCCAAGATCGGCCGAAGCTCTGGACCTGCGGGTCAAGCAGTACCGGAGAGGAGGGATTTTCGGGAACCCTTGCGCGACTGCTTGAGATGGCAGAAAGCTTGTTCAGACGTCAGTTCATACTCCCAGCTTTGCGATATGTTATATTTCTGGTAGTAAGCCCCCCCTACACCCTCTACATGACTTACCCCAACATCCCGCATAAGTGATAATTTATGCAGTAACCTATACTAGAATACTCCATTGGGCTGAGGTTTCTAAAAAGAAGAATTCGATATGTTTTCAGATGGCGTTCTGGAAAAGTCATGTCATTATGCAGATCGCCACCCTTTTCACTATAGTTGCTCCCCAGCCATTAATGGCACACGGCCACTAGTGCAATGGCGTTCATACTCATATTACGAGCTTTAATTGAGGGTTCAGCTTGTATTTGGCTCAGAAAGTGGACGGCTGAAGCTCTATACCTTATGAGCAGTTTTGTGATAATACGATGATCGCATGAAGGTTTTACGGAAATCACGCACAAAATAACATTTGATCCTACGGCTCAGACCAGCAAAGTCATAGTATCTACGTGTAAAAACAAAAAAACAAAAAACAACTTCCTTCCAAAGTTGACGGCCAAAAGAAATAATCCCAAAAAAGCCAGTGACAAATATTCAAAAAAAAGCAAACCCCAAATTCAGCTCCCAGACCCCTAACCCGATAAAGAAACAAGTAATAAAATTCGTTCGAAGCCCTTGTATATAAAACTCAATGCCTCAGGGATCTAATAGCCTGCAACCTTCAAATAAGAACATAAAAGTGAAAAAAACAAAAAGGCAAAACAGCAAAACGGAACAGTAAACAATGAATATTTCACCGACTTTTTAAAATCTAAGGAATGAAATAGCCGCCAACTCCAACTCCCCCAAACACCTTTGAAAGATAATACTATCCTACCCTTAATATCGTATATATAATTCTCGTAAATCATGCCACTCTCTTGAGGAGCGCTTCTAGATCCTTCATGTCTTTCTCGGAATACCTTCTCTTATTATCTTGCTGTTCCATACCAGCGTGTTGTACAAAAATCTTCGGCGCTGGTGAAAAAATCTCTGTCCATTTCGGATATTTGCCCACCGCGTAATTGTTAGACTGTAAACGCTTCGTTGATGACGCAGATGCCGGCGTAAGCGCCGAATCCGGAGACGTTGATGGGGACGGGGAACCGATACCGTCAATGTCCGCAAGCTGCACCGAAGACATGCTGCCCCAATGACTTTGCGGGCTGGTTGGTGGTGGCTGTGGTGGTTCGGGTGGCTGCAGCATGTCTCGGGCTTCTCCAGGATTCCGGCTCAATAGCTCTCGGAAGGGACGGAGAATGATTAGGTAGCAACGGGAAACCTCATTGTCCTGTGCCGAGTACTCCAGCGCCGAAATGCATTTTCTCGCGTCGGCAACGTCTTCCGAGAACTGTTCAGAATAATGACCCTTCAGAGCTTGCTGGGACACGTGAAACAGCAGGATCAGGCCTGCGTTGAAAGCGGGGTGTCTGTTTTAAGAGGAAGAAGGTAAGCATTAACACAACAAACAGAACAGCAAACATAGTGATCTTCAACGCAATATGGGGGCTTACATGGCCATCCAGCATTTTCTGACCAATAACCTCTCCGAATGCAGTAACCCAACAATTTTTGCAACTTGTTTTGACGCATAAACGCAAATCTCGGCGTACGCAATAGCTTCCTTGATTTTGCCGGCAGCTAACCAATCGTTGATGACACCCTCCCCTGATACTAACGGAACCATCACCCGTCGCGTCAGGAGAATTATCGCCGTCAGATATGTGCAATGCATCAAGTAAACCATAGCCTTTTTCATGGGCTCGATTTCTGTCGAAACAAGTGCCTGCAGCTGTAAGAACTGGGGTAGTCTCTCATGCCAGTGCTCCAATTGCACCATGTGCTCCGAGATGATCTGGAGATCTGCCCCAGAATCCCTAAACACGTTGCATAGAATTTTCCCAAGCAAAATGCCAAGCTTGATGAGATTGAGCTGTAGCCCAGAAGTGATGGAGTTGTTGGTGTCGTGATATTCCTGATCAGTTGAGATTTCGTTACCATAATGATCTATAAAATACACTGCAGTTGGTGTTATGAATCACGGGATAGGAGCAGGAAAAAAAGGTTATCTGTATCTTACCTTTTCATCATAGCAGCTTTGAGAGATTGCTGGGTCAACGTTCGGCAATACCCCTAAAGTACCAGCAAGCCAGCTGGGTGGTCCTTTAGTATATTTTTTTGCGTATAATTTCAAATAGTGATGCCACAA
The DNA here is from genome assembly GCF_020137385.1 of Morchella sextelata. NCBI lineage: Eukaryota > Fungi > Ascomycota > Pezizomycetes > Pezizales > Morchellaceae > Morchella > Morchella sextelata. Next base: position 909,257 of record NW_025408641.1, read on the forward strand.
ACCTGTCCAAAAAGACTAAACTTCTCCATGTCTTCCTCCATCCAACCCATTCAATCTTGGAGAAGATTCCGCCTGCGGGTGGCTCGCTGCTTAGATGAATCCCCCGCGAATGCGCGCTTTGAAGACCTTGACCTAGATTGGTGAGATATCAATGGAATGTTTCTCGGACGAAACTAATTATACAAAGCTTGCTGTACGACTGTTTAGGCCATGGTGTAGGGAAGGAGGGAAGAAAAGACGAAATTAAAAACGCACCTATATATTTCCAACAGGCAACCCTTTTTTCAAGGATACAGTAAATGGCGAGTAGAAGCAAGACTCTCATAGTTTGGAAATCATCTGCCTCCAAGCAGTCGTCCAAGTAGAATCTTGCTGTCTGAAAAAAGGATTGGTTCACGGCAAACGGCACTAGGTCGTCGTAAAGTGATCCGACAGCCGCGATCGCAAACAATTGACAAAACATCGGCAAAGTTGTCTTTTGAGGTTCTGTGTATGCGATCTTAAGAAGTTCACGAGCTTCATGTTCTTCAAGAATGTAGAAGAGCTGTCCGGTAGATAGATAGAACTTGTCTATTGCTTTAGCAGTTACTGGGTAGGGTGGCAAAGAGTCCCTTGAGAATATCCTGATAGACGAGATTACGGATTCGGTGCTTGACTTGAAGTCTTCAATAGACTCAAGTCTGATATCCTGTGGTAAAAGGGCATTTAATGACCTGGAGAGTGAGAATTCTGAAGATTCCGTTCGAATGTCGAGGCTCCCAGCGCCACCATTGAGATACTGTGCGAACGTTGGAGGTGGTGGCCAAGTAGGTGTAGACTGAGCACCAGAACCACAAACATCGCAACAACTACTACCATTACTGCTGCTACCGTTGTCGGAGGACTGCCCATTCTGTTTAGACGCGAATATTGACATGATGAAATATTGTGATGATGATATGAGAAGTAGCGACTGGACTCTCTCTATTTTTTTCCCCCCCTGAGATGGTGACAAAATTTGGCGCGAAGAGCTGGTTTTCTAGGATTTCTAAGATTTCTAGCAATCCTAACTTATAAAGGTATTCGCCAGAAACTACGCGTACTTCCAGGTTATAATTCATCGTTTTGTTTCGCCGGTCGGTATTAGCAGGCAGGGTTTAGATCGTCATTTTTTATGACGTCTTTGGCGGATCCGGGAGGTAATCCAGGCGACGGGTCATACACATACATGAAGACATACAGATATTCTGCTGCTGATACACATGTATGGCATGTATGGATGTGGGGTGTTGAATGTATTGGTATGGATTCTGGTAGGCAGATAGTATGCCGAGATACAAAGACATACAGTTCGTAATTCCGTTCCCAAACTTCTGGCTCCATTCAACAACGTGCTTCTCCAGTTCGAATTCTCCCATGGCTGTCATGTCATGATACCAAGACCAAGGCAAGATGTCGTTCTATATTTGATCTAGTCAACTAATACATGATATATCATAGTAAAATGTATGTCATTAAACTCTATGAATTGTTCTTTCTTTTTCTTTTTCTTTTTTCCGTTTGGATTTCTCTTTCTTTCTTTCTTTCTTTCTTTCTTTCTTTCCTTTCTTCTTTCTTCTTTCTTCCAAAGTATTCATGTCTTACTCAACATGATCATGCCCGAGCAGGCAGCAGTATGAGCGCTCTCCCTCCTGCGGATTCACTCCACGCAGGTCCTGTTTTTTTCTTTCTTTCAACCTAGCTGTCATCATGTCTAATTAACTGGAACGTGAAAACGGAACCATGTTTTGTAACTTTCGCCCCCGAGCCCGGACCCATCGATCAAGGGCAATAGTAGTAACTGTAATAAAATTCGTTGAAAATTGCATAAAGGTAGAAAACTAGGCAAAGAAACAACACATGTTAACAGATCAGAATCCTGATGATGATGCCCGATCCCATCTTATCAACAAACTTACAACACAGCAAGCTTCGCCCTGAGTGATAGGTGGTGACTCCACTACGGAGATACGACGTGGTAGAGTTGTTTCTATGGAGACGAGATCAATTGCTTATGTGTACAGCATCGCAGTCTGCCTCGCGATCTCAAACAAATGTACGGGCGCGCGCACAGATTAATTGGGCCTTGTCTGTGCCGGTGACCTTTCGTGAGTTGCTAGGGACCTGGGAGCTTTGACCCCCGAGCTCCCCAGGAAACGTGGATAAAGGTTGCGCTTATGCTTATGCGAGGGTTCTTGATGGGATCTGTGATTGGCGATCAAGCGTGACTCCCGCTGATCAATACTTTTAAGAGTGAACCCTTAATTCTTGGCAGCCTTTTATATTTGACGGCTGACAGGAATCCGCAGACAGACGGGAAACTCCGTTTCATATTGACAACCATGAGAACAGTCTTTTTTTTTTTGCCTATGTATTCATTCTTTCTGCCTGCGTGGTCTGGCCCATGGGTGCTTTCCTAGCTGGTTACCTCGACAGCTACTGCTACTAGATCTACATGATGAGACATTGATAGTGCTAACCAGAGGCTTGACTTTGATTTCACATACTTTCTCTTGTAGGGGGTGCCACGTTTTCATAATAATTGAAGTCTCTTATATACGTTACATGTATCTAAAACTGCTCAGTCTGTGGGTCGCGGTATGGTACATGTGTATCATAGCTTTTTTTATTTTATTTTTCTCTCTACATACGTATATACTGGGATCCTTCTCTTTGGCTCTGCGCTTGTCTGCGACTTCATCGCCGACTCCAGGCCCGCATGGAGTGCAGGGTTATATCCGTTGATTGCCGTCAGAATATCGGAGTTATTCACATGTTAGCCCTGGCACCGGCGGTATTGACAAGTAGAGCACGTTGGTCCTCTTGGATATAAAGGTTAGAGATCATAAATGATCACTCGAGCCCTACTTGATATTGGGCCCATGTATGGGTGTACAGCTAGTAGGCAATAGCTAGTACTAGCACCGGAATATCCAACCGACCATATAAGACACTCCCTTTTCTCGAAGAAACAAATGTCAGATTTTGATCAAAACTCAGAGCCAACCCCCCCTCCCCTAGCCCCCCTCCCAATATATCACTTTGCGTTGATTTAGATGGTGTATACTTAAAAATGGCAGTTCCTGCCTAAAGAGCCAGCGCGGATGGTGTCGAGAGTTCGAAAGTAAACACACACAAACTGCCTTAGGGACCACCTCATTTGTTGTTGAATAGGAGACTTTCTGTTGTTGAGAAGCATCTTCTACCTTTCCGGGTCAACACATTGATGATCAGCACCTGCGCCACGCCACTACAATGCACGGTAGCGTACAGGGTTGGGTAGTTTTCCAATATAAATATGATCATGAGGCGGAAGGTGAATGCCTAACTAGTGGCATGCAAGGCTACTCGTATGAAGCAAAAGATCGGAGATCAGAGATCAATCCCCCCCTCCGTTATAAAGGGGGACCCTGGTCATGATGGGGTCTTTTTGGTGCCCCACGCAACAACTAACTGAACTGGCCGACTTGAGCTTTGTAAAGAGTTACAAGAAGTTTGTAAGAAAAGGAATGAAAAAAAAAAACATACGGCCTCTAGTCGGTTGCATGCCTGTAGTACAGAGCTCGGTCATGATGACGTTTCTATGGGGATTCTTTAGACGAATTGAGAACCCCAGAGTGGCTTTCATATATGTTTTTTTTTATGTTTTCCTCTTCATCTATGAGCGGATTGATATTAATAGGACCCTCATTAATATAGATATGATGACATCCATGGTGCATGCGCAACGTTGCAACGTTGAGGGAGTGTGTGTGGGACAAAACAACATACAGAACTTTGTGAACCCCTTAGAGTCGAGAACGAAAAGCTCCTGTGTACCATACGGATAAAAGAAAGAAGAAAAAAACTGTGGGGTAGATATTGTATCGTGGGCTCGCCACATCTTATTTGAACGTCCTAACCTTGGCCCTTTGAACTTAAGCGGATATCGATAGCCTATCCGCCGAACCCTAAGACCTGCACTTCTACTGGCGGTGAACACTCCCGTAGAGGCGTTCTACATGTACGGGATCGCATCATTTTGCTCGAAAAATGAATAGGACATCGTAAATCTATAGTGCCTATTTTGTCGTGCGGCGATCCCGGAATTTTGAAACCCAGGGATATGACGATGGCAAGAGGAACCGGAGGACAGGGGTTCAGTGTTGACGAACCAGTTCGGTGGTGTGGCCCGTTCCGACCAACCAGGTACACTTACCAGAAAAGCCAATTTTCTGGTTCTTTTGGCCTGCCGCGAGTACCGGTAGTTAAGCAGTTTAGTTGACATACTTGGTTTTTGGGGGGGGCATGGGGTGTGTTTACGGGTCCTTCGGGTTGAGCGTTGTTGAGTAATTCTTTCTTGGCTCACAATGACTTACAATAAGAATCAGAGAAACCGCCAGCAATCTTGTATATCACTAATTTCACGTGATTGTTTATTGGTTCTTAATATGTCACGTGGAAGTGTTCTGGCTCGGCGGCATATATATCATCATCCAAAGCTGCTGAAAGCTGAGGAAGAAAATCTGGAGCGTATGTATCGATATCTTGTATCTTACTGCACCTCATGCACGAAAAGTTGGAAACTTGGAAAGATCTGCACTGACAGACCCTGAATTTCCGGCTAACGGATGGTCCCTTACCTAAGGGCTGGCAGGTATCATTCTCTCTGGTTTATATTGGGGGTCACGACTTCGGGAAGTTCTTTTTACAATAAGCCACTTGACTAATAACATACCTTTAGGTGGTCGACAACCCGGTGGAAGTTCCCGGGGGGCTCACATTAGATGGATCAAAAAGTTTTGTAGCATGAACAAAGAGATTGTTTTACTGGGTGCCTCAAAAATGCTGGTATTGAGACGTATCTCACAGTCCCGGCCACGGCTCTGTTAGACATGTTGGAACATTGAGCGACAAGCTTGTCCAAGTTAAGTCCCCGACGAGCCCGCGCAGAACAGTGGTGGCTAATTTAGATCGTAGAATAATACAATCTCACAAGCTATGTGGGAAATCCCGTCGAGCGAATACCATGAGGCCCAGCAAAGAAAACCAGATCAAGATTCACAACCTAATACAACCACGAGTTAGTTCGATGTGATTCACTATAATTTGCGTTTATGGTCTTGTTGTGATTGCTTATGATCACGGCTTTGCTGAGGCAGGGTATGCCTTGGACTCCTCATGACAAAAAATGGTGGTTTCGGCCTTGGCTCGATACCCTCTTCGTAGTGGTGTCGGTCATGTATCTGCGGGGTGAACGCAGTCATGTGTTCTCACTCGGACAGCATTTTCCAAGAGACTGCCGATATATACTGCATCAAGTGCAACAGGAATATCGAATACCTATAGGCCACGCAGATTTTCCTTTCGAATATGGCACCGAAAGAAAAAGAAAGTTTAAATCTATCACCTTTGGTCAGTCTACGCCTTGAACTTGACTAGCTGGATGCATACTTTCCTAGAGTGTTGAAGAAGTCTATGGAAAGGAATTTGACAACTGTGTAGTTTGTAATTGGTAAGTCATGAACGGGATGGAGTTTGGTTTATATGTTGATAAGATTCTGACACCTCGATATAGCCAAGTCCGTCTTCAGCTTAGGAAGACAACTTCCACGTAGATTCAATGCCACTTCGTTGGAAGTTCTTTCCAGCCAATCGGAAAGAAAGGTAGCAACCAAGAAGGGAGATACGAAGAAAGCGGGGAAGGGTATTGGATAAAGAACATAGACCTAGAGATCTATCATCTAACTCTAGGTAGCCGCATGGCTGTTATTGGATGTTATCCGCGTTACTAAATAATACCGGTCGAGGCGACTGGGCAAGAGTATTAGTACATCTGCACACCAATGACACGGGTAGGAAGTCGGTCCTGGGCGGAAGAGTACTGACGTATGACTTGTGTTCTAAACCTATCTCATTTCTCACCGGATTCGCTACCCACTAATAGAATATCAGGAAGGATTTTTTGATGCTTTTTGCGTTAATTATGTGGGGGTGAAGGAAATCGGGTTCGTAATCAGGTGTCCATACATACATACATTGGATTATGTGGGGCAGCTTTTGGCTCAAGAAAATCCTTCCGACTCTCCAACATTCACGGGGCGGTCTGATCCCGACCGGAGTCGTTCAGGGGATGAGTGGACAAAATATTTGAAGTATCCATCTGTAAGACATTGCCAAAGGCCAGACCAAGACCCATAGGGGAGGGGGGGGGCGGTTGCGAGGGTTTGTTCCTAGCCGACCTGTTGGTTAAGATCATCGATCTAAGAGCTGAATTCAGGATAAAGGGAGCCGTAAACACATACTGTATCTCTCTAAAGCGGGGGCGTCAAGTTCAACACCTAGTGTTATATCTATTGACGGGACTATTATTCCTTCGTACACATGGAGCAGGGGGTCTTCGATAACTGAGTACAGCTGTGAAAGAGGACTTCAGGGGCGTGAATCAGGAGGCATTGTAATCCGCGATTAAGTCGAGAACACACAGGACTGTGAGGTAATAAGCGTAGAATCGATGGTAGGCATCCCGTAAGGTCGGTACCTGTTACCTGATCTCGTACCCGATGCAGCACTGCGTCACCGTAGAGTAAACTATATTTAGGAGGGATAGATCAAATGCCTATACTCTAGATAGGATAAGTGACTGACAATATCGACGAGATCGAGACATCGGTAGCTTCACAAGAGTGCGGAAAGGGGTTTGGGAGATGGAACTAAACAAAAAAATACTAGGTTTAGTGCCTCCTCCCGAATCCCATGCATTTCCTGCACATTACTTTTCTTCTGTATCACAGTGTGGACTTGAATACATGTATGTACCACTACATGTATTCATCAGTCCGGGTGTTGGATACATGTATAATTGTCGGAGGAGTAAAAGGCGTGGTAGATAGAGCCAAATCTCTGTACTAGTTGGGAAGGGTTGTCGATCAGATTCAGTTCGACCCATCTGTTCAGAAGTTGATGTGTCAGGCGGATGCTGTAACGACCCATCGAGAAAGAAAGCAGGTGACGTGTGAATATGGGGGGTATTCAAACGTTTCTTATCATATCTGATCGTGAACTTTCACAGGGGTTCGAGCCCTAAAATCCTTACGGATTCTGATTGATGGGGCGATTCTCCTGTTACCCTGACTGGTCTGATTACTTTCCCGTCAAGCACTGCGATCAAAATCATCTAATATCACTCGACCAACCCTTACCGTAGGCTTTCCTCCAATTTCGAGAAAAAAACCATAATTTTATGTTAAAGGTAACCCGTTTTCTGTATATAGAGCGTATTTCATGGATCAAACTCATGATAAGAGTTTGGCGCTAGCCATTTTGGGCTATATGGAGAGGCTAGGGTTAATTTCTAGTACAGTGTTATATGATGTAGCAACATATATACCTACAGGGATTTTGTTGTTTCGAAGGTAATTTAGGGAGTTAGAGAGCTGTTAAACGTAGGAATTTGCTTTGATGCCATGCGGGCCTAGGGGAACGACAAAAAATATATATACGTATACATCTTCTGGCCGGCGGACCTCAGTGATTATACATGTACTCCATCCAATTTCCCTTCTCTCAAGTACGATGAAAAAATCATTCAGCCATTGGTTTATACAATGGTAACCCAATTACTACCCCTGCCACTTTGCAAGGCGGAGATACATTGTTCTACATATGATTGGTTTATCCTAGTAATCTATCAGACCTTCTTAAAATCTAGTGCTGGGACGTAGTAATACCAAACTGGGCCAGACATGGTAACAATTGAGCTGATCTTTTACTCTCAACCTCGTTTTCAACAATAACAACTGATGCCAAGGTACTGGGCCTGCACAGCACCAGACTCTAAGCAGGTCTCGCCGAACCATGGGATAATATACTCTAGGACTCAAATGAGTACTTAATGTATGTACTGCAGTACTGTATTTTGTTTTATATTAGCTGTCGTTGCATAGATAGAGTATATATGTATGTGCTCATGCATAGCGCCTAGTGTGGTCCATGAGCCGACTCGAGCTTTAGGCTCGAACTTTCGGCTCGAGCCCAGTGAGCCTCTCCCTCCAGCGAGCCTGAGCCGGCTTGAGCCGTTTTCTCTAAGGCTCGAGCTTTGGCTCGATCCTTACCTCAAGCTCAGTTTGCTCACTGAACTAGGCTCTAGAAGCCATAAAGGAAGCAAAAAAGTGACTTCTACCCACCAGAGTGTTCACTTAAATAATTAATCTTTTTCACGGTATTACTCTATGAAATGAAGCTTATATTTGTCATCTTACTATATTTGCTGTATGGATAACCTGTTTTTTATATCATTGATCACAGGCTCGAGCCAGTTTACGAGCCTGTCACCAAAGCTCGAGCCTTGCGAGCCTCTGCCTCCCACGAGCCGAGCCAGCTCGAGCTTATATGCCGTCTCGACTCGAGCTGGCTCATGGACCACACTAATAGCGCCCGGCCATGACGCTACTGGTATACGCATATGGCATGAGCACTATATCTTATTTGTACGCGCAACTGCAGAATACATACATACATACGGATTGGAAGCATCTAAAAATCGATTAAGACTTTATGTAGAGTAGAGTACGTATGTACGTGTAGTTTACTGATCTACCTTTGGACGACGTACTGTCCGCCGGCCACGTGCCCATTGGCAGCTGTGAACCAAATCTATAGATAGATCTATAGTAGAGGGACCAGACCATCTATAATTATAAGAAATAAGAGATCTAAGTGAAATAATCAACTAGTTAGTTAAGAAGCTATATACATTGAGCGATTCAAAGACATCCTGCCGATTTCTTACCAATTGTGTAATCCTTGTACAGCCAAAGCAAGCAACTATTCGTAGGGACGGACAATTGACTCGTCACATAAGAGTAGATCTAGCTAGAGCCCGGCCATGGGATCTAGATCCGTAGTGCATACATGTACATGTAAGTAACGTACTCTAGTGCTCTACTCTACGTCGTGCTATTGGATCGACGCCCCTGTGGAAAATTAGTAGGATACTACTACATGTAACTAAATGATAGCCTATAAATATTCTTTACCCTTATATAAGTCATCTTATAGGATAGGTCTGCCCTGTATATACATGTAGTCCTGCATATGCAGGGATAAGTCAGTTAAACCTTAAAGTTTAGTGAGTACCGGCAGATCAATCATTTAAAACCCTGCAATAGTCTTGGATCGTTCGGATTCCTTATCGACCTATCCAGAACGTACTATCAGATCAGGTGGAATATCAATTGATCAAGCCAGATTGACAGATTTTACCCTGGCTGGGGATGAAAATTTTATACCCCTTAAGCTTCGTCGACTGTATTTTCAGTACTCCAACCCGCCGAGAAGCCTATAATATGGATTGTAAGTGACTCCGGCCAGAAGTACATGTAGTGATACTAGTTATAGGTGCACGTGGTGCTACCTGTACTTACATGTCAACAAACATTCCTACGCTTCGCAATCGATTCACTTAAATAATTCATTATAATTCGTGTTATTAAGACAATCGCCATAATCTGGTCTGGCTGGACCAATGACCAGTTCACGGGTTTGTGATTAGCATGGCCTTAAGTACGTCTGGCCTTTAATTAGATTATTTGGCCACATCGTCTCTAATGAGCTAGTATATATATGTGTGATACTCAATTGCTCAACTGTTTTCACATTATATTACTATATGTACGCGTACGTATCTAGTATATATGTATGTGACGTGGTATTGTAAGAATACTACTGTAGTTCATACTGATCCATATTGATACTACATATACAGCCACTCAGCAAAAGTGTTCGTGATTTAGTTTGAATGTCAGTGCACAGTGTGGCGCACCCGTGATGTTGATGTTATTAGTTTAGAGATTCAAAACAGCGAAAAATATATAATATAGTTCGTGGCTATATATAAAAGAAGATAGGTCATTGATCTAATTCTTCATTGATTCCGGGCTCCATTGGTCACTGGGAAAGTTTTCTCTTGGGGGGTTTTTGATGGTCCGCACGGTTACATATAGAGAAATGTCTCACTCCGAAATCTGAATCACGAACACTTTTGCAGAGTGGCTGTACTTGTATATAGTAAAACAGGCAGTATGTACCTTAACTACATATTATTGGCTGTCCCTTTGATCATGAAGAAAGAAAGAAAGGCCCTTTTTGGAGAGGCTACTTAGGTAGACGTACATAGTTATAATAGTTATGGCATATCCTTAGGCCTGAGAGGATGTCTTAGATTTTCAACACACAGGAACTCCGTCATATTCTACATCGCGGGCTGGCATCAACCATTGCTATCAAAATTAACTTCCAGTATCTGGTTAAGTATGGGCTATAAACCCCTTTCACATGTCAAGTATTTGTCACACACTCGCGGGAGCACACACCAACTCCGGAGATATGGGACTAGAGGTATAAAATACTCCAAAGATATAGATATTGCACATATATAAAGCTCTGTAGGCAGGGCTCACTCCCCGGTGATGCGATTTATCGTTAAAGTGCATGTGCATGGCATATGGTAAAGAAAACATCAAATTGATTGCCTACCTATTTGAATCTTATAGTAAAGGATATCACAAAGGTTTGTGGCATCCAAGTCCTAAAGTACTAAGGTCCATGGTATGTATATAAGACTTCCGCCATAAATTTGAATACCCTAAGCAGGTACATACATGTACGTAGGTAAATTTTCCAAGTACATATTATTTAAAATAATTATAGTTTTATGAATTTAGAGCCCGGAAAGGTAACAAGAATCGCGCTGTAGGTACTCTAATGGGATTTGGCCTGGCTGAGAATTATGGAGATAGTCTCAATTAGTTTACAGGTTGAAAATCGGCCGTTTTCAATTCAATGCTCAAGATGTAGCTATAGGTTTGATGGCAAACCCCGGAAATTGTTTAAATGGATTTAACACCAATGGTGTATTAATAGTATCCTGCTAAATATGTAAATTCTACACCCATCAACATGGCATTCTGAATTCTTACTCGCTCGTTAAGCACAATAGCTTTTGTATCATTTTCTAAAAACTCATCTGGCCTCTCTGTTTGGATCTACTGTCCCTTTCAACTTCGCCGTATCATGAGTTCCCTCGCTTTTCTTGCTTATTGCTTGGCCTCTTTCATCGTGAAGTACCTATTATCCGGGGTCAATAATTTCTTCCACACCAGTGAAACGAGGTGAAAATAACTCACAGCGTGGTTAGTTTCGCTATTTGAAATCCCCTCCTGTTTCCCACTTTGTTCGTTCATACTCTTTGGGGGCTTAATTGCCGCAGCCGGCTTATCGGTTTCTGAAGGTGGCTTCAAAGGCCGTTAATACTTTGCATTTGATCCGATCCCCTGCATTAAAATTTCCACCTACCTTTCCTTGGTTACTCTCATTTTCCGCCTTCTTCTTCAACTCGGCAGCTTTCTCACTGCCCTTCTCTTTCAAGTCATTAACCTTTTCACTTCCCTTTTCCTTCAACTCCTTCAAATCCTCAACTTTTTCACTGGTCTTTCCCTTCAAGTCTTCGGCCTTCTCACTAGCCTTCTCCTTCAAATTCTGGGCCTTCTCACTACCCTTCTCTTCCACTTCAGAAGCAGTGTCGCTAGGGCTAGAGTCTGAAGATGTGACCTTGCTCTTCACATCGCTGTAGACCTCGCTAGCCTTTTCGCTGGCTTTCTCGGCTGCTTGCGAGGCCTTCTCGGAGATATCTCGAGGACCCTCATCCTGCATACCATGAGGCTTAGAGATAAGACTATGACCAGTAGAGGCATGGGTAGCGTGATGATCAGGCTTAGAATTTCCTGAGAGTAGGTAGAAACCCTGGAACAGCCCAATTTTGTTAGCCAAGGGCTTTCAAATTATGCCGAGGTTATGTTTCCCGGAATCACTTACGGTGGGAATAGTGACTACAACGGCACCGATGATCCATGGAAGATCAGAATTAGTACCCTTTATGATGTGTGGGTTTTCATCAGTGTATTTTGACATCCTGCGCATAAATTGGCGCGAAGTGGCTGTAGAGGGGCGGGTCAGAAGGGACCTGATGGCCGGGGCAGCAGAAGTCAAGCGAAATGCCATTTTGAAGATGTTGGGAGAGCCAATTGGTGTAATTGAAGTGGTATCGGAGAGATGAGATGGTATACAATAGATAATGAGATGAAATGAGGTACAAAGGAAGAAGACGAGAACACCGGATGATATGGGGTCGGGTGTTATTATGGGGGATGACCTCACACTTGGACAAGAACGCTCGTGGCTTGGCTGTATGCCGGGGTACGTCACAGTTGAGGCTTCTCTTGGGTCACAACTCTTAATCCAATAATAGCCAAGTGGCGGAAGCGAGAATACAGACCCCTCCTTCTGTGTGAGGGTTTCCCCACATTCTAAGTGATTCCTCAACTCTCGAGCGCGAAGGTTTGACTCTTTATCTTTTCAGCATTCTAAGCTCTCAGCTCTCACCAAATAGTGAAAGGCTGTGTTAACTCTGGATTAGACAAGTAAACCTGGGTACCTTCCCACCATCGCTATAGACTAAAACACCACCACCTATCACCATCCATCATCCCATCGACTTATCCATCAACATTTATCTCCCTCGTTATCCATCTTAGCTCTCCCGGGTGCTAGAAGCGCAACCCAGCTTCATCTCTGCGGAAAAAGAGGAGATAACAACAAAAAAAGAATAGTAACGAATCATGGCAGCTTCAAACCCCCCATTTGCTCTCCAGTCTCTACTGGAAAAGATGTCCTCTCCAGATTCGGACTATCGTTTTATGTCTTTAAACGACTTACTTTCCATCTTGACCAGCCCCAACGGCAGCTTGGCTCAAGCTGATACCGCTTTGGCCGGGAGAGTTATCGACGGCGTCGTAAAATCTCTCGATGACGCAAACGGAGAGGTCCAGAATCTGGCTGTCAAGTGGTACGTTATTTGCCAGACTGTTCTGGAGCTTCGTTTCTTGTCCAGCCGGCTACCTTTCTTATTCGGTCGTGGACTATATATCTACTCAAGGTCTATCCAAAAGCTCTACAGGCTTCAGCAAGCTAACTTGGAGAACCCTACTATAGTCTCGGACCACTAGTTCTCAAGATTCGAGATTCGCAGATCGCTCCTCTAATTGATCGTCTTACCACGCTCTCTATGTCATCTTCCGACCCCTCAATTCCTTCTACAGCTCTCCGTACTATAATATCCAGTCTTCCTCGCCCAGCAACCAACAACACCCTTCAGGCCGGCACTGGATCGGCCCAAAAGCAAGATCCAGTACAGCAGACCATTGTAGCCTCTGTTAACGCCGTTCAGAAGACTTTACTCCCAAAGCTACTGATCTTGCTTAAACCTGGCAATGAAGTTGTCAAGGCTGGTGGCGCAACCCTCGATAGTATAGATCTGCTCATCGAGACCCTGCGTTGCTTCGGTCCAATCCTTACCGGTGCTGAAGTCGAGAGACTACAAGTTGCTGTTATGAACCTTCTTGAAAGCGATCGGACTACAGGGGTAGTCAAGAAAAGGGCTGTCATTGCGTTGAGCTTACTTTGCTTGTACTCCCCGGATGAGCTTTTGTCTAGTTTCATAAATCACCTCATTGAGTCCTTCCGGGCACAAGATAAGCACCGTAATCCTACTCGTCTTCGCCTGCTTGTTTCTGTAACGGGTGCCCTTGCTCGAGGCATTCCGGCCCGGTTCGGGCCATACCTGAAAATTCTGTGTCCATTCATACTTTCGGTCGTGGACGGAAGAGACATCCAGGACCGGGAACTTGGCGACGAGCCAGAAATGGAAATGGATGAAGTTCGCGAAGCTGCCCTTGTGAGCTTAGAGAGCTTCCAGAGTTTCTGTACCAGCGAAATGATTAGGTTTACAGATGATGTACTGAATGCTGGAATGATCTACCTAAAGTACGACCCAAATTATGCCGATCCTGGTGACGAGGAAGGTGATGAGGAAATGGGAGGAACTCAACAAGAGGGAGAAGACGATGAGGATGACGAGTTCGGCGGAAGCGATGACGAAGGAGCGTTCGAAGACGACGGAGATTTTTCGGATGAGGATGATATCAGCTGGAAAGTCAGACGCTGTGCAGCGAAACTACTGTCAACTGTTATATCTACACGTGCAGCAGATTTGATTAAAGGAAAGGGGGAGGGAGGTGGAAAGGCTTATACAGATGTTGCACCACTGCTTGTCAAGCGATTCCATGAACGCGAAGAAAATGTGCGTTTGGAGGTACTAGCAACCGCTACTGTTTTGGTGAGAAAGACTGGGGAGGTTGCTGAGGGGACATTTGTTCCTTCCTCTGCTTCTGTAACAACAAATGTTCCCGGTGATATGGCTATGGGACCGCCCCCTAAAAGAAGGCGGGGCTCTGATGCCTCCATGCTTGATGGTGCGAGTCAGTTGCAAGTGCCGGTTCCCAGTGCGGATGAAGCTGGTGTGAAGGAGAGTCTACAAGCACTCATCCCTGAGCTCAGCAAATCACTCAGCAAGCTGTTTAAGGCGAAGACCACAACGCTGCCAACTAAACAAGCAAGCATCACCCTACTATCATCAATTGTCTCGATTCTCCACGGCGGACTTGATGGGGTCCTCGGGTTCTTCATCGAACCGCTTGTGGAAGCCGTTAGGGGTGGGAGCACTCTGTCTTCTACAGGTAATGTTGTTGCGGCCACTGCAGGAGCTGGAAGTGCTGCAACCGCTACTGGATCTTCATTAAGAGTTGAGGTTCTGAAGCTGGTTGGCAAGATTTGCGAGAACCACTCGGCTACTGTGGTTGGAGAGTTTTTTGACTCACTTATCCCTGCCATAATTGTAGCAGTCAAAGAATCTGCATACAAGATCTCTTCTGAAGCTCTTGGCACAATTGTCGCGATCGTTAAACTCCTTACTACCCAAGGAGCGCAGAGTTATGCCCTATACCTTCAAGGTCTGTATGATGTTGTTCTTGAGAAAGTTCAAAGCAGCGAGTCGGATTTAGAGGTCAGGGAGAAGGCCATTGTTGCTCTTGGGGTCGTACTGGCCCGGACCTCTGGCGAGGTAGAGCTTATCGGGCAAGACCGAAGGACTAGAGCCTTAGATCTGCTCGTGGAAAGATTGAGAAACGAAACCACTCGCGTCACTGCAGTAAGAGCTATTGAGGGTATTGCAAGAAATACCAAGACTGCAGAAGACGTCAACGATGAATGGGTCAAGATTGTGGTTGTCGAGTGCGGTGCTCAATTGAGAAAGTCCAATCGATCACTTCGTGGGGCCAGCCTAGACGCCTTGAAGAGCATTGCTGCAAATGAAATCTGTAGACGAAAGTTGGACTCTACAAGTAAGAAAGAGCTGATTGATGTTCTCACGCCTCTTTTGGTGGTCGGAGATATGCACCTACTTGCTCCAGCGCTCGCAATCATTAAGTTGATGATGCTTGATGGTGGAGTTTTTGTTTCTCAAGGAATAATTGATGGTATCAGCGGATTGGCCAAGAGTTCTCTTGGTTCCGGTCTTGTGGTGGAGAACTTACTATTACTCATCAAGACAATTGGAGAGGTCGATGATGAAGGGAAGAAGAGAGTGATGAACTCTCTGTTGAGAGATGTTGGTGTCAACGGGGACACTGGAGTTGTCGCTAGGCTGGTAGCACAATTACATGTTAGTGGCGGGGGTAAGGAAGGGGGATTTGCTGTTGGCGTTGGTGACTTTGTTGGTGAAGTCGAGAGCAGCTCTGATGATAAGAGGAAATGCTTGGGTCTTATGGTTCTTGGTGAAATCGGATTGAGGATGTAAGCGCTCAACCCCCCATTTGTTTTTTTGTTTTTGTTTTTTGAATCATTGACTTACCCGTTGATTTAGGGGAGCATCATTCCCAGTTGGTCCAGAGGTTTTCTTGAATCAATTCCATGCAAAGAGTGATGATGTTCCGATTGCTGCAGCAGTGGCTTTGGGACTAGCTGCTGCGGGCAATGTCAGTGGATATTTGCCTGTTATCATGCAGAGACTTGGTGGTGGCGATAAGGATCAATACTTGCTCTTGCACTCGCTGAAAGAGATCATCCAACACTCAAATGATACTACCGCGGACATCAAGCCCTATGCCGATCAGATCTGGAATGCCCTCTTTGCGATCGCAAAGAATGATGATAGCAAGGCTGTCGGTGCAGAATGTGTCGGAAGACTTACGATCATTGATCCGTACAGCTTCTTGCCGGAGCTCCAGAAACATCTCCAGTCACCGTTCCCTGCTATACGTGGTATGGTCATTTCCGCGCTGAGATACACTTTTACGGATACCGAGGCCTCTTACGATGACCTCTTGAGGCCGATTGTCGTCGAATTCTTGACTGTCATGGTCGACGACAAGGAGATGGAGAATAGAAGGCTAGCGCTGACAGCACTGAATTCGGCCGCTCATAACAAGCCCCATCTTATCATGCCCCATTTGGAGAGACTTCTGCCACTGGTGTATAGGGAGAGTTTTATTAAGCCAGAGTTGGTCAGAGAAGTGATGATGGGACCATTCAAGCACAAGGTAGACGATGGATTGGAAGTTAGGAAGGTTTGTGGTTACCCACTCTCCCGTTTCCGCGTGTCAATGATTTAACTAACCTCTGCAAAAAGAGCGCTTACGAAACCCTCTACGCCCTCCTTGAAACCTCCTTTTCTGGTATCGACGTTCGAACATACTTTGACCGCGTCATCGTTGGGCTCCAAGACGAACATGACATTCGTGCGCTCTGTAACCTCATGTTGACCAAACTAATTCATCTCGCCCGCGAAGAGACGCTGTGCAGATTGGACAGCATCTCTGATTGCTTCCGAACCACCCTCTCGACAAAGCCAAAGGAAAATGCGGTCAAGCAAGAGATCGAGAAACACCACGAGAGTATCAGGAGCACTATGAGAGCGACCTTGACGTTGAACGGCGAGTTTGGAGGCAGCGGTGGGCAGAAGAAGTGGGCGGCTTACTGGGAGTGGGCTAAGACGGCGTTTATTGACGAATTGCAGGCATTGGAGGCTGAGGATAGAGACCTTTAACTGTGCCCAAGTAGCGCATATCCGGGGGAAGTGACCATTATTGCCCAAACGCGGTGTTTTTGTTGATTGAGCGTATCTTCTTGTGGCTACATGATTAAGAAGCAAAAAGCGCATAAATACCTTTAGTTCTTTGATTGTACCTATGAATTAATTGCAGTCGTTTTCTATTGTGTTTACCCCCCTTTGTTTTCGCAGATGAAACTGTATTTCTTTATTTCTAGGAGTTGAAATGACATGGGAAGTGTTTTTCACGATTATGCAGCAAAGCTCCACATGTATTTCACGAAAGACAGTTCTAAATGACAGTTCTAATGACAGTTCTAAATGACAGTTCTAAATGACAGTTCTAAATGACAGTTCTAAATGACGAACCATCTTCAACACCACCTTGACACCGAAGGGCATACTTTAGTACAGTCCCCAAAAGGTGATGTAATAGGTGCTGTACCAATACGGAATTGTATAAAACTTCTGAATTAAATCGGAGTCCTATAACCTTGCAGTATTCTGCCAGATGTGGTACTGGATCCACCCGCTTCTTTTTTTTGGTACTGTAGTTGTAGGTACATGTAGGAAGACTCCATAGATGTTAGGATGGATGATTCTATTACGAAGGAGGATGAAAGCCTATCTATAACTATAGATACTTGTACATATAAAGGTGGCAGTCCAGTTAAGCTCACAATAGTACATGTAGTAATAGAGTATTTAAGCTAGAGTAAACACTCCTCTCCAGAGCATACGCCGATAGCCAGCAGAGCTTCCCCCTCTATCTACTCCAAGCTCTTCACTCTATCTACTGTATCCACCACGGAGCTCCGTTGCTCCGTCGAACCACCCACACCACCACTATCCCCGAACAGGGGGGGTTTGGGGGGGGGGGGGGGGGGAGGGGAGGGGTTGGAGGTGAGAGGGGCTAGAGTAAGTGCGTTCACTCTTGGGAAGCTTGTTTGCTCTTTCACGTGTTTGGTGGGTTCTACCCGGTCTCAGGGATTGTAAGGTAGGGTAGAGTAGAGTGGAGTAGAGTGCAACTGTACTCGGTGGAAGAGAGCGGAAGAGAGCGGAATGCTGACGATTCGGTAGTTGGTACTCATTCACTGGGAGATCTATGTATGTGCTCTTAATATCCATCCAGACGGGTTCTCTGCTGCGCTGTAGAGGTGAGTGAATGAGTGAGTGAGAGTAAGAAAGAGTAAGGGCTGTCTATCTGTCGGTCGGGAATACGGGCCCCGAAAAAGTCGACAGGGTACTAGGCTGGCTAGTAAAGTAGTTGGATTTGGAGCCTCGCTCACTCACTTTGCTCACTCGATCGCTCGTCTCGCTAGGAGACTTTTTTTTTCTTTCTTTTTCTTTTCTTCTTTCTCTCTTCCCTTCCTTTCCTTGCCTTTCCTACCTACATACCTAGTCGCTGGGTCCTGCTATTTCTATTTCTATTTTTATTTTTTGCGGTCGTGCGCGGACAAGAAAAGGTTGTCGATTGAACTTGAAGGGCAGGCGGTGACGACGACAGCAACAGGATTGACAGCGAGTGACGGTGGGTGGACTGCTGCTACCCGGACCGAAGTGAAGAAGGAGAGAGACACCGAGCGGGTGCGGGAACGGAAACGGAAGAAGCCGAGTTGAGTTGAGTTGTTGGGTGGCTGTGAGCGAGTGAGGAGGAAGCAGAGAGAAAGAAAGAAAGGCAGAGAGAAAGAAAGGCAGAGAGAAAGAGCTAGGGAGAGAGACTGTACTCTGTACTCTGTGGGGATTATACTCGTGCTTGTGAGAGTGCTAGTGTTGCTCTACATACTGCTACTCCACTCCACTGGAGGGTCCTTATCGGTGCCGAGTGACAGAACGAGACGGTCCAGCAATTAAGACAGACAGAGATACGTCCATACAGAGTTACTACTCTACACAATACAGACAATACAGACAATACATACAACACAAGACACACAGTACAACACAACAAAAGACACCACGAACCCTGCAGCAGCAGACAGAAACAATACACAAACACACGCACAGAGAGAGAGAACAGCGCCATGTACGAGATTCTCGATCCCACAATGCACAAGCCCCGGACGGGGGCCGATCCAGCGCGGATACAGCTCCCACTGGACATCATGAGCTCAATCATTTCTCACGTATGCCCACGCTCTACTCCCCACCTCTTTCCGCCTCACGCTGGGTCTGGTTAAGTTGGTTGCCTGCCAGTTACCACCTGTTGACTGCTCTGCCTGCTGCTGCTGCTGCTGCTGCTGCTGCTGCTACTGCGATGTTTGGTGTTGGGGGTTGACGCAACTGCGATAGCTCTGGAGCTGACATGTCTCTCCCCCCCCCACAGATCAAATCCCCCTCGGACCTAGCCAACGTCGCGCGCACCTCCCGCATCCACCACTTCCTCTCCGTCCCGCTCCTCTACCACACCGTGACCCTGCGACGGCCCAGCCGGCGGCCCAAAGCCGGCGGAAAGTACATGGCCCTCAGCGCGCTGATGAAGCCCGGAATTGCGGCCTGCGTAAAGGTGCTCAAGATCGTCGGCGACGAGGAGGAGCGCGACCGCGACGCCGAGGATGAGTGGTGGGAGCGCGCGCAGTGGAGCGACGAGGACACGGTGTGGGCGGTGGCTGTGGCTGGGGTGCTGGCTGGGTGTACGAGGTTGGAAACGTTCTGGTGGGTTTTATCTTTTTTTTTATATCGGATTCATCATTGACACCGGGACGGAAGAATGATAATGCGGTGATACGGTGGCCGAGTGCTGATCTGTGAATATGTGTGCTTGAGATATAGGTGGAAGCCGGACGACTATGTACACCCGTTACTATTCACAGCGCTGGTGCGCAACCCGACGCTGAAGGAGCTCAAGATATCCCATCCCGTCATTCCGCCATATCACCCCTCCACGAACGGCAAGACTGGTGCCGGCAAGTCGTTAGCCCACAAGGGCTTCTCGAACAACCCCTCGATACACCGGCCTCCCCTCACCTCCGTCCCGCCCTTCCGCACGCTACGTAGACTCTGCCTAACCAACCTTCCCAGCGTCTCCGCCTTCATCGACGACTACAGCCCCGCCATCTTCTTCTCCCCCACGCTCGAAAGCATCTCCCTCTCCTGGCGCGACCCCACCCCCCTCGGCCGCATGCTCTTCCTCCAGCGCATCCTGCAACAGAAAAAGCCCCCCACCGCCCGCGGCGTCGGCATCGGCGTCGGCACCGGCCGCCCTGGCGACCCCCAAACCGCGGGCAAACTCCGCCTCAAGGAGCTGGAGCTCCGAAACGTCGTCTTCGACTTCCCCATGGTTGGCGACATCAAGGAGTGGCTCGACATGGCCCAGCTGGAGAAGCTCAGCCTCCTCGACTGCGAGGTCATTGACGTCGCAAGCTGGCTGGAACTCATCGGTGCGGGCTCCCACGGCGCAATCATTGAGTCCGAGCAGCCGACAGGCTTCCTCAGCGGCGGAGGCGGCTTCACGGTGAACGCGGAGTCGCCTGGCGCGGCGTCGCCGGTGGTGAGTACGCCCGGGACGACGCCGGGGTCGACGGCCTCGGTGATTAGGGTCGTGCAGCTGAAGCTGAAGTCGTTGCGCATCAACTCGTGTGCGGCGCACTGGGCGCTGCTGCTGAACAGCTTTGATGGACTGGAGGAGCTGTATATCCTGGACCCGCCGGTGGTTGCGCACGACGAGGCGGAGAACGCGACGAGGTTCTTGGAGGCGATTGAGAGGCATCATGGGGCGACGCTGAAGAGGCTGAGGCTGTGCTCGAGGTGGAGCTATGAGAGGTTGGATGTGAGTAGGCTGTTTAGGTCCTGTGCGGGGCTGGAGGAACTGGCGATTTCGATGCTGCATAGTCAATGGGTACCCCCCCCCCCTCTTTTTCCTCTCCTCTCCCTCTCTCTCTCCCCCTTTGTGGCGGGCTAGCTAACACCGCCAATGATACAGAAAATACTGGACATCCTCATCGTCTTCCTCACGCGCCTGCGCTACATCCACATCCTCGCGGTGGCGCCGCTCACGCGCGAAGACGTGATGGCGGAGATGCGCCAGAACACGCCCATGATGGAGATTCGCCTGGCGCAGACGGACCTGCGCAATCTGGAGGTGTTTGCGTTTCATAACTTTGGGCACCGCGCGGATAGGGTGCCGGTGTGGGATGAGGCGCGGGGGAGGTGGGTGAGGAAGGGGAGGTTTGTGGAGCTGGAGGATGTGTGGGACTGGGCGGGCATATGGAGGGCGGAGAGGGTGGAGTAGAGGATAGAAGGGGTTTAGAGCTTTTTAGATTTCTTGGACTTTTTTTTTTGGAGCTTTGGGGCTTTTTGGGGGTGGGGGTGGGGGTTGGGGGAAGGGGGAAGGGGGTGGTGGACTGTGAAATTTAATTTAATCTCCGCTTGCTAGCTGGTTGGAGGCGTTCTTGGGTGGAATAATTTTACTTTGTTTTTTTCTTGATTTTCATTCTTTCCTGTCTTTGGAGTATCAATGGATAGATAGATCATGACCGTGCATTTATAATGTTGAGTTGAACTGCGTACTAGTACCCGGCTCCCTCAGATGTGATGAGGCAGGTGAGTTGAGGTGTGGTGTGGTGTGGTGTACATAGAAGTGGGTGGTGAATTGCGTCATGAAGTATCACTCGGCTGGTCGTCACATGCCAGCACCCGGATATGAGGTGGAAGTTGGGGGTACATTGTGGCGGTGAATGGTTAGATATGCGGTTAGTTATGGGTTGAATATGGGGGAGGGGCGTGGTTGGTGTTTGGGGGTGGTTTGGGGGGTTGTGTCGAACAAAGAATGCTCCAGGTCGGTATTCGCCAATTCCCTAGCTACATGTACATGTAGCTACATAGAGATAACAATGAATGGTATTTCGTGCTGGAGTGCCATAAACACATTGCAAACATGCAGTAGTAGGCGGTTTATGAGTTGTTTTTAAATAAGTAATTTTTACAATTTATATTCTGTCCCCCAAGTATCCCTTAGCCTGTCGACAAAATGCTGCGCACCCCAAGAAAAAGCAAATCCGGTGTGGCTTTACTAACAGATCCCGTTATCTCTCCTTATCAAATAACAGATCTCCGATACATACAAATTTAATTTTCTATATTATAGGGGGATAACACTCATCACTATATGTCCCCCTCCTCATCCCCCCCCCCCCCCCCCCATCTCTATCTCTTCGTCGTCGTCATCATCCTCCTCCTCCTCCTCCTCCTCCTCCTCCTCCACCGGCGGGGGCACATACTCCCCATCCCCCACCGCCCCCTCCTCGGGCTCCTCCCCCTCCCACACCCACCCCATGCGCCCATACCCCGGCCCGCTCAGGAACACCAGCAGCTCCCCCACCTCCCGCTCCCACAGGTGGATCGCGCGCAGGTGCTGCGAGCGCGCTTGTTTGTACTCTTGCTTGAGCGTGGACTTGAGGCGCTTGATTGCCGTTTTGTAAGCGGCGGCGGCGGCGGGGTGGGTGGAGGAGAAGGGTTGGGTGGGGGGTTTGATGGTGGAGAGGGTGAGGAGGCGCTGCCGGTGGGTGAGGCGGGCGCGGCGCAGGGTGTGCCGCGCGTGCGCGATTTGGCGTTGGCGCGTGTGGAGGGAGTGGAATTGGCTGGTGCGGCCGCGGGCGAGGGATTCCATGGTTGATGTGTTTGGGGTTGGGGTTTTGGGAGGAAGCGGGAGCGAGAGGGAGGGGGGGATCTGTTTATGTATAGGGAAGAAGGTGTTTGTTTAGGGACAAAGAAGTGGATCTTGTAGGTGGGTGTTTCGGGGGAATACTTCAGCTTCTTGGTGGGGTGTGATGAGAGAGAGTTCCAGATACGGGTGTTGATAAACTTTGAAATATGGCGTTGTATCTTCATGGATTATCACTCGGGCGGTTTATCGGTGGTGATGCTTGGCATCATTGATACTGACGATAACAAGAGACAGAGAAAGCCCGTGCTCACAGACATTATAGTGCTAGTGCGCGACTAATTAAGTCGCGTATCTCCCAGTATCAGAGTGTTTTCACTTGAATCACTTCTTTTGCGGTCTGTTCTTATCGATATCTGTAGATCTTGTGTCTTGTCTTTGACCCCCGACAATCATAAGAGTACAACTTTAAGCAGATTGTTATATCTACATGTATGTATAGCACGTGCAGTCGGAATTCCTCAAAGCTCAGCACCCTCAACCACTCACTCGAATATTCCTCAGCCGCAGTCCTAGCTTCCTCCTCCACGACCAGTGCTAGCGTTGCGGCTCAACACCGCCAAGACATTACCCTGCCCGTGTCCCCTTTCCCTTAGTTAGCAACACATCTCCAAAGCGAGCCACACCCCGAGTTTCCTCCACAGTTCCACAGTACGCACAGCTCAACCACCAGCAACCACCAGCAACCACCATGGCTTCAGTACAGGAGCAAACGATCCTTCGGGATCCCCAGCTATTGTAGGCACTAATGTTTCTCCTAAGCGTCTGATGCCATGCTGACAGATTACTATGTAGCTATTGGATCTTGTTCCCCATCACGATTGTCATGGTACGTGTACAGACAGCTTCTCCAGAGGTTACTGCTATCTACTTCAATTGGACTAACATGACATCTAGGTCCTCACTGGTGTACTCCGTCACTATGCGACAGTCCTGATGCAGTCCGCGCCCCAAAAACAAGATATCCGGGCGATTCGCGAGCAGTAAGCCACGCAGCCCTCCCCAGCCCTCCCCAGCCCTCACCAAACCTACATGGTACTAACCTTAACTCCCCAGGCGCAACCTCCTCCACGGCGTCGCACTACGCACCAATCTCAACCAGCTCTCGCTGTCCTCCTTCACGGCGCGTAAGAACTACCTAGTGGCGGCCTACAACCGCGGCGAGTTCCTCAAGGACCCGGAGAACAAGGGAAAGCCGCCGGCGAACCCAATGACGGATCCGGCGGGGATGGACCAGATGATGAATATGCTCAAGGGCAACATGGCGATGATGGTGCCGCAGACGCTGATTATGGGCTGGATTAATGCGTTTTTCAGCGGTTTTGTGATCAGTAAGTTTGCCGTGTGACGTGGTGGTGGTGGTTGTGGTGGGAGCAGTGCTGATTGGGTTGGGTGGGTGCTAGTGAAATTGCCGTTCCCGTTGACTATTCGCTTCAAGAGCATGCTCCAGTCGGGTGTCATGACGAGGGATATGGACGTTCGATGGGTGTCGTCTCTCTCCTGGTAAGCTCCACGTGCTCATCTCATTTCATCCATTCGCACTAATTAACTAAACCTCTCCTCTAGGTACTTCCTTAATCTCTTTGGTCTCCGCCCCGTCTTCAGCTTCATCCTCGGAAACGACAACGCCGCAGACCAGATGGCCGCTCAGATGGGCGGCATGAACCCTGCCGCCGGCGCAGGCATGTTTGCGCCTGGCCAGGACCCGCACAAGATGTTCCTCGCCGAGGCGGAGAACCTTGAAGTCGTGGGTGGACAGCATGAGTGGGTGCTCGATGGCGTGATTGAGAGGCTTCTGGCGGCGCATAACTAGAAATAGACTATTTGTAATAGCGGGTGGTTGGGGACACGTTGTAGAGTGGGAAAATGTAGTATGCTTTATCAAGAAGGAGTTTTTGTTAGGACCGTGATGACAGGGACGAGTAGAAAAATTATTTATACATCTGTTTTTGTTGGCTTTCTTGTGTAGCTTGCGTGGCGTGGATAGTAAGGAACTCTCAGAAAGGAAGATCTAGACTATGGATTTGGTTTCTAGATGGGAGAGTTGTGATGTAGATTTAGCACCTTCCCTAGAGTATATCTGGTCTCTGTTGGTCTTATTCAGTAACAACGTGTATATGTCACGATTGCGTACTCAAAGCCTCCCTAAACGCGGGTCGGGCCATCGATAACAAGGTCCTATTCGCCCGATGAGGAAGAGGAAAGATGAGGAAGAGGGGAAGATGGTAGATGAGGGAGCCCTAGCTTGATCTCTAGCACACGTTATATACCTAGCAATACAGCCTAGGGGCTAGGACATGATCTCTTCGATATGGTTATCCCCTTGATTGGCGGTCAGGCCAGATTGCAACCATTAGCCTAGCTAGCTTGACTAGACATGGAAGACATGGCGCGGAAAACTATGCATATATATATGTAGTTTATCACGGGGTGGGAGGTTAATTGTGATGAGATGTGCCTTTTTATATCATACCCTGCTTATAGAAGAGGCACGTTAATTAATAACCTGATCGGCCTGCACTAGCTAGCTAGCTGGTCGGCGAAAAAATCTATTAAATTCACCGCTAACCTTGGCGCGTGACGTCGGTGTGTAATATTCTCAATCGTGTACATGTAGCTGTAAGGCTAGCCCGCTCTGGAGGCTAGCTGGATTGGGATCGAGTGATACTTCATGTCTATGTAATTTTCCAGCTACATACTACATTTGGGGGGGGGGGGGGGGGGGGGTAATCCGCCTCTGGATTTGATTCCGGTGGGCGGTAAGATATGACAGTGATCATGACCGGTAAATACAGCACAGGTGCTAGCTACATAGCTCGTGAGGACTTTTCTAGCTATTCAATTGGAGCTTGTGAAGACAAATAAAGGCTAGAAACTCTGGCAGTCTTTCCTTTTATTACATCATCTCTCTCTCTCTCGTCATCCGATGCAATGGCTTGGTCTGCAGCTTGTTCTAGCCATTGGAACACACAGCGCCTTACAGTACTCGGGCTTACTGGTCAACGATTTATTTCCCACTTTTTTTGTTTTCCGGGCTCAGTTTCGTCCCACTGGATGTCATGTGGGTTGGGAATTAATTAACTTACACTGTAAGTCCAGGCGGCCGTGTCCCAAATGCTTACTGGAAACGATGATAGGAGGTAGTCTGGATGGTATTGTGTGGGTGACAAAAGTTCTCGTGATTTTTGTGCCAGGGTGGGTCATGACACGAGTATAACTCCACGGTCACAAAAGATATAAAGGATATAGTTATGTGATTAGAGAGCTTAAGATTGATCGAACATACCTCCTAGGTATGAATTCCGATTACCAACTTTGTGGATTAGTCTTTTGAGTAATTTCTGCTGATTGCTATGCGAAAATCACGAGAACTTCTGTCACCCCACAATACTTATGTGGTATGTATGTGTACAGTTGGATAGATCGTTCTGGGTGAGAAATCCTGCTATGCATCATGCTAGAATTGGAAAGTGAGTGATATCCTATGGTCCGTCCTACGTCCATCTTTTCCTTTTTCGCTGATTCAAGACCTAACCCTTGATCTTACAGATAAAGATTTTATATAAAGTTTGTTCGTCAGCTGCAGGACTAGACACTCTTATGCATATATGGACGGGATATATACCCTTATTTATCGCCGAAAGAAGTCACCGGTACAGTTAGGATATCCTTATGGGCGTGGCATATATCCCTCTAGCTAGCTAGATTGTATTGTATACCCTACGTACGTGCATACTAGCCACCGGTACCTCCTTGTATGTGGGATACAAACACCGTTTAATTTCCAGCGGATTAAACCTTTGCGGGTACGCAGACAAGCCAACTCAACTCGTCAAGGGCATCCCAGTACTTGAGTTTACCCTAGTACGTACATACATGCCGTTATCGCTCCCGTCCAATAGTCTAACTGAACCTCTGCCACTGATCTCGAGTACTGATGATATCTACTCTACTACTTACTTGTACCACCGTGCACCGCCAATAGCAATAGCAACACTTACTATACATACAAACCTGCACCTATCTAGCTGCGTACCACCTCAATATCCCCTCCTATCTCGCTCTCTCTCTAAACATGATCTCGATAACTCCACACCAGTCTAGCTCTATCTCTCTGCCCATCATCGAGGTCCCTAGATCCATCTATCTACCGCACCGACCGGGTCACGGGCAAAAAAAAAAAAAAAAATATACAAAAGGTATTTTCCCGGTTTAGGCTACCTACCTTACCTATCTTGCCTACCTTGCCTCCCCTTTCCCTTCCCGCAGTTACATAGAGTAGCAACATGTACGTATGCACATCATTGTAGGTACATTTTTGTGGGGCGGAGGGCCCCCCCGGGGGGGGGGGGGGGGAGGGAGCTCCTCAACTCTACTCTGCTCGACTCTGCTTGAACTGAAACAAGCCGCCTGGATAGACTAGCCTAGCTGGCTCGACATATCTGATCACTCGCTCGGCCAGCCGGAGCGGAGGAGTGGAGGAGCAGAAATTCTTTTTCACCGATTCAATGACCCTGGTTTTGCAAAAATGCTCTCCCACTCTTGGAGCCAAAGTGCAGAGAAAAAAAAAAAAAAGAGTGACAGCAGGTGGCGTAATTTGCCCTTCCGCAAACAATTGTATTAAAACAGCACTCAACCGCCCCCCCCCCCCCCCCCCCAATCCACGGCAGCGGTAGCCCCCCGGCGGCTTTCAAAGGTTTCCAAATTTCCCGATTCTCGGCACATTTATTCATCACCGGGGGCACACGTTGCCGGCATAGCACCTACCCTCCTTCCATCATCACCGTAAATCCAAGACAGGGTTTTTTTCTTTTCTTTTGGCGTTCCTTCACTTTCTTTGGCCTTTTTTTTTTTCACTTTTGCTTTTTTGATTCGGATTCCGGATTTGAATTGATTTTTTAGGGTACATGATTGGTAAAGACTTTCAGGAACACATGAGGACATGAGGGTATCGGTAGCAGTAGTGGGGTGGGGAGGGGGGGTTGTAACATGATGGGGAAGGGGAGGGGGAAGAAAGGTATCATCGTCGACCATATTTAGAAGAAGAAGAAAACCTAGCTAGCCAGTCCATACAGAGGTAGCCTATATTTGTATATAAAAATCAATCGGGGGAGGGGGAGGAGGTAGGGTAGGTAGAGTAGGTAGAGTAGGTAGGTAAGTGAAGCTGCCTTTTTGTTTGGCCGATAATGAACCGCGAAGGAAAAAAAAAGAGGAAAAAAACATGGAAACATTGGTCTTTCCAGTTAAAAAAAATTTGAACAGAGAAGAAAGCCCATCTCGCCCTGAAACATGCAAAAAGCCGAGGAAAGAGAAAAAAAAAAAAAAACCAGCACACCACCCAAACAAAGGAAGTTACCCAAGGAAAATAGAATCTCGAAAAGTAGTTCATATCATTCGTTAAAGAAAAAAAAAAAGGTGTCGCATATTTCCTCGTATCCTCCTCTTCAGTCATCATCACCACTTATTTCTTTTTCTTTTTTTCGTTCATCCGAGCCCCGCGATCATCCGACATTAACATCGACATCATCGCAGGTGAAGAAAATAAAGAAAAAAAACATACAAGGTAATAAGGAAATAGAAGGAGGAAACACCGAGATTAAGGAAACATGCGACACCTTACAAAACAAAACAAGTCCTCTACATACTCAAACCGCTGATCAGTATCCACAAAGAAATGCCATGAGAAACCGAAAAGGATGAAATAAAAAGAAACCGAGAACAAGTCGATATTTAGAAAAACAGAAAAATACACAATACAAGGGGACCGGGGGGGAGAAGAATAGGGTGAAACAAAAAAAAATAACACCCCATTCACCGAGAATCTCCACCGCCCACCCCCATACATTGAATATCAAACATAAAAACTTGAGAGACGGTTTATCTGCCCGAAAGAAAAACGAAAAAAAAAATTATGCACACATCCATACAAACAATCGTGTACATCATCAGCTATCATTCTCAATCATGAAGAAAAAACGGCACTTTCGTACAAAATCAAACAACACCAAGCCCCAGATAATGAAGAAGGAAATTATATGAGAAATAGGTGGAAAAAAATATGCCCCAAACCAAAATATATGAAAACCCAAGCCACCCATAGACATGAGAAAAAAATAAAATTCCCAGACATATGAAAAAGGTACCATATTTACGGTGAACAAAAGAAAATGAAACGAAGGGAAACGGAAGATTGCGACTCCTCCAAAACCCCGTGATCTATAGATTGAAATCATGAGAATAGCGAGGAAAATTCTGGCGAGATGAGCCTAGTGTTGCATATGATGAGCGAGCATTGTATTGTTTCGGACTTCCATATGCTCTGCTTGCGAGCGGAGAGCTTGCGCCATGAGGCGTGTAGCTAATTGATGTTAGAAATTAAATCTTAGATCGGCTGAGGAAGGATACGTACCAGGCCACACAACCACCTTATCCAGAAGATACGCACTAACTCTCAACACCTTGGGACCCAAACCAATGTCTGCGTTGATGATCCCGCTCCCGTTGGCGGTAGCATAAGCATCCATAGCCATCTTCGCTTGCGCGTTTCTCAGCATTTCCATAACCTTTCCGAGTAGCTTACGGTCCTCAGCTTCGAGAATCATTAGCCCCTCAATTCCTCCTAATTCGAACTTATCGCCGCAGCCAAGGGTTCCAACAAATGGTGCAACGCGTTCCTGGACAGTGGCAATCCACTCAGCAAGGACTTGCGCACAATCAAATGTGCAAAGTGCAGACTGAATGGGGAGTTCGCGGCAGGCGGTAGTAGAAGAAGATGAAGTTGAGGCGCCAAGGGTATCCGACATCGCTAGTGAGTCCGCGGCGTAGAAAGCAGCTTTTCTAAGATGTTTCTCACGTTTCGAACAAGCTCCATTGGGACTAACGGACATGCCATTGTTTGTGAACGATGTTCCAGGCTCCATCTTGATTGGCCGAAGACTCGGAGAGGGTGAAGTAGAGGCAGGAGAGGAAGCGGGCGACATCGCACCAGAAAACGATGCATCAGACTGCGCTGAGGTTGAGGATGCACTGGAAGATGTAATCTGGCCATTGTCCCATCCGCGAGCAATCTCCTCTGCCATGGCGTCGTAATCCCTTGCCCAAAAGAACTCCTTTGCTCTTCCCAGATCTACAAAGAGACGAATGTACGCAAGATCGAGGAGAGGAATGCAGTCGGCTGATAGAGGGCCCATTGAGTATGGATTTGGACGCTCGATGCTGTGGTGCGGGCTACTGTACCACGCTGCTTGCCATGCTTTCAGGGCAGGCTCAATGTGCGCGTGCATCGCTTCTGCTTCAGCCGAAGTCCAGTGACGGGCGTGGTGCCTTTGGCGTGTCTCCCAAATGTATACATGAAGAGCACATATGAGGACCAGACACCCAAATGTACTGGGAATGATCCCAGAAGGCGGGTAGGGGGGGATTCCTCCTTGCTGGCCGTTGGTGAAGTTCTGGAATTTACCCGGGGGGCCGTATTGCTGTTGGCCTGTGGACAAAAGTCCATTAAGCGCATTCGCGAAACTAACCGAGCTCTTGGAGGCAGCAACGAGGCCGCCTCTTTGCTGCCATTCAGCAGCATCGTGCGAAGACCACAACTCCTCGTTGCAAGGCAAGTCGAGGCGGATCTCGTTGTTCATAAGTGTCGGGGACAAGTTGTGTGCAGCAACAAGCAAGCTAGAGAGAAAGTGCACCGCATACAGGGTCCTCTTCCTTTCCTCGGCCATGATCCAGCTCGTCCATTCAACATTTTCATCAGCCTCCATTTTGATCCCAAGTCCTCCCCATCCGTCACTGCCCACACTTCCATCAAATGACCCCAGATCCAAATCCCCCATTTGAATATCGCCATCTTCTTGCTTAACAGAATTCATGGCAGGAATAGCTGTCGGGCGCGTCAAACCTGCGGACCTTGCCAAAGAAACCAATGCCCCGCAGTGGGTAACAGCAATTTCACAAGCTGCTCTGTCACCGCATTGCAACCCATAGATAACGTTAAGAAGCATTGCCTGAACAAGCCAAACGGGGGTATTGCTGCTCGAGTCACCTCCATTTGAGCCCGACCCATGCATCCCACTAATTGCAGCACTGACATCGGCCTTTCGTCGGTCCTCCAGGAACAATTGAATGCTGCGTTTCGCTGCTTCAAAGAGCTCACGTGCAATTATCGGCTCGAATTCGTAAAGGGCTCCGATTGCGGCTATGGACAAAACGAGACACCCACCGCCACCAGTCATACCACCGTTGCGTTGCCCACCCTTGTAGCTGCTTGTAAAGGTAGAAGAATTGAAATTCAAGGTAGGGATGTGCAGGAATGGTAAGTGCGGGTGGAAGTACTTGATATAGGCGGAAACATAACGCTGAAGCTCCTTGGTGCTGGGTAAACTGGCCGCAGACGCTTGCTTTACCGATGCGGTGAATCCAGCGGTTACTGGGGACGATTGTGCAGATGTGGAGTACCTACGTTGTTGTTGGTTACGAGAATTCTGATAATTTTGTTGGTTTGCTTGGGTGTTGAATCCCGGCTGCTGCGTCAAGGTGGTCAACAATGCCGCACGGGTAGCTTCGGTAACGGATTCAGCTGCAAGCGAGATTAGGGATGATCCACAAGAGCTCATCGAATTCGGGCCAGCTGGCGGGGCTTCTTGGTTCGGAAACTGATTGTAATGAGAAGAGAAGCCAGCTGCCATCCCTGATGGGGAGATGGAAAGCGGATCTGGAGTAGAATAATAGTTTTCGTTAGAGATCTGTTGGGCTAGCAAGCTTTTTGGAGAAACGGTACCAGGCGGTGGGGTATCATTGAAATTCGGAGTCGTAAAATCAGTCGATGGGGAATAGTTCATCGAGCTGCCCGTAGAGTTCATTCCAATTGCGCCAGACCCCCACACAGCGTCGTTGAGCATCAACTCGCTTATCCCACTCGCGGAAGTGGTGCTAAAAGCGCTCGGAGATGACTGATCAACGGGTTCGTTCAGAAGACTACCCCCACCCAAAACATTCATCCATTCGTAATCATCCTCGTCGTCAATAGAATAATAGGACGATGAATTTATGCTAGGGAAATCGGACCCGAAGGGCGAAGTTGGAGTTCCGATAGGCTGCTGAAGAGGAGACATATTGAAGTGCAGGGCTGCTGGGTTAACAGTTTGGTGGCTGAAAAATAGTCCTTCAAGGTCGAATTCAGAGGGCAGGATTGTGGCAGAACGGGGCATCATTCCACCCAAGTCCAATGAGTTGATTGAAGTATCGATCTTGGGGATCGCGTGCCTAGGTCCCTCATGAGCCCAGGCACCCCATGTCCGGGGATTCATCTTTGGAAAGACATACCTGGTTTCCTCATGATTGTGGGAACCAAAACCGATACCTCCCATATTGGCCTGAGCGGCTACACCATTTCTTCCGCGGTTAACATTCGCGTTTGCAGCGGCAATCATTCCCAAAGTCGAAGAATCCACATGAGCAATGGTATTCGCCCTTGGCCTAGCTCTCATTGTTGATGCACCGCCATCACCAGCACTGGCCGGAACAGTTGCTGTGGAGATTGAATTCTTTCGAACCCTACCAGTTGTGGACGCAACAGAACTAGTGCTCTCTCTTCGACCACCAGCTCTTGGGCGACTGCTGGGAGTTGTTGTCATGTGTAGCTTCTGTTGGTGGCGGAGAAGAAGGTCTCTACGAGCGAAGCATCGGGTGCATTCCGGGCATTCGAATGGCTTCTCCTTTGTGTGAGAACGCTCATGACGCTTCAGATGTTCCAAACGGGCAAACGAGCGTGTGCAAGTCGCACACACGTGCGGTCTGGGCTTATCAGTCTTTGGTGGAGGTGGAAGAGGCTGCTGTGATTTAGAGGCTGAAACAACTTGTGAGTACTTTATCGCTAAGGCTTCTACATTGGATGGGACCAAGCGAATTATGGCATACCATTCCCGTTATTCACTCCGTTGGGATAAGAGGAAGACATTGTGGGAGATGTTGAACTGACTGGCGGTTGCAGAGCGACGTTTTCTCCTGCCATACTACGACAGATGACTCTATGTGAGGAAGTCGGGCAAGGCTGTGATAGCGAGCCAGACTTGAAGAGGTGAATCTGGTCAGGATGATTTTGGCACTACAAAGGTATTTGAATAAGATGAACCCACAGTTCACAGAGTATACAATTGAAGCACCCGTCTATACCAAGCTCTAGGCTTAGAAGATGAAGAATGGATGGGTAAGGTGATCAAGGTCGACCGTGAGTGTGATAAATCAAGAGTATCTCAGCTGGGACAGGGCTCCTTTTGATTCTGCTCGCTGGCGGAAGATGAGACGTACGAAGAAGAGGAAGCTGTAGCACTTTCGGTAATAACGCGGCCAGGTTGAAAATTTTGAAAGTTGAGATGCTGCAAAAAGTAGTGGTCTTCGTGTCGTTCAACGGGTCTGACAGGACTATGCTCGAAACACTAGGATCTTTACTGGACAGTTATCTATCAAGTTAGCGATCATGCAGGAGTAGAAAATCGTGAGTGGTTCGTATACCTACACCAAAACTGTCGGCTGAGAACAGTAAAAAAAAATATGTTACTGCCACTTCACAATCGTGAAAAGAATCCGGGAATCAGTCCAGACGATTTCATACACCAAGGCTACTGCCACAACGAGTCGATCAGAACACTCACAAGGTGGCTGGCGGCTTCTTCTTAAGAAAGGATAGTGATGGTCACTGCAGGACTATACAAGAGAGGAAGTCAATCTACAGAAGATCGTACAGGTAGACGAGATAGATCCTTGAAAGGCAAAAGGAGAGAAATGCTTTCAGGATCAACTCCCGATGGCCGGGCAGGAGGACGTCTAGAAGTAGTTTTTGCGTCACCCGGTGTTTGTCGATCTGTCTTCGTTTGAAGTTTCGCTATTCTGTAACTTTGGGTCGTAAGAGGATATAGTGTGTGTGTGTGTGGGGGGGGGGGGGGTTGTCTGATAGATATTTGTGTATTATCCCGACCCTTTCTTCTCTTACTCGCCGAATCCGAGAGAAGTAGAACTGAAAGCGACGAGGCGAATTGAGATAACTACAGTCGCCTAGTCTCTTGGATGAAACTCACCGAACAGCAGTAACAACGGAACGTTTGAAAGGCGAAGCGTGGTTGTTTACCGCTGCTGTCTGCTACTTCAACCTTGGCCGGGGGGGTAGACAGGTCAGGAAGAAGGAAAAATAAGAGATATAACGGAAGGGTTAGAAGGATTATGAGGAAATGCGTGGTTGGATGCTGCGTTGGAGGGGGAGGTGACTCGAGACTGAGCCAGTGTCAGAGTCCGTGGTTCGTTCAGATGTGTGTGACTGAATGAGTGGCTGACTACGACTATGAGCACGACTGGTCACTGTCTAACGGACCGATAAAACTGACTTGGATGTATATAAGAACCAACCGGAAGTCTACCTGGGATACCTGGATGTGTCCTGGCTGTACCGGCACAGAGAGCTCAATCCAGAGCGTGCAAAAGGCAGCTGGTGGGAGGGCGAGGGCTGTAGTAAGTACAGTACATGTAGTTTATGTAGAACACCTACTAGCTGTAGCAGGTAGGTATTCACACGTTTACTTCTTCTTTCTTTGATGTTCCACGATCTCGTACTCTACAGTCAATTGATTTGATTTATTGAACCGTGGTATGTGCGGTACTGTGTGTACCTCCCCTTCCCTTCCCTTCTTATTCGGGTTCTGCAACCAGCGCCCCTTCCGGCGTGGACCTCACGTTTTATCTTATTCTTATTTCATTTGACATGATGTCTGCAAATCTTCTTCCTTTCTGTTCCGCTGGGATTCGTTCCTGATATTATTACACACACCCGCCCAGGGCAAGGGAAGGAGCCAACATCCTCGCCCCTTCAGCCTGACTATCGTTTTCCAGACCAGAACCGACCGTCCCGCTCTGTCACCCATGAACTGTGTGAGCTCTGTGGGTGTGTACTATGTACCTGGCTATTGATCAAGGCGTTGCGAGTGTTTTATTTTTTTTTCCTGATTGTATATGTATTTTTATATCATCGCAACAATTCCCCCCACTATCCTGCTTTCGGATCGCGCAGGGCATGATTGTCAACATCGAAAGAGGGAAGAGAAGAGAAGAGAAAAATAAAAAAAAGCTACTCCTAGGCAACCTGCTACCAGTTAGTTCACACCGGGATAACACCAACGACCCGAGGGAAAACAGCCACCTCGCCTCGCTTTCTCTCGGCGGCACGGCTAGGAAACCTCGAGTCTCGCTCGTGTACGTCACGGTATCGTGGACTGTGGTTCGTTGACGTTCAATTGACTTGCATGCAGCAGAGAAATGTGGGTCGCAGTGTGTCAGTGCCCCCAGCTAACTCTCCACTGAACCGTGTGTGAGTGTGGGCAAAAGAAAGAAAAAAAAGAAAGAAAGAAAAAAAAAGGATGTGCAAATCCAAAACCAAAAGCTGGGGAAGGAGGACTGTCTGTGAATAATGATATTAAAGCAGCATGGTATACTTACCTCACAGGGATCCGGATAGCAAGTATGTGATAGGGTGATAGTGACCAGCAATCACATTGACGGAGCTTGGATGGTACATTCACACACATGCTAAGACGGAGGACAAGGCAAGAAGGCAGTGTAGAGGTACAAGAAGGGCCTGGCAAAGCTCTTTAGACCTATCTCATTTCGAAACCCCAGTCCGCGTCAATTGTGAGTGAAAGAGCAGGCTACCGGGACAACCAGCATTTCCTTAAGCAAGATATTTCATCGGATAATCATTCGGCCTGCATACAACAGCTTTCTTGAGAAACTGCTGTTAACTCAGGTGCTTACCTCCCTGGAGTAAATACAGCCTTATACAGGAAGTGGAAGTACCTGCTCAGCTTTCGTATCGGCTTGAAATACCTTCGAGTCAAGTACTCGAGTACCTATTCACCCAGAATAGCAATGTTATCCCATGAAACTGGAGATCTTGAATCCCATCATGAATCAGTCGCCCCAATCATTTCTGCGGATTGGCTTAATACTTTCAATAATTAAGCGTCAAGGTGTTCCACTGTTGGCTAAAATTGGCATATTCCTCCTGCCACCTTCCTTCAACGTTTCGCCTTTTAATCCTTTAATTCCTTAACTGGCATCGTTATTAGGACCCGAAGCCCTGTACCACTGTTAATTAGTAGCAGGAAGCGTGTATGGATAGGCATCAAGCCAAACTGCAACCGTAAAGTGCACGCGGCGCTGGCGCCTACTTTTAGGGGACAGACATCAAAGCCCTGCCAAGTGATACGTTCATGAACCTCTCGAATGCATACTTTTACAGATCCAGTATGGTCGCGCAGGACGTTGCTTTTTCTCTGATTTTATATCATTTTCTACCAGCAGCTGTTGTCGCGTTTGGCTAACGATGGCGTATCATGTCTCATATGATGTTTTGCTCATCCAAAGAGCTTTAATTCATCCGATAATTTCAGTTAGGGCTCCCAAGTTATTTTTCTTGGAGAACCGTCATACCTAGGATAGCCACAGGATAGTGCAAAAACTCTATATAGGGTAGGCACGGATTTCTTCTGACTTTCGAGAGTGCAAAGGGAATGCAAACATATCAACCACAACAGAGCTTCGGCCGTTGAAGCTGTAGCGGGCTGTTCGTCCGAAATATCGTGCAGAGTGCGGGTCCCCCGGTGTTGAACGCCTAACACTTTCTACCACTCGTAGACTCTACATAGAGAGACCTAGGATCACAGAGCTGTTAGATTGATCTCTATTGATAGTGGCCCAGGTAGCATAGTACCTTCACACACACCTCAGCATCCGTCCCCAGTAACAGATCGATGGACATGTCAACCGAGCCGTCACTTTTTTAGCCCAGGCTCATATACTCACTCACAGCTGCTGTTTGGGTCATGTTCACACTCAAGTACTCGAATGTTTGAAACTCGGGATTCGTTCAAATGAGAGTAGGTACTTCCTGAATCGCCCGTAATCCTTCATTTTATCCTTTCAATCCTCATAATACCGGTAGAAAATACCACCTCGTATGCACCTGTATCTATTTCCGATACTTCTGCCCATCTCGTGTCTCTATAGACTACGTTTGCACTGTCCACCAGGAATATACAAGTCAAAGGTACCACATACCTATAACTTCACATGTGTGTACACATTAGACCCAAGTACAGCAGTATATCCAAATTACACTCCATCACGGAGGTGCCCACATGATATACATACCAGCTATACCACCAATATACAGGCCCCATCCATAACCTTAGATTTCTCCCGCTGCATCCATCTCTTGCCTCGATGAACTGGCAGGAGAGAAGTTCCAGAGACAGATTCGATTCACAAAAGAGTCGACATGGATGGTGATGGGATTGAAGGTAAGACAACTCTGTTTCCCTCTTCGATTGCCCGCATGACCCCAGATTTTCTTAAAACCATCCCAAATCATCGCCCAGAATGCTCATTGGGCCGGAAGATCGAAATGTGCGTCAGCAAGCCACACTACAGCTTGTGAGTGCTTTGACTTTTCATGTCGTTTCGTTCGCTTCACTGTCCATCCAGCCCGCCAGTGCAGTTGGCTGTGCGCACGTCTTGCCAGTGATGGACGATTAAAACAGCGAGCAATAATAAAAAAAAAAGTGTCCCCTGCTGCCATCAAGAAATAATTGCATGGAAACTATTGCGTGCTCCCCTCTACCCCTACTCTAGGTACAGGAAGCACTCTAACTCTAGTTAGCCCATCAAGAAAGAAAAAAGAGGACCCCGTCGACGCCGGCCCACGCCCGCCCCTTTGGCAATTACTTTTGTGGGTTGCAACTTGCTACACCAAGCAAAAGTATCGTGAACTTGTTTCAATTCCACCTATCTGGCCTACCATGAGCTGAGCTAGCTAGCCACCACTCCGCCCAAGCCAGTCCCTTTGAGAAGGGAAATCCGGCTCATGAGAATCCACCCTTCTACTCTACCTGTCACGTCTATCTGTACCCCCGTGCACCAACGTGTCAGGAAAAATAAAACATGATAAATATACATAAGAAAAATCAAAAACGAGATAGAGTAGAGATACGGTAGCCTTTCGGCATTCCATCCACCGGTGCACGTACCTACCGGTATCTGCCCTACCCTGGAACCAGAAACTCAATGCAATGGCCAGATATTCAGCACAAGCATACAGCTCCCTAGCTCTGCCTATCCCACGATAGAATACCTCTAATTCCCCCCCCCCCCCCCCCCAACCTACGGTCTACCTATCTCCCTACCTCTGTCCCTACATACTCGGGGCAGGCAATAAGAACCTGAAAATGCAAGCTGCAAGCAGGGGCTCAATTTGGTGTAGCTTTTCGCCAGCCGCGAATCAGAGGTCGTTACCATAAAAAGTCATTTTCAGGTTCTTCTTGCCTGCCCCGAGTACAACAACATACATACAGTACCCTTACTCTACCGTGCCCACTACCCGCAATGGCTCGACTTCTGAAATTCCGTCATCGATGATACAGACGCTTACTATTCCTGCACTTTAATTCACGAAGCACGGGGGCACATGATCATTGGAGGATTGTGTTACAACAGTCGTGCCTCGCGCGCCTAGGGTTGAAGCAGAGGTCGAAGGCATAAGGTTGGCCAGCTACATGAAATATTTATTTCCTAACTGAACAACCACCGGCTCTGAAAACACCTAACCTAGTTACATCCATCTCTTCATGATATTGGCATTACTGTTGTTGCTATTGTGATATCGTGGTATCCATCCTATGGTAGATATTTCATTTCTATCAATAAACCCCCAATTCCTTATTGCCGGACCAGGTGCTTCGCCCCCCAATACTCTAGCTACTGTAGAGATATACGAGGAAGCTATGCATGCCTTCATGATATAGTGCCTTAGCATAGCATACCGCCAGATATGATGTACGCACGTATGTAAGTACATACCGAGAGGAAGGATTCTGCGGGAAAGTTCACGATATCTGAAGTTAAGTGAGTTGCCATACGCACTGTACCTACAGCCAGTGCTGAACCGTTGAGTCCGTCATCAGAGTCAAGTCGTACTAAGCAGGAAGCCTGCCAGAAATCCTTGCGCAACCACACGAAACATTGATCATCAGCCCCACGGTCTTAAATCCCAATATTACCTATTATTCATGTCCCTTCTCTCATTCCCCCCCCCCCCCCCCGGGGGGCGTCCGTTCATCCTTCTTCCCTCTTCCCCCACGAACTCGACTCCCGCGCTCCCCTAGTCTCCCGGTAGCAAATGGGATGTCTCGCGCACGAATTGATGCTCGGGATCCCGCGGTGGGCATGGTTTGAAGTTTGAACGTGAGCTTCGTCTCGTCTCGTCGCATTAGTCAGACTTCCTTGCTCTTGCTCGGTCCAGGAAAGAATCAAAGCTCTGTTCTCTTCTTTGCTTTTTCTTATCCCATGTTATTAATTCTTCTTCTGTTCACCTACCTTCCTGTGGCGCGCGTTGCGCTTCCTACTCTATTCTACTTACATGACACCTTGACTTACGCCTGTCTTGTCTGTGGTCAGACTCTCGACAACTTCGGTGGTGGTCCAGCTTTATTGTAATTTAGGCTGGCAGGAGTGTCGAAGCACTGTCTTGATATGCATGGTTGCGCGGATGTAGAGTAGCGCCCCTAACATATCCCATAACGAAGGCTTTTATCTCTTTTTTTTTCTCAATTAAAAAAACGTGACTTATGAGCTCGCGGGCAGAGTAGTAATTATGATTGGCAAGCATCGTGACTTTTTTTTTTTGAATGATACCGCCGGCTACTGAAGCGGACCCCCAAACCTCTCATTGGCAGGCAGGTAGACCGAAGCTCCACAGTACCTACCGGCGCGGCCGGTATGATATAGGTGTTATTTATTTCAGGCGGTCTTTTACACAAATTCCGGTACCGCTCCCTATCTGTTCAGTATCTACTTCTGCTCTCTCGGCTTCACTCGCTTAATCCAGGATGCCCGCTGCTTTCTTTTCTTTTCTGTGTTCCTTGATTTTGATTGAACTCCCCCATGGTCCATCTGAACATAGTAGGTAAACAATTAACACCCACCAATACCACCACCACCACCACCGCCCCTGAGATCCCTAAAGGGCATTGTTTCCGCCGACTTGCCCTTGGCGGTGGATATTCGCTTGTGGTTTTGCCGGGCAAAAAGGAATTATATGTGTCGTGAGAAAAATAAAATAACTACCAGGCGGCGGCGGGCGAGCAGGAACAGGAGCCTCCATCCATCCAGATTCCAGGGTAGTGAAGCTGGGAGTGCTGCTCGCATGATTGTGATTGGGGTTTTATCCGAGAAGATGTACAGATGTACAGTACATACATGTACACATATAGATTTTCCTTATGCATCCGCCGTTGTCGAAGGGGAAAATAAAAATAATTGGTAGGAATGATAATAATAATAATAATAAACCAAACGTTTACATCTTGACCTTCCGGGAGAAATGATATTAAACAACCGCTGGTCATGGGCCATGCCGCTGACCTGAGGCAAATATACAACAACCACCAGGTTAAGTACGTATGTAGTTGTGTATAGCTGTATATACCATTCACGGGCAAAATTGTAGCAAAGAGACTTGAGCACATATCTGTTTCTATCCCGCCCATTGCCTACTACTTCCGGTCTCTCGCTCGGGAGGAGCCGCTCAAGCTTTCAAGATTGTGCCGGATGAACCTCTGGATCTTCCCGGCGGGCCAATACGGCGGCAACGTCGAAACGCCGGGTGTTTGAAAGGGTACTTAGAGTAGGTATCTAGCCTGGCGCGCCCGCACCTAGTAGCGGGTTGTTTGGTAAAGTGGCGATAGTTTGATAAGATGCAGCGTTGCAGCGTTGCATGTCCAGGTACAGGTAAGCAGGATGAATTGGGACGCACGGATACCTCGCGTTATGCCTAAAGGATAGATGGATACACAGATTTCTATATCTGGGTGGTAATGATCGAGTTTGCTGTACCCTTCCGTACTCAACCAGTCATGTATGTATGTACTCGTAAATTCATGACGTTTCCGGACACGACTGCTATTGCATACCATATAAAAAAGCGCCAAATCCACCTTTTTGTATGTCATGCAATATTGGTCGTGTCCGGAAACGCTATGAATAGACGAGTATGAATACTCCTTTCGGTATGCTGGAATGTAAATATATACGAGATATCAGACAACTCCGTATAAGTACTCTAGACGTAGGTAATACCTCCAGAGTAAGACCATAATCCACGTTTCCAGACGAGAAACAGGTATGTCTTGCATCAGGTAGGCAGGTAAGGAGTACTCTAGAGTAGCTTTGCGCGCGTGCTACCCTACCACGTTGTCTGTAGATCATTATTGACAATTCGAGAAACATATCAGAACGAGGACCGTGGAGACCCACCAAGCGAAATGACACGGCAAAATGACCCAGAACCACCAAAATTCTAATCATTGGCGGAATTTCCATTATTACAAGGCTGAGCGAGAGATACTATCACATCGATGCAGTGATATGGACCTAGCTCTAAGCTTCTAACAATGCCAGCCAGTAGAGTAGCAAGCCTTCTTGTGCCTTGGCGCTACTTTGGGGGCAAGACGCACGCCTTCAATTAGTTTTTGCTCGTCCCGTTCCCGTTCCCTTCTCGTAATTTGCAGAAGTCAAGTCGGTAGTTGTTATCCATGAGCTCCATGGAAACAAAAAAGAAGGCAGAAAAAAATTAAATCTCCACCACCATCTTCATCCAGGAGGCAAAAAAAGTATGCTGCCGGTGTAATTCCCAAAAGGCGCAAGCCGAATTCCTTTCTCGGTTGATCATAAAAAACTGTACCTCTAAGTACCCCGGCCAATGATTACACAGCTGAAGATCTCGGAAACCATCAGGCTGAATTACAACCAGACTGATATATCACCTTTTCCTTGTGCATATGTAAAATATGTACATGTATGTATATGTACTTTTCGAACCCGTCAGAACCGTGGAATCAAGACTCCAAATATACACATGGTAGAGACCTTTCTGCGTTTGGTCGCATTTTGTTTATGCTGCCTTTATCTTTCAAAAAAAAATGATGTTTGAAAAGGACCTTCAGGTCAGCTGGTGGCGTCCCGGGCAGCTTTGGCACAGAAAGAACGACGGAAGGAAACCCAGTGTGGCAGAACTGTACCCTGAGAAAAACGGTTTTCTTGCCGAGCCTTCATTTACCCATCTCGCTCGCCGGTGGTTGGCACTGGAAAAGCAGCAAGATCTTCCTTCTTCTGCCAAATCAGATGCATGAAGAGACGGCGGCATGTATGTAGCTAAACCTTGAGGTACGGAAAGGCTAGAAGCTCACATCACATCTTGCATTGGCCCCCCCAAGATACGGTGAGGAACAAAGGTAGATACATACCAACCGATTCTTGAGCTTCTTGAGCTTCTTGAGCTTCCTCCTCTTTCTGATCTTCTGCAACGGAGTTTAAGCAAATCTTGACCTGAATAATCGCCTTCTTGCGCGATTTTTGTTTCCAGCCCAATCTAATTGTTATTTGCAGGGGCGATTTTTTCGACTTTTCCCCAAAGTCAAAGACAATATAACCACATTCTTCCTTTTCCAACACGTATCTAGGTATTTTACCGGAAATAAAAACATATTTAGGAAAATGGAAGGAAGGATGAACCGCACCACATGCTCTACCACCGCCGCCGCGGGAGCCGCCCTGCGTCTTCTCTCTTCGCCAACCATGCCTATTGCAAACCTTTCGATGCGAGGATAGATGTGTGTGTGCTTTAGCGTGTGTAATTCGGCCCAACGATTTGATTTGATTTCATAAAAAAAAAGTCCGACAAGGCCGGTTGTCCTGTTTCTGTCTGTGTTCGTGTTCTGTGTCTGTTCGGTCTGTAACTCAATGACGTCGATATCGAACGAGAACAATGCCTGTGCACTGTGCACAGCGCGTACAGCACGATGCCGTCGTTCCTAGTTTATAAATTTTTGTACCCTTGGATTTCGGCTCCTTCACTTGGCTTCACTGAGTTCCTGTTTACTTAGCTACGGTACGTTCATGGTACTGCGTCTGGGTATTTCCTTGTTTACTTAATTCTGGCATTTCCGCTTATCGTATTAATCCATATATACTTCTTCTGGCGGTAGCTAGCGCGGCACCCTAGACTGTATCCACGTAACACTCTTTATCGATAGTCGATAGGATAGGGCTCGGCCCTGTTTACTATCGGACCCTGAGCCCCTCCATTGCCCCTCACCTGCCCCTCCTTTTTTACTATGGGAAGGTTATTTTTTTTAAAGAAAAAAAAATGTGTGTTGAGCCGCATATATAGAAATACTTCTTGGAGATGTTCCCCCTTTGGAATATGATTTCTTTTGTGATGGTAGGCCATTGGGATGGAGGGATGTGAGGGATAGCGTTATGTAGGGTCGGTAAGTAGCTGGATGGATCGTCGCGGGTGCGGATCTCTCTTTTGTCTGGGGGAGCTGCCTACTGATGCAATTCATTGAATTCGGGAGTTTAGCTTTTTTTTTCGTTAGAAAATTAATTTATTTTTTTCTCCGTTAATCCTCACAGGCACAGCAGAATATAACACATCGTGAAGGGAGGAGAAAGATCGATGGCTCACGGAGGTGGATGAGGAGGTAATAGTTAACTTATTATCGTTTTCATATTCTGTGACCGCCAACCATCACCAGCAGAGCTGTAGGAACACATCCAACACGCATCCAGACCATGCAGTGGATTGATTCTATGACGATGACGGTGATGATTATGATGGAGGTAGGTAAGGTGGATGGATGATCAAGGGACCACTTACTCTTTCCTCCTCCTCCTTCCTTCTCTGCTGCCGCCGTTGTAGCACAGATGGAAGCAGAGAAAAAAAAAAGGATCTCCTTCGCTTAGTGGTGATTGGGAAAAAGCAAAAGGGCCTGGCTCGTGATTTAGCGGGTTAGTTCTGAGGGAGGTGTCCCTACCTAGAGAGTTGCGCCGCCCTTATGGGTCGTGTGTCATGCTAGCAGCGAGTGACTGGACCTGGCTGGACAAGGTGGACACAGCATACGGACAGCTCTTTTCCGATGCATGCGCGGTCACCGTGCCAATTCGATTGCTACAACACCAGAGGAGGAAGCATCGTGAGATAACAAAACCCCGCAGACAATATTAAAAATATTACGGGGAATTAAGTTTGTGCAGCGGGAGAAATGACGATACATGGTGATTGAGGTA
Source organism: Morchella sextelata (assembly GCF_020137385.1). Taxonomy (NCBI): domain Eukaryota; kingdom Fungi; phylum Ascomycota; class Pezizomycetes; order Pezizales; family Morchellaceae; genus Morchella; species Morchella sextelata. The sequence continues at coordinate 953,083 of NW_025408641.1, forward strand.
GATTTGTTCGAAGTGGATGGGGAGAAAAAAAAATCAAATAAACAATTCATGAATTTTGATGCAATGTCATTGTGCCTACATATCTCTCAGAGAAAGTAGAGGGAGGGAGATGTGAGTGAGTGAAGTGGATGTAGATACATGTAGGTACTTCCGGTACTCTAGGTATCCTGCTGCTGTGCTGTCACCAAGTTGTAACTGCCTGTGACCGGACCAATTGAAATCGAGGAAGGATCTCGTGAAGTTGAAGCATAAGAGAAAAAAAGAAAAGCAAAAGAAATAAAACGAAAGGGGTGGTGATGTTAGAGCACCTAGAGGCTAGAGCTGGCTGGTGGTCGGAGAAACACTCACTTTTTTTCCCCTGCTCCTCCAAGCTCCAGCTACTCCTTTCCCCCCAGTGCATCAGATCAGATGAAAAATCAAATCAGATGCGGGCGAAAACATATCAATTACGCACGGCCTGCTCCAACTAACTGAAAGGGAAGGATTAAAATGGGCTGATTATGCAGAGCGAACCCTGAGCGACTCTGCCCGTGAACGATTCCATCATAATACATGAGCGTGCTATTCACGTTTTCCCTTCTGAAACCCCACAATCACAATATCGTGTAACGTTCGCACATGACTAGCTTGCAGGCAGCATGCCATCCATCCATCATGACCCTTAACTCTCCCTTTCTTAACTACACATTCTACTAGCTACAGACCCTCACTCACTCACTCATAATCTTCACTTTCTGATTCTTCTTCCTCTTATCTAATTTCCCGAGAATGTACGTCATTCCACATCTGACCACGATCCACGCAACCAAGATATCGGAAACTGAGGACAACGCAGAGGAACAGAACATGCACTCTGCCGGCGGCGAAAGAGTTAATTAGTTACTTTGGCTCTAGAGTCTGTAGCTAGGTATTCGGGTTTGGTGGAATGTTCGTTGGCGACGTGACGATAAACGAAAGGGAACTAGTAGAATAGAGCTAGCTATGAATTTGTACTCTAGGCGCCGCGGCCGCATGATGATGTAGGCACAGGTGAATTTATATTAGCCGTGGAGTAATACCGTAAGATTAAGGGTCCAACCTCTTCGTCATTGGAAAGGGAGAAGCATCCGGTAGCCACTGGCTGGGAGGCATGCTGTTTTTCTCTACCTACCTGTCCATCTGACTTCTGGTTGTGAACCCAACGAACTCGACACAGCACAGCTCACCAGCTCACTCAGTCTTCTGCTCCGCTGAGTTAGAGTTGAAGATCATTATAATATGATCAACATATATCTGCAGTCAGAGTTACCCTCCCTCCAAGGCACCACCATCCAGAAACAAACCCTACCAGCGTTGTCTCGTAACCACCACCTCCACCACCACCTCTATCTCCCAAGCAACCCCAACTGAAACAGATCGACCATCGCCAAACCAACTTCAGCAAATCTTATCTGAGGATCGGAATCGGATTCCCATCTGACCCGCATCTGAGGCCGACCGCGCGCCATCTCAATTACTACATCGAAAGATACATAAAAAAGCATATCGATATGGATTCCATACCTACCGCCGCACCCCTCTCCTACCCTAACCTGGAGAGTTCTACATAGCGATACCGGGGAGGAGAGTGCGGGGGGCTGCGCCTTGTGTATATATAGGTAGAAACAACCGATCCGATGGTAACGCCGATGGAGCCAGGCCAGCAGCCAGCTTGGTTACGGACTTCCAATAGGTAACGAGCATTGATGTCTCTCGCTGTCTAGTCTAGCTAGGACCGGGGTTTTATATGGGTACAGATATACGGGGTAAGTATCAGATGAGAGTGATCTACCTGTACCTGGGAAAGAGTAAGGTAGGGTAGAGTAGTGGGTAGAGGAAGTGTGTAGGCACATGTAGCCAGGTCAGGTTGTCAAGTCCTAGAAACTAAAGCACAAAAAGTCACTCGGGCACATACCCCACATACCTACCCCACACTACCACCACCTTGGCAAGGTAACTAGAGTGAGTGCATGGTACTTAAGTCAGTCGGTCATTGGACCGGCCGGACTCGACCATCTCGCGCAAATCACACTCGAACTCATCTCGCGCCTGTCAACTTAATATTCACTTTCGCTCACAAAATAAAATAATCTTTTCACCTCATACCGGGCTTAGCCCCCCGCAAGCGGGGCCCCCGTAATAAAATAACAATTTGGGTGCAAACGCAAAGAACTCTTTCGGGACTCCTCCGTTCAGCCCTTTTTTTTTCGAGTGCTTCTGAACTGCCCAAGCAATAAGATAATGTTATTCGCCTAATGTATGCAATGAACCTCTATAAGAAAAGCGACAACACCAGAAAAGACGGTATTCGGGATAGCAAACGCCGACAACCAAAGCCACCTATCCGCCCCGAAGAGATAACTCAACTGAAAACCCATAGAAAAGAAAAAAAAATCTTCCTCCGAACGGCCTGTCCTATCGAAAATGTTAATCTTGGGTGCACTCCGAATACTTCAACTCAGCTGAAAAGGCATACCTCAAATAGAGACACCGAGATACGACGCAATTTGTTGACGACGATCCATAACTGTAACATTCGGAAGTAGGGCTGGAAGCCCAAGTGCAACTGCAAGCTGCTGGCATTCGAGCACTAAGGCTGTTAGTCTTGGATTACGCTCGCATAGATGTGGGATAAGATTACCTGTGAATGTTAGTAAGTTGTCCCGGGTGATCGCCTGAGCTTGCACTCCAACTGGGTAGCGGAGATGTGCTTTGTTTCCACAAGATGTGTTGTATAGACGTAATGGAAGCAATGTTTGACTGTATTTCTGATAAGTCCACCAATACCAATAGTAATATGTGTGTGAGATGGTACAAACTCTCTGGATATTTGATTAAGACTGAGGCGGAACTCCCGTCTCATTTCTTCCAAACCCCGTTCCACTCCGTCCAAAGTCCTTTGTAACTGAGTGAACTGCTCATCGTGTCGACGGAACTGTCCTCGGACTTCTTCCTGGAAATTTTGGGCTTGGTCTAGCTTTTGAACCGTCGGATGGTTGGAGATTAGAGGAATCCGAGCTCCAAGATTGGTAAACGCTCTTGCAATGATGGCAGGATCTGCTTGAGCCATTTAGAATGGATCTTTGTGTGTTCTCGTATGTGTGTTCTCGTTGTTCCTTCGACGCTGTTCCGTGCGTTGCCAAGGGATCCTTGTGTAGGCACTAACCCCGTTGTGGTTGTGTCGTTGCTCTAGGGGACCACCAGGGACTTCCAACGTGGTCCGGTGGGCAGAGCCTCATGGTCAGTGGCACCGGTACCTCCGACTCACGTAAATTTCTTAGTCGGAAGGGGGGCTACTTTGTCACTTTTCGCTGATGGACAGCTGGGCAGACAGAAGGGGGGGAATCATAACCCCCTACTGTCCATAATCCAAATGGCGGCACATTTCTGTACCGCGCTTACGCCCAAAATCCACTCGACCTGGGCAGGGATGGACTAAGGTAGAGTAACATTTGAATCGTCCAAGTACCTATTGAATTTGTAGACCTGACCTACCACCATATCTTCCTCCCTTCATGGTAAGTTATGTATAACCTTCCCAATCCAGTGCCGGTTCTATTTATTAGAGCCAACCCGACGATAGCCAGTGAGCGGGCTATGTAAAATACGTACTCGCAACAGGCCTGAAGTACCCGAAAATATAGCTGCAAGGTTTTGGTGTATTTTTGACTTCTACTCCAATGGTAATTGCAGATTAGGGCTTGCATTTTCGGGTACTTGTTACCTGCGGCGAGTACTGGACCAGCTAGAGTAGAGAAAGTGAGCTTGTGGTCTTTAGTAAAAACTTGCATCGCCAGTGTCTCCCCGGTTGGATTCCTCTTCCTTCGTTTTTTCCTGCCTAGGTGACGATCTACGGGACCCTGTAGGCCGTTGCTTTTTTGAGGTCTCCCGCAGGCCGGGTGTCTTGTTCATTGGCTGCGAAGCATGTCGCGATGGATCATCAGCTACTTTCTGGGGTGGTGCGAAAAAAAAAATATGAAAAAAACTGGCGGGCAAGAGTTGTGTTGGCTAGATTGACATGGGTTTTTGGAAGACGGGATCGACGGGTTTGTTTTTCCTGCGAGGGGGTACATAGATGGGATTGGTTGTTGGGCGAGTGATGGGTTGTGAAGCAGACTATATGTAGTTTTTTTTTGCTTTCTCTGGCAACTTTAGGTTTTGGTTACCCCTGGCATCTCGGGGGATGATTGTAATGACTCTTACTACGTGGAATTGTATAAATTAAAGTCGAGATATGAAAGGTTTATATAAACCACATCTCTCAAGCTAGTCTCGGGCTCGGTCATACGTAGGATTACCAAAAACTATAGTTAATTCGATATTGTGAATAGGAGCCGATGAGACATTTCTTTCCATATCCACTGAGCCAACCAGCCAATGATCAAGCCTATCAGCCCCGTTCGTTCATATGGCACGCCTTATATATCTGCACATTCTTACCAAGCTCTATGATAACCCGGATATGATGCATCAGCCGTAGAGGTCCCCAGATATATAAACGCATCAGATATGTAAACAAATTGCGTTTGGCCAATTACTTAAATTTTTTTGCGGAAAACATTTCTCTTTCCATAATTAAACGCACAGATCCAATCCCGTCCGGCCTGGTTCTAAAGCGTTGGCTTGATGGATTCAGTCAAACGGACCGAATGTCTAGAGTAAACTTAGTTGATCGAACTGATAGTACGTACCATGGTTGAAAATCTGGCCGTTGGACATCAGTAAGTGGAAGAAGACGTTGAACATGCTGTCAATATGTGGGGGGGAGGGGGGAGGGGGCGCAATTCAAACGTACAAGAGCCCGTAAAGATTTTAAAGATTTTCGATTGAATTCGAGATCAACTAGCCGCGCAAGCAGGCAAGCAAACGGAGCAGGGCTGGCTAGATACATAAGCAAGAAGAACTAGACTGTGGGGAAGCATGGGGTCTCTTAATTGACGGGACGTGAGTGGCTGGCCGGACCGTTTCTCCTGTATGTACCGATAACCTGGTAACTCGAGAGGACTGCCGGCCGGTCGTATCGGAACGGGTATCGTGGCAAGTCTGGACTCTGCATTTTAAGTCGCTTATTTGTGCTGAGGTGAATCCTGTTCTGAATCTCAAGCTCTTCAAAATTGGCCCAGGACTGACTGATTGACTGACTGACTGGGCCGCTCAGCCTGACTTGAACTACGGGAAGGTGAGACCTCTACTCTATATGCCTCATGCGGGTAGTGCGGTGTCTAGGTACCAACCGCATCAGAGACAACTTACCCCGTGGGGAAAAAAAGAGATTCATGCTTATTGACGATCCTTTATTTTTCCTTCCCACCCCACGCTAAGCCACTTTTCGAGTGAGATATCGTGAACAGGCCCAGCTAGTTAGCTAGCGGAACGTAACAAAGGCACGTCTGGATTCCAATTAGACGCCAAGGTGAAAAAAAAATCAACTGTTCACGGCGGGTTCTATTGTAAATACCGCAATCCATGCAAGTTGCGTTCCTGATTTTTTGGTGTTGCTTTTTCTGGTTACATGTTAATCCCCACGGGATGGAGTTCCAGTTTTCTTTTCGAGACCCTCGCCACTTGTGGGTACGGACAGTGGTGGTGGTGACATATGACCAAATGGTATGAGGTTATCATGGAGAGACCTGATTTGGTGCTGGATACATGCAATCCCTTGCATGAAAGCGCTGGGTCCGATACTAATTGATTACCTAGATCGATGGATGTGTTCTTTTGGACATGACAGCATGTTGTACAACCGCCTACTAAGAGCACGTTGGTACATACTTGACCCATGAATAAAACGCCAAAGGTGTGAGGTGAGGGTGAGCACGAGTTACAGGCCGTAGATTCTGAAAGTGTAGGTGTCTATCATCTGCAGGAAGAAGAAAGCAAAAAGTATACACACCACTACTGCAGGATATCCCTTGTACTGATCGAATGTTAACCAATTTGCTGGCTTGTCCAAGTTTGGAGACGAGATTTTTCCTCAAACACTTCCTCCAAAGACTTTTACAGGCTGCGAGAGATGAAGCATCGCGCGTCTGGGATTAATTAACATCGGAGCTTTATCTGGGGACGGACGCCAGCCGGTGAAATAGCCCAGGGATCTTCGATTTCCACTAATCGGTTCATGACTTGGATCGTAACACTGTGATTGATGTATATCAAATATGTAGGTAGTTCTTCTGACATTTGATGTCTACAATCAACGCTTCATGGTGATCATTTCTTTGCAGTGATATTCCTCTCGAGTCTGGCAAGGATATTGTGCGAATAGAATCTCGCCGCTAGATTGCAATACATATTGTATAGACACACATACACACACACTGCTCGAGGAGTACATGCTTGAATACGCTTCTCTTAATAGCTTGATCGCCTGGATACCGCGGCACGCGAGCCTTGTCTCTCTATCTCTCTGTCTGTGCTCAAACACTTCCAGCCAAACGCATAATCGGCGCTGGATCAGCCCGGGCCTTATTCCAACGTCAATCCCTTCGAGGATCTTTCGCATATGTATGTACCGTCGCGGGCCTCGCCAAAAGTTCTGCGACCGTGAGGATTTCCTCCGCAGATTGTGTATGTAGAGTATCACAATCCTGTGTAGCTGTAGTTACACTAGCCTTGTGATTCACGGCATGAATCGAACACTTCAGCTCTAGAGCTTGATCCGGGGTTCGGGTCCGATTTTCTTCACTATCCGTCAAAACATACGAGTGGCACCCTGTATACCTTCCATTTTTAGAAACTTGAGGGCGGTGGCCGGTACAGAAGATACATACGGGTTCTGAGATATTTGGGGTCGGTGTCAAAACAGGAAATTGATGTTCCAAAACACCACGTTTATGGCGGCAATCGCGGACCAAGATAGTGTCTGAGCCTCGTTCTGGCCCCAATTAATATTCTTTCTTTGTCAGGGACGAACCATATGACCCATGCAAGGAAAATCATGGCATTTTTTTATGCAAGACGGTCAATCTAGCTTCTGCTGCAGTGGATATCTGCATCAGGATCTTTCCATCCGGTAATTCAGCCTCACAAAACCTGACCCTGAAGATGCTTTGGTATTAGGCTGTGTTATATCTACAGCATGTCGTCCATATACGCTAAAATCTCATATCTTGTAATCCCATCATTCTTACACCTTCGCACATGTACATGTCTGACGCAGACGATAGATATCTCATGCCACGTACTCGACTCTAACTGATTATATATGTATATATTCAGAAGTCTAAAACTCTTTGTTCTGCATCATCATATCAGTATGTACACGAATATATTAATGGCAATGACTGACCCTCATGAGTAAGATTGGTAGCTCACAAATTTATTGTCTCGTCAGCACAAGTTGGTGGCTTTTTTGGCTTATAGAAGAAACCAGAAATCTTGACGAATCACTTTTTCCCTTCCTTGCTAGTTGAGAGGCCGGCTAAGCGGCCTCTAACCATACCAGGTTTCCATTGGTAGCGAGGAATATTGGTGCTCGGGGCACAAGCGAGATCACTGTGTATCACTCACTCACTCAGGCAACATGCTCATTGCTTGAGGCTAAGTGCCTCCGCCACCAGAAAATGAATGTGGCCCTTTCCCGACAATTTGGAACCCTGGGGTAGAGTATGTATGTAAAGTAGCGAGCTAGGTGGGAGGCAATTTTTGAAGCATATACCGTCTCATGGCCCGAGCGTTGTGGACTCCCAGGTAGAATCTTAAGACACGGATTTTTCTTTTTTGGGGGACCATTACTTAATGTATCATGTCCCCCCAATGTACCACGATGGTATATCTTGGTCTTTCCCCAGACTTGATGCTTCAGGTAGATCATGGGCATCTGAGGAGATGACCTTCAAGGTGATGAGGTATGCGATTGCTGGGAATCTTATAGGATTGATTGCCGGATGTGACACGGGGTGATTCGGATAACGAGTGATAGTATATGATTCGAAACAACAAGGAAGGGGTCAGTCAAACATCATATAAGCAATTTTTTGAAAGTCACTACGTACTAGTTTGGTTTCTTAAACCAGCGGGTGATAACGTGAGACCGTTCGTTTAATTAGAGAATCTTTTAAATACACGCACTGTTACTTCAGTACGTACACGCTCTCTTTCCACTGTAATACTCCTCTCCGTAGTAGATGTTGATTGGTTGGTATTTGGCGGGGGGTCGAGAAGGTACTTGGTACGAAGTCAACTCCTAAGGTTTATGTTTGCGAACGTAGCTAGTTGTTTGTTCGCATCCGAGTGCATGTGGGTGACGCGGTCCGTGATCTACGTATGCTACCAAATGTTAGAGAATGAGTTAATCATCCAGATTAGGTTAGCTGATCCTTCTTAGTCAGATATTTTATGTTCACGACATCTAGAATCTTCATCCTCAGATGAGATCAGTACAACCAGTCAATTGATACAACTAACTCCCAATTTTCCAATCCGTACTTGTTTCTACTTACAAAAGGGCGAATCCCGCTATTAAGAACTCTACTAGTGGTGTCATATTTCTTGACATCACATTCCCGCTGAAGCTTTTCGTTGCGCAGCTCCAATCCCATTCGACGCATACGAAGAAATGAATTCCATAGTCCTCAAAGCCATATCTAGGTCTAGAGGAAGCTTAATTCTCCCTCTGAGATCGACCCTCGCTCTCCGCAAAACACAATACCAGACAATCGTTTCGCCCAAACCAGTGCGACAGCTAATTATACTCGGCCAGACGCTCCACATAAGGAACTTCACCACCACCCCACCACTAGCCAAGAAGAAAGGCAGCTCCAAAGGCTCTAAACCTGCCAAACCACCCTCTAGGAAGGATAACAAGGGCCCCCAAAACGCCGCCGCCGCACCCCGAAAGTGGGGCCGAGAAAAGGGCGTAAAAGACTTCACTGCAGACTGGAATAAAGGCGAAACTCCCAGCGCTTCCAAGTGGTGCCGGCGCATGGATATGATCACGGCCAGGACCATATCGCAGGAATACGAGCAGATTGAGAAAGCGGTCTACGAGTGGGCGGAGCTGCTGGAGGAGGGAATACAGGCCGGGATCCCGGCTGCGCATATTAATGCCACGGTGAGGCAGAACAGGCAAAGATCGCCGGGGCTGAGGGAGTGGGTGACGGACCCGGGCGATGATGTGAGGTTATGGCCGAGTGACCTTCCGTTGGAAGAGAGTGATGAAGTCGATATTGAGAAAAAGTGGAAAGAGTGGGACGAGATACCTACGAGTCGTAAATTGGAGATGGAGGAGGAGGAAGATGAGGTTTTATTTGACGAGAATGATTATGAGAAATTTAGACGGGAGACGATTGGGCCTAAGTACGACACGATGACTGAGGAGGAGAGGGATAAGGCGATGGAAGAGCTAAATCTAGCGTGGGAGGAGCTCGATATTGGCCGACAGCTGTTTGGTCCCAAGTGGGATACGATGAGCAAAGAAGAGAGAATTTCAGCATTGCAAGAGTTGGAAGACTCTGGGGTGGGTATGTTTGGACCCGAGTGGGATACAATGAGTGAGGTGGAGAAAGATAAGATGATGTCCGAGTATATGGGTCTGGAGGAAGGGGCAGAAAACGATGATGATTACGTGTTGGGCGATGACGATGAACTGGAAGAGTTCGATCCCGAAGATGAGGAATTCGATCTTGAAGATGATGAAGATCTCGAGGCAGAGCTCGGGGGTGAGCGTGATGATTGGAAACCTGAAGAGTTTGAGAACTCTGAAAGGGAGGAGTTGGAGCATCAGGGAGAAAAGCCGGAGCTTGGTGGGGTTGAGGAGAAGCCCGAGAAAAAAAAAGGCTTATAATCTAGAACGATGGGAGCAGTAGATATGTAGAGCCGAATTGTAAGAATGGGGCCTAGGCCGAATTCACTCCGGCGGATACAAAAATTTAAAAGAGTATAGTTGATCTAAATGCCGATAGCATATCTAGGAATATGAATCATGATCAATGGTACAGGCATTCTGCAATGCGTTTGTGATTAGTTCTGAATTAACGCCTTTGGTATCTAACATTGCGGAGAAAGACTGCCACTCACACCTCATTGTTTTTTTTTAAAAAATAAACGTATCCCTGGTCGTTTTGGACAACTCTTTCTAATTCAATGGCCAAGGATGATATTAGGCCACGTACTGCCATATCACTAACACTTTTCAATATATAACCGCATGCGTTGACGTAGAAGTCTAGCTGTGAGGACACGGTTTGAGCCCCACGTCAAAAGACAAGTGTGCTGTATTATAGACACAACGCACTAAGAAATCACTCAAATAGAGAGCTACTGAGGACCTCTCCTTGAATACAATTATCAACCATACTCGTCCTTGCAGGATCCTCTTACGCAAGCTGCAATTCGAAGAGAAAATTACTACAACAACTAAATCTTACGCTATCCCCCTCCATCTCAGTACCCGAGATTATTGCTAAGTATTCAACCCGTTTCCAGCATATCCAGGTCTTCCACAAATATGCTGACTCGTTAATCCATCATGTAAATATCATTCTCATCCCCAAGCCATGCAATATACCGACGAGCCACAACCGATAACAACATCCACCAGCCCACTTATCAGACGTCTCAAATCAGCTACTATAACTTATTCTAGCATCTTATGTGAGTCTCGAGACATCAGAAACAATTCTTGAAAAATACCGAGTGATTGGTATGTCGAGTGATATTTCATGATTATTGTCTTTCAACCCATGTTGACCTGTCTGTAGCTACCTGGGGTTGGCCGAAGAGGCCGGATATATATTTCTGGTATATTTATGAAGGCTTGATATGGTATATTGACTCGATAACCATCTCGGTGATCAGTATAGTTACATATCAACTTCTGCTCAACTTCTATCTAACCACCAAGCACGATCAGCACAACGTTCATACTGGTACAGAGGCCCAAACCATACCACCTAGCTAGCCGGTTAGTAATCTAGTACAAGCCAATCTCAGAGCCACCTAGGATATCTCAGGACTCTCTAATCGACCTCGCAGCAGCAGGTTTACTTAATCACACATGCGGCTGAAAAAAGGTGATGCGGGGATCGTTGACACTAGGCATCCAACTTCTAGAACCCTACTGACATAATCACAGAAAGAGTTAGAGTCGGTCTAGACTAAACCGCGCGCGGGCCCTTTTAGGGGCGTCGTCAGTATTACATAACCCTAACTAGCTAGCCAGCTAGCTACATGTACCGGGCGTTGAGGGTAAATACGAAGAATCTGATAAGAGAATCTTGCTGTGAAATAGGTGTGTTTATCTTATCAGATTCTCGGTATTTATGGTTAACCCCCGGTACTTCTAGCGCCTGCTTGTAGTGCTGGTAGTGCATTTGCGGAATCACGGGACACAGCTAATATTGTAGGCTCGCGATACATGTAGTTCCTAACCCTACCTCATCTCATGGTCACTGCTGAGTTGCGGGGGAGCTGTCTGTCTGGTACATGTATTCATATATCCTTCAATCCGTTCCTTCAATTATATTCCTACCGATCGATGCCTTCGAGCCGTCCCACGGCTAGTAAGTCCTTAAGTACGATCCGTCACGTAACGACGGCCGGAGGTGCGTGCCCTCGTGATCAATGGTACGCGCGTGTTCACAGGAGCTCTGCTTCTAGTGTAATTGCTATACTGACAGCATGCGCTTTATAAGCTACCGCAAAAACTGGCCTCACAGGCTGGTCGCACAAGACATTAGAATTCCTCTCTTTGGTTATTTGTCTCGAATACGACCCTAACCTCCATACTGGCCTACAAAGGCAGCTTCGACGCCCTGTGTGACCGGCCACTGAGGCCAGTTTTTGCGGTAGCTAGCCTCATGATCATGATCGAGCATACATGTATATATCGGTCGTTAGAATCGACACCTACAGTAATCATCACACAAGGCCAGGACAACAGCTTCCACTGAGTTCGGCTTGAGATTGACACATTTGACTAGTCGATTCATTAGAGTTTTAGATCTAAGGGCCCGTTTGGAGGAAGTAAAGTTTAGAAACTGCGTTAAGCAACAATCCCGTTAGCAACCGGCAAACAGAGAAATCCTTAAATGGAGTTTGGTTTGCCAAACATGGATACCGTTTGGTGGGTTTAGCGCATGTATTTTGGTGAGGATGTGCGTTGCAACATGGAAAAGCAAGTCAGACCCACTTTTTCAAAACTCCATTAAAATCATCAAAACTGCACTTAAAAGTGGCATCAACTTTTCTCATAACGGGATTTTCAGTTTTAACGGAGCTTTTGGACTTTTTAACTCCGTTTAGGCCGTTGCCAAACGCGCCCTAAAACTTAACAGCTAGCTACAGCGACACAATATTATGTAATATATACCACCATCCCTCTTCCATGAGCTAAACAATAAACCCCCAATGACCCCCATCACACCCGAGTGACACCCTATGACGAAGCCACCGTAACCCCCGTACGTTCGGCCGATCCAATATATATATACACCCTAACATATAACCCCCGGTAGAAATCACGGCTCCTTAGCGACATCATATATACTCGCTAACCCACCGACCGACCGCTAGTCAGCCCCCACGATGCGCAATAACGTGTGCTCCTCGAGCTCCGGCCGCTCCGTTGTCGGCGCGCGCGTGTACATACGTGTGTGGTGGAGATCGTGAGTTGTGACCTGGAGGCCGGCCGGAATAGCTACAGTGATGGGGGCTGCTCAAGGGGTGCGTGCGTGGGGGTTGTGGTTGTGGCTTCATTTGGGATTGCGTATCGTGGCTTTTGTAGGTGCTGCATGGGATTCTTTGGGATGTGATTGGCTTTGCGATACAATGGTAATTGTATGCAGATCGTATCGTGGCTTTAGAACTCCATGAGGTACGTTCGTGATGGGCGGGTTTCAACGTCTGTATTCATGGTCACGAACCAAGAATCCACATTCCGAATCCCCAAAGCCCTCAGCTACATGACCTGGAATGTAAAAGTAAAAACAACCAAACAAAAACAATAAACAAATAAACAGCAACCAGGACATTATATGTAGTCCGTAAATTCTGTAATGATATGAGTTTCGCTATTATATTATACTACTAGTTACTACTGGTAATTACATAGTGTTAATAATACTATATTCCTCTCGATATTATAACTATCATAACTGCACAAATATCAATTGCATTCCCTCCAATGTTCAAAACCCTCAAGAACCGCCTCCCTCGCTCCCTCTCCCGCAAAGCAGCAACAGCACCCCCAGAAGCGCAGAACTCGGGCCCCGTCACCACCGCCGCCGTCGTCGAGAAAACACCGGCACCTTACCTCCCCGCTCCGCGGCGCAAAACAAGCACTCTCTTTGAGCTCGAGGCCCTGCTATCCTCCATCATCGACTCGCACCACCACTGCGGGCAAGATGCACGAGCAGTAGTAGAACGGGGCGAAAAAGCACGGGAAGGCAGCGGCGGAGGGGGAGGGGTGCTCCCTAGCTATGAGGAGCTGTACAAAGAGCTCGAGAGGGAGAAAGATGATGCCGAGCCTCAGGTCTCGGAGATATCGGGATTCATGACTGTACAGAGTGTTCCTCATGTTCGTATGCCCCCCCTAGTCCTCCCTCCCCCCCCTCCTCCACCCACCCACACACCATAAGCTGCATGTCTATGCAGCAGCATACCCCCCAAACCTGTCGTGGCTGATATATCTCTAAACCTCTCTCTAGCTGCCATCCAGCCAGCAGCAGCAGCAGCCCGCGCCACCGATATTGAGGCGGAAGCCCAAGGGCCTAGTGGGCCACAAGCGGTCGACGCGCGAGAAGGCGCTAGAGGCCCTCATGAGGCTTTTAGACCAATGCGAGGATGATGAGGAAGAAGAAGAGGAGCGGGTCAAGCGTGCGCGGAAGTTTCCGAGCGTTGAGAATATGGGGGCCGTACGCAGGAGGGCGCTGGAGGGGCTGCGGAGGAGGGGGTGGGACGTAACTGTTATCAGTAGTAGTGGTAGTAGGAGGAGGGATGGTGGGCAGGGTGTATTGCATGCTGTTTCATGATTTATTTGAGCTCGAGACGTGTGTTGTGTGTGTGGGTGAAGTTGAGGGGGGGGGGGGGTTGTACTACCCACGGCGATATACATATATAATTGTGTGAGCAGCCTTTATGTTTGTTTTAATAGTAGTGATGGTTTGTGTTATTTCCAAGAGTCGAGTCATATATAATAATGATTATCTTCTCCCTAAACGTATTGATGTTCGAAATTCGAGTGCTGCCATGGAGAAAGACAAGGACTGCCTGTTTGATGATAAATCGCAATTAAACCCTTCCAGAGTAAATTTGCAAAGAGGTTTTCTGTTCCCCCCGGGCCGCGATTCCAATAGATACAGACAGACCGAGAAGATATCTAAACTCAAAATATCTTGCATTATTCATTCCCTGAGCTTCTCCGATTCTGCAAGCAATCCCTCGATTCCAACCCATTAGTATACCAGCATATAGTTACCGAGCGTAAATAGAGTGTATGTAGAGCATAGCTATTTCTGATTATTATTCACCCAGCAAAGATCCCAATCCAACCATAACCCTAGCCAGCTAGCTGGCTGGATAGATTCGAATTTTCCCCACAAAAAAACGCAAAAAACCTCAGTCGATTTTTTTCTTCGAGTGGAGTAAATTGAGGGTTAGCGAGATACATGGACTGTATGTACCATTCGGGTACAGGCGGGGTCGAGCCCGAGAGACAAATAAAAACTAGTTAAGGTGTTGCGTGGTAAATTGTGGAGATGATCATGATTTCAAAGGATTTGATACCACTAGAATTCCTTTCCAAAACACCGCATCTCCAGGGTCGGCGTAAAGACCGTACCTATTTTCTAGGTCTATGGTACTCCACAGTTGGACTGATGTGGAGATGTGCGTATACAAACGGGGACTGAAATATCGTATGCACGCGTTTTGACGTTGACGCGTATATAAAAAAGATTCCAGTACCACCTGGCCAGCTACTTGACTAGCTAGCTAGCTAGACTACGGCACGTAGAATCGGTGTTTCTTCCATTCCACATGGTTGACAGCAGCATGTATCTTCCCTGTGGGTAGTCCACGAGAGTGAAAATGGCGGTGGAGTTGATCATAGCTGCCACACATGCTGCCAATACGTAACACAACATCCACCGCCGATTCCCTTTCTTTTCCCCTTCCTTGTGTAGCCGCACGCACGGATCATCAAGATCCCGAAATGGGGGAGAAAAATTTCTCTGTGTAAAGAGTAGCCATCAAATCGTAGGCCTCTCTGGCGCCTAAATGGAGGTTTGTACCTAGGTAGGGAGGTTACATACATACGGGATAGGTGCATGATCGTGGCTTTTCGGAATCCGGAAGGATGAATGCAGATGGATAAATTCACCCTTGGTAAATGTTTCGGAAGCCATTGCATGGCAAGAGGTTGTTCCGGGCATTGGCAAGAAAAATAAGGCGAGCCAAGATAGTTGTGGCTGCTGCTTGACGACGTTGCACCAAGAAAACCAAGAAGTTCGATCGTGACCTCAAACTGTACATTCCTTCTTGGTGATATTGGGTTCTGGGAAATTCCAGCTGAAGAATTAAGAATCAAGATGGACAGAGTGTAATATAATTCCCTGAAACATAGGAGACCTCGAGCTCGAGAAATAGTTGCAATTGCTAGCATCCATGTAGTTGGAGCTAGGCATGGAACCCGAGTTCGTGCGCTAACAGAGCTCCCTGTAGCCTCCCGGATGCCTGGAGAAACAGCTTGTTTTATCTCAATTTCCCCGAGGTTTCTGCGAACTGGTTCCCCATAAATCGTTCGATTGATAGATAAACACCAATCTGTCATATCTACTGGAACGTGCCTGAATATCGCTCACTAGGTGTAGCTTTGGCTAGCATGAACCGATACGATACGATACCTGCCGAGGCATCGTCCTTTTTCTTTATCTGTTTTTTCCCTTCTCTTTTTTCATTTTAGAATCATGTAGGTGACAATCTATAATCCGGGTTTAGTCTACAGACGAATGGGGTGTTTTCAGTTGTGGTATGCAGTGAGTAACTACTCAATTGCAAGGAGTAGTTGATAGTACTCGTGACCTTTCCAGTATCTTTGCCACCACATACATAGTGATTCTAAATCTAAATCTCCCATGAATATTCATCCAGGTCACCGGAACCGTATCGTGACTATTTCTGAATTAACCGCGCCCTGACCAAAAGGTTGTTTGTGGGGGGTTGTGTTTTGGCATCTGTTTGCGAGAGTTCAGGTGTTGTTGAGTTTAGCGGTTATTTGCTATGAATTAACCTTGCAGTGTCGACTCCACTTTTTTCTTCCATTTCCCCAGCCTCCCCACAGATTCGATTAACAGAATTATCGTTTTCGGTTTTTCCAGGAATCTCACTCTCTTTCCCCGGAACCAAACAGTAATCGAAAATAGCGCCACTCGAAGCTCACTACTCCACTTTTGTGCGTGGGGAAGAGGAGGGCGTCAGTTAACTGGCTGTCAACATCGAGGGAAAGGTTGCTGGGTGCAAAAAGGGATTGACGTCTGTTTTTGCCAATTCCAGCAGAGGCGAGCCGCATCGGGGTCGGAATGTGACGTCAGCAACGGACTTCGGAAAAACCGGCAAGTTGCCAAGGCCACAGAAACAACCCCAGAGCCTCCTTTCGCTTCTGAAACGACGGCATTGGGTCGCGTCGGTCCTGGCTCTGGCTGGCCCTCCCTGTACGTCAAGCAACAACTACCTTGCATCATGTATCTGGTTAACGTTAGATTCCAGATTCCCAGGTAGGCAACCGCCTGTTCCTCCGCAAATAATTAATTACTGTACTCTAGAGCAGCCGATATCTGGGTAAACTTGCTATACCTACAACTCAATTTACCCCAGTGAAAACCGGGGTGTGGGGGAAATACTCACGTGGGGTATATTGGCGTGAAATTTGCTCTTTACCGCAACAAGTACGCATTATTGTAATTGCTTTGAAAGCGTCGGTACTTCTGTGCCAAATGGCCAGCTACTCTAGCTAGCGCTATAGCAATATGATCAGTGACTCGGCTGTTTGCAGGATTGATGTGATATGTACTTGTTAGAATCACGAGTCAATTAATTGCTACTGTATGCTTGCAATGGTTTGGGGCACGGCAGCCCTGGGTAATACTCGCGCGCTCCGTCAGGCCCTCGGAATTTTTCCATGTAGGGGTCTAACTGGTTGCAATGACATATATGACCGACGACTTAATGAGTGCGTGAGTATTACTTGCCTGCCTTCCTGCCTGCCTAAAATCGCAGTTTTCTTTTTCTTCCCTGTCCGTGAGTTGCGTACTACACAGGTCAGGTCAGCAGCAGATCAAGCAGCACAACGTTGACCTGCTTCAAGGTAATGAGGGCTCAATACGGAACCTACCCGGGGGATTTGACCTGCAAATGCGGTACCTGGGTTATATAAAGTCGGCTTCGGCCCCGCGCTTTTTTCTCCTTCTCCTCATCCTTTCCATTCTCAATAGCTAGTACAGCTTTCTTGTCTTATAATCAACTTGGAAGAGGTTCTTGTATACTTCTACCAAGATGTATGTCATCAGTAATATCTACTTCATTACGGCCATCGCCTGTATAGGTGGTGCGCTTTTTGGTTTTGACATCTCGTCGATGTCCGCCATGTGAGTATTATTCTTCGATATTATGAACAATCGTTCTGCTTTGAGTAAAGTTCATGCACTGATATGTTCATTTTCCTTCCAGTATCGGTACCGATGCATACAATCAATACTTCGGCCCGAATATCCCTTCAGACACTCAGGGTGGTATCACAGCTGCCATGCCCGGTGGTTCGTTCATTGGTGCACTTTGCTCTGGTTGGCTTTCAGATAAGCTAGGTCGTAAATACACTATCCAGATCGGTGCCATCATCTGGTCAGTATTTTTCTTCAGTAAGCTTCGATATTTGCAAACACGAGCTAACAAACATATCGGTATGTAGGTGTATCGGATCAATCATCATTTGCGCTTCTCAGAACATTGGAATGCTTGTTGCCGGCCGTTTTATCAACGGTTTCTCCGTTGGTATCTGTTCAGCCCAGGTCCCTGTGTACATCACCGAGATTGCACGCGCCGATATCCGTGGCCGTCTTGTCGGATGCCAGCAGTGGGCCATCACTTGGGGTATCATGATCATGTTTTACATCTCATTCGGCTGCTCCTACCTCAAGGGAACAGCATCCTTCCGTATTCCATGGGGTCTTCAGATGGTCCCCGCCGTCATCTTGTTCTTCGGTCTGTTCTTCTTGCCAGAATCGCCCAGATGGTTAGCCAGGCAGGATAGGTGGGAGGAAAGCGAGAATGTGATCGCCATGATGCACGGACATGGTGATCACACCAACCCATATGTTGTCCAGGAGATTCAGGACATCAGGGCCTTGGTTGAATTTGAAAGGAGCAATGCGGATGCGACCTTCTTGGAATTGTTCAAGCCAAAGATGATTATGAGGACTCACATCGGTCTTTTCACCCAGATCTGGTCCCAACTTACTGGCATGAACGTCATGATGTACTACATTGTAAGCTTCTTTCACACAAACACCTATATATCACCCAATGTACTAACGATGGACTCATTTAGACTTACGTCTTCGCCATGGCTGGTCTCACCGGTAACACCCTCCTCGTCTCCTCGTCTATCCAGTATGTTATCAACGTCGCCATGACCTTCCCGGCCTTGGTCTACATGGATCGCTTCGGACGTCGTCCCACCCTTCTCTTTGGCTCTACTCTCATGATGACCTGGCTGTTTGCCAACGCTGGTCTCCTCGCCTCTTACGGTCACGCCGCACCCCCCGGTGGAATTGACGGTGTTGCTGCAGCCTCTTGGGAAGTCGGTGGTCACGCCTCAAAGGCTGTCATTGCCTGCTCATACCTGTTCGTGGCCTCATACGCCGTTACCTGGGGCCCTGTCTCATGGGCATACCCTCCGGAGTTGTTCCCTCTCCGTCTTCGTGGTCGTGCCGTCGCCATCTGTACCTCCGCCAACTGGATTTTCAACTTTGCGTTGGGTTACTTTGTGCCTCCAGCATTCGAGAACATCAAGTGGAAGGTTTACATCGTCTTTGGTGTATTCTGCGCAGCAATGACCATCCACGTCTTCTTCTTGTTCCCAGAGACTGCCGGAAAGAGTTTGGAGGAGATTGAAGAGATGTTTGAGGACAAGACCCCAGCGTGGAGGACTCACGTTTCAAAGGAGACTCGCCCCGTGCATCTTGGAAAGTCCGGTGGCGAATTCACCGAGAAGCCGGTTACCGAGCACTCTGATTCTGCCGTTTAAAAAAAAGAGGACTATGTTTTGTTTTGTTGTTTTGGCTGATCCGTGATGGATTCTTTCGTTTTTTCTGGTTTACCCTGTAAATGAGCACCGGAGTTGTAAATATCCTGTCGTTAGTTAGTTGGGCAAGGGGGTTTTATTGTAAAGATAAAATCTTTGGAGTAACGAATTATGTTCAGACCACTATTTCTTGTGCATCCTTTGATAAATGTGACGTGCTTTGGTGACAGATTGATTGATGCTCAAGAACTGCGCAAGCGTATACGTATACATATACTGAGGCCAGCATGGTTCTTATTGCGCGGACTATATGTACTTATCCAGAGGACAGACTTCTAGGATGGAAAGAATGCCCTCGTTTCTAGGCCTATATGTGGTCAATGTTCTGTTTCAAATCGTCATAGACTCATGATCATACATGTATACATGTATATATAGCTGAGTATTATGCACATACATACTAACTCTCACCCAAAACCAAGATCTGACTTGGTCCTCCTTACCATGATCCTTGGCAGATCGAAGATAAAACAGCGGCAACAGTTTAAAGGATTTCAAGACTCTATTTGAGTTCAACGTGCATCATGTTGCAGTAAGTTTAATAGGCGCCTCAAATACTTTACGAGCGACACCATTCATTACCTTTCAACTTCAACACAAAATCAGCGGATATATGATCGCTCAAAACCAAATATAAAAGGTCACCTCCTATTTTGGTGAGATCATGGTTTATGACTCGGTGTTCATAATCGACTAGGATTAAGATTCCTAACTTCTGGTATCTCTAGTTCAAAGAGGCCTAAAACGCTGGGAATGATTTCAGTCCCTTTGACTCTTAAGCTCATGGCCACATGGACTACAGATACCAGCTAGGAGGCTCTCGAACTCAGCCCAATCCCAAGGTTCCCAACTACCAAAGTTTGAGCCCAGCTGCAGGTCCATATCAACTCATTATACGGCGTTTGACCTCGCGGCAAATCTTGGCGCCGCACGCGCGCACACACATCGCAGGACGCACTGCGCACTGTGCCCGGCCTTCCGACTCATATGCACCGCCGTGTTTGCTTGTGTAACATGTTGAAGCGATTCTTAATCCAAGGCTAGGACAGCACTTCGCCTAAAAACTCAAAGGCTCTGACTGTGACCCGGCCGATTCCGTCCGGCCCAAAATATTTGGATGTTGGAGATATAATAACACACATATAATATAACTTATGTATATACACGTTTTGTCTCGTGTCTAGACTTCTTCTTCTGGTATTAATTCACGGGTGCACACTTACCGTTGAAGCACGAGACAGGTCACAGGTGTAGACACCCAATCCATAACTCAGCTTTTTCGCCTTCTTTGATAATGTTGGCTCTTCATACATGTGTGCTACCTGGAAAATATTTTTCAGTTATCAAGTTATACGGTGAGCTTGAGGCCTAGACAACAAAAACTCCGGATCTTGTGTAGGCAGCCATTTATAGACAGTATTAGTTTCAGTCATGTGCGCTATGTATTGCACAAAACCGGACGAAAAAACGGACACTCAACTAGTGAACAAGTGTGGCGGTGCCGAGCTACATATGCTTAATAAATCAATCATCCAGAGAAATCATTTCCCAACCGAGTGATAGCACATGACTCCATAAACCAGTTTTTACACCGAATCACTTCCCAGCCCTCCAATTTTTTAGATCCCGCAGAGCCGCGCTCATTCATGCAGGGTCCATTGCACTGGGAACGGCGCCGGCAGTTCTTTTTCGAATCAGCCAGGTTCGTAGGTGGGTGGTTCGGTTCCAAACCCGGCTGATAGGCCTAGGGGGCATTTGAAATCAGACTGCTCATGAACGGCGCTTTTTTGGTCACTCAGGGTACATACCGGGAAAACAACCTCTTCACACCCACAACATATTAAATAGTTGAGATGACATTGATATTATTCTTCTTATTAAGAAAACTGGAAATAAACTCATACTGCTTTTTAAACAAACATGCTTGCATCATGTACATGAATGCAGCTGCATAGGTACTCTAGGTAGAGTACCTACTCTAGGGATTTTTGAGGGTGGTTGGACGTAATTCTTGGCAAGACACGGAATTTAGGAAACCAGCGTCTTGGCGCATTTTTTTTACCTCAACAATTTGAATGCGTAATATGAAAACTTAGTGCAGAAAAACCAGTGTTGATTGGTGTTGCTGCTGCGATATCTGGGTGTTGATTTGTTTATATTTGTTCGAGAATTGTCACGGAGATTTTTAATGATGGCGTATTATCAGTCTTGCTAATTAATCAGCGAAGAAGAAACAGTAATTAACTGTGCGCCGCTTCATGATCAAATCCACTGGCTTGAATTAAGGTTTCACAATGCCTAACCAACTACCGCCGGGACGGCGGCATGGTAGTTGAAGATCATTCTCTTCTAATCAACTCAACGGTTCAGAGAGTGTTTCTCAACTTGTTCTCGTATTCCTTTCGGCCTATTATATGTACATATGATGTACTTGAGTAAGATAGGATCCCAAGGATCAGTGATCTTAAGATCTTTCTAATAGTCAGATGCATAGTAGAAGCCCTATAGGGTATCCGGATTAGCATATATATATTACTGAACTGTGCTGACACTAGATCACAGAGTTAACTCTCCAATGATCTGTCCAGGGGTTAAAAACACTTTTCTAGTAGGAATTAAAACAGATCGAGCTCTCCAATTGAACCACGCCAAAGAATTTCATTAGAATTGACCCATAAAAAGTATCGATCGAGGGAAGGAGCGAACTATGGCTTTAAGATTAAGAGCGAATATTATCTCAGGCACTGTCGACATATATATTATTCCCTGCTCGAGATTCGTCCAATCTGGCGCTGTTTATCTGTCATCGGCCCGATGAATTCAAAGTTATCCCGAATCGCTTGCCTTATATGGTACTAATGTATCCATAGATCTGACTACTTGTATGTATGCGAGTATTGAATTCTCACAAAGTAGGTAATGACTGGATAGGTAAAGTAGCGCCTTGTAGAGTAGACATGTACCCGGGGGTGCCGGAAAGTGATGCAACGATCAAATAGTCCATATTCCTCAACAACCAAACTAGCTAACAGAATGTGGAGCGAATGTATGGTACTTTAGAAGCTGGAGATTGTTGTTATGGTAAGAGGTAATATGAATAGCTATTGCTTCTCCTTTTATTACTGTCTCTTGTCACAAGTTTTCCTTTTGCAGGCTAAAAACCCCAAATCAATCACTTGAAAAACTGTAGACTCTATTCTAGAAACTCGTGTATCATGGGTATGACTAAAATATCCATCCTGTTCAAGCACTGTGCTGTGTTAAAAATTGAAATTCTGAGTGTCTTTCCGCGTTGCTAAGTCAAACGTTGGATCACTTTCCGGCACCCCTGGGTACATATGTGAGTAGAGTATCTATGTAGAGTAACTACATGTAGAGTATCAGTTAAAACAATACCATCGAATCTTAAACATTACCAGTGATGGGCACGGACCCATGTATGGTCATGATTAGTTAACCTACTTTTAGTAGGTATATGAGGTAAGCGTATGAGAGCTGCAAGTTTCTGTGGCTTAAGTGCAGTAGCAAGGCACTGTAGCACACATTGATATGTCTAACTATGTACTATGGTGGTAGTACGTCTCATATGTACGGTAAATGATCACGGGTTGTGTTCTCGTGGAGCGTTGTTAGCAAACGCGCGCGACTTCTCGCCGGATTAGATTCCCGCTGGCTTGTACTTATTCGAGCGGTTTTATCCTGTTTTCAGACTGATGAGCAGTCGAATAGATGTCCCTAAACCTTAATTGTACATGAATCCTATGAACAATCTCGTGCACATTGATTTCCAACCACTTTGTTGGGATTCTGACTAGCTGCAGGATACCGCAGCGATAGAGTTTTCTTGCCACCCTCGGGACAACTATGTCTATTATATAGCCAAACAGGCAGGAAAGAAAGGCCCCTACTGAACTATTTTTTAAACCTTGGGTCAATAGACGTAACTACTAGAATTGGCTTGTAAAACCTAAACTTGGAATCATGTTTAATTAAGTTTGGTGGTTCGGGGTTAGTTTAATATATCTATTGGATCTTCAAAAACTGTGTATCAGTAGCCCTATACTTGCTTAAAATTGAGAATATGAACTCAGGCCTGATCATCACGAACCCAGAAATCTTTTATACGGTTTGAATATCAACACACAGACGATAGATCGAAAGAAGTGGTCTCTGAGGTTGTGTTTCCCTGGAACCTCAGATAATCAATGATGTGCGCGCCGCTGGTACTGCTATTTTTTTCCAGAATATCAGGTTCCTGTCGGATTTAGTTATCATACAAACAATAGACCGTTTTCAAGAAGACAAGTACCTTACAATAAATGGCCATATGGCGGTCTTGTCCTACTCTAGCCTTCTTAATAAAATCGCCGAGGAGTTAATGCTCTGTACCTACAGGGTTGTAAACTGAATTCATGAAGTGTAACTTCAGCTGCTGTACTTATTTCTTTTCCTCCAGCATATACTGGCCTTGTTCCATTATGGGTTCCTTCACGATTCTTGCTAAGTTTTCTTTTTGATTTAGAATCATTTCCCCCCCAGCCCCGTTGTCTCTCTAGTAGATATTTAGCTTGTCTCATCTCATGTCGGCCTCTATCGATCTTAGAGGTTTGATGTGGGAGCATGGCGAAAAAGTGGGGGCCGGGGTATTTGATCGATGCATTCGGCGATTTTAATTCAAAGCTTTGCTGCTTCGAGCACCTATTAATAAAGTAGGGTAGCGGGTAGTGGGGGTTTATTAGCTCCCACGTTGTAACTCTAACTGCAGACTCCAATCAAGTGTCCAGCTTGTTCAGACTAAAGTACCTGCTGTAGTATCGACAAGCAGCTCTACTCTAGTTTGAGGATACATTGTATCTATGCCTGCATTAGCCTTGGAGCCACAGCAATGTCAAGGGGGCTTCTAAAAACCTGCATAACAACAGGCATTCCACTTACTCTAATCTTCAACATAGAATATAAGAGATGGGTAGGTAATCATCACCGGAACAGTCCCAAAACCTTTCAGATCCCAACATTAGAGTAGTAGGACTCAATGAGTGATAAAATTCAAAATTTCTTGGTTAACGTTGTGGTTGATCTCGATGCCCAGACAACGGAACAATCTGTTATGTGCCCCGAAGTGGGGAGGAGAAGTCTTGGCTGGCTGACGGTTCAGAGTTGCATGACGTACGGAAGAAACCCTGCTGCAATAGGTGTGATTTTAGAGAGACCAGATACCAAAAGACTCTCGCTTATGTGTTATGCGGTTGAACTAGTACTCTGTAAAGAGCCGGGGGGATTATTTCATTTTTGCCCATACTATCTAATGATTTGTCCTTCATTTCTGCCACTGTTGCTGGTCCTTCTCTTCTCTCTTTACTTATTTCTTTCCTCCCCTCTTGACTTCCTCGTCCCTCTTGACTTCCTCATCCACACTCACAACTATACCTCTCTTCGTACAAAGGTCAATTTGTGGTGACGATTCCATCACGTTGGGACGTGCACAATTGGATAATCAACGGAAGCGGTCATCTAAATCTTCCTGTCTGCGGCTCTTCTTGTGCCCAATCACTGCCATCATCGGACGCGGCCACCAAAGAAGCCTCTCTGCTCCGCACTGACTCAGTCGTTTTGAATCGTGATAGCCTCTGTGAGCTTCGACATAACAGGTTTGTCTTTCTTTTATTGTGCTGCGGGTCTGAAAGGACGAAAATTAGGTCTTGTTTCTCCTCGACAGTAGCCGTTTGACTGACAGCTTGGCCGTTTGATTCTCGTTTCTAGGAAATAATCGTTAACTTGTTTGACTTGCTCACTACATAAGCTTTTCAAAATCCCGCGGACAAGAGACGAAAGAACGACTACATTAGTGCGAAAATAGAGAACGCTAGTTCTTAACCGTTCTTGGTTCTTAAATCACGGATTATCGCCTCACCTCACGACATCCACTGAGGGGAACCTGAACTACAACAAAAAATCGAAACAAAAAGAGGAACAATCCAAGATGGCTTGGGATCATTTAAACGTAAGTACCTTGATCGTTCTTCTCTATCCTCTGTCTCTATGTCTCCCAGCCTTTTTTTTTCTTTTTCTTTCTTTTTCCCCATCTGCCCTCCTTTTATCCTTTAGTCCTTTAGTCGCAGTTGTTGGGATCTCGGAGGAATACGGTTGGCAGAAGGCAAGCTTGCGCGCAATTTGGGAGGGGGGTATGCACCGCATCACAGCTTGAGTCTTGGGTTTCTTGGACCCAAGCCGCCGTATGAGATGATAGGAGTGGGTAGATTTGGTAGGTATTGCCGCTGCTGGAGCCGAATTCGGGAAAAATTGTCGGGGTCCTCTCGGCAGTTTAATTTGTTTTGGGAGGAGCTCCGAGGAAGAACCGAGCTTATTTCTTCAAGATATTTTCTTGTGGGCTGAGCTTTGCTTGTTTACTCTTCATAGAGTTCCTCGCTTTTTTTTCTTGTCTTTACTCAACTTTTGGTTGTGATTATGCAAGGATACATTGGCATACATTGGCACACCTTGGCATCGACCTTGGCGTGGGGTTCGTGAACCTCAGTGGTGGTGATTGGTGACTTGAGATTGGGGGCCGAATATAGTTTTGCTTTTCTGTTTTCGCTATCATGAGGGCGTCAGTTTATTATGCAGTACTTGTGGTCTTAAGCTAATATTCACGACTTATAGATAAATAAGCCACATCTGGCGTACACAATTCTCGGTGGTTTTACCAGTATTTTCATGCTTGTATCCCTGTTTATCAAGGAGAAGCTGTATATTGGCGAAGCTAGTATGCTACCCACCCTCGATTCTTCTATGTTGAGCGTTTGCTGATCATTTCTTATTAGCTGTGGCGACGATATGTGGTATTATATTCGGACCATACGGTGCAGGGTTGTTGGACCCCAGTACATGGGGAAATGTTGATCAAATCACGCTCGAGGCCTCGCGGATCGTCTTAGTTGTCCAGTGTTTTGCAGTAGGCGTCGAATTGCCTAAGGTATGACTATTTTCTTAGTTTGGTTTCACAAGCTTACGTGGTTGGTGCTGTGCAGAAATATATGGAACGCCATTGGAAGTCCGTCTTGGTACTTTTGATCCCCGTTATGACTTGGGGGTGGCTTGTCACGTCACTCTTCATCTGGTGGATGATTGAGCCGTTGACCTGGCTCGAGTCCCTTGCATGTGCCGCCTGCGTCACCGCTACCGATCCCGTTCTTGCGTCCTCTGTCGTTGGTAAGGGGAAGTTTGCAAGGCGTATCCCGAAGCATTTGAGAGATGTACTGTCTGCCGAATCTGGGTGTAACGATGGGATGGCATTCCCGTTCATCTACCTTGCACTGTACTTGATCCACTACCGCCCGGATGCAACTTCTGTTTTCCAGCATTGGTTCTGTCTGACAGTCTTATATGAATGCTTGTTCGGATCTATCTACGGCGTCTGCATTGGGTATGCAGGTCGTCAAGCCATCAAATGGGCTGAGAGTAAGAATTTGATTGATCGTGAATCTTTCCTCGTGTTCTACTTCGTCCTCGCGCTCTGGTGCGCTGGTACAGGTAGTATGTTGGGGCTTGACGATCTTTTGGTTGGATTCTGTGCCGGTGTTGCATTTTCAAACGACGGCTGGTTCGCGCAGAAGACCGAGGAATCCCACGTTTCTAACGTTATCGATCTACTGCTCAACTTAGCGTACTTTGTGTACTTCGGCTCAATTATCCCGTGGTCTTCTTATAACCGTCCCGATTGGGGTATCACACCCTGGCGATTGGTCGTTATAGCGATACTGGTTATTCTCTTCCGGCGAATTCCGATTATGGTTGCAATGAAGCCTATCATACCTGATATCAAAACTTGGCGAGAAGCGCTATTTGCTGGCCACTTTGGACCTATTGGTGTAGGTGCCATTTTCGTTGCTATTTTGGCTAGGGCCGAATTGGAGACTGGAGATACAACGCCACTTGCAGTATTACCGCCACCTGGGAGCCACAACTATATGATTATCGAGTTGATATGGCCTATAACAACATTTTTGGTCATATCTTCAATCATGGTTCACGGATCCTCCATTGCGGTCTTCACTTTGGGTAAACGTATCAATACAATGAAGATCACCATGTCTTACACTACCGCGAACGAGGAGCCTAGCTGGCTTGCGAGAATGCCAAGAATAACCCCAAAGACTTCTATGAGTATCAGAAGACCCGACGCAGACGAGATGAATGAAAAGTCGGAAAATGGTTTCCCCCCTGGAACTCTCCCACCTCCTGGCGGTGTTTCTGGTGGCGGTGGTGGTGGATTTTTGTTGTCAAAGGAATTTCTTGATAGCCCTGCTGCCAGCCGACCAGCTTCGAGACCAGCAAGTATCAAGGCTAAGCGCAGAAAGAACTGGGAGTCTGGCATGGGACCTGGTGGGCCGATCTCTGAATCTGCAATTCGGCCTAGAGGGAGAAGACACGAGGACATCACAGTTGCAATTCCAGAACAAGCAGCAGATAGAGGAAGACAGTATGGATATGAACTTGCGTCGCCAACATCGCCGTTATCACAAACACCAACATCACCCACAGATGGCCAGAGTAATCTGAATGCTTTCCAAGAAGGACATGATATTATTATTGAGAACAAGGAAGGTGATGTCGTGGGACAAGGAAGGTCTCCAGAACGCGAACATGAAGACGTCGATCCTCTTGATACTAGCCATCTTCAGGCCGCCGGAAAAAAACTGGTGCATCCCCACGACGCTAAAAAAGAGAAACGACGGGAGGATACCGAGAAAACACAGTCATCCCTACCACTGACAATGGCAGTCACCGATGAAAGATCTGCGCTACATGCAGCTCGTGCCGAAAGCAGCAGTAACGGACGAACTAGAAAGCCCGCTTGGGCTTATAGATTTGACGACAATATTATCGTCGAAGATGAAGACGGTGAAGTAATCAGGAGATACAAAATTCCAAAGGACAAGACCAAACCGACTGGAACTCAGAAGAAGAAAACCTTATCAGATTGGGCGACAATGTTTGCGATGAAAAAATCCAAAGCTGGTCCTTCATCTGCTGCTGAGGAAGAAGTTGATGACGACTCTGATGCTAAGACTGTGTACTCGCAGTCTCGTGGGAGTCACGGTATACACTTCCGTATGCATGACGAGAGCGGAAGGAAGATGAGCAAACAAGACTTCCTTCACCAATTACAGAAGATGGATCCCCATGCCCGTGCTGCCATGGTCAGCAGGAGTGATTTGACAGGCGACCAGGAGGAGCAACTTGTGAACGCCTTAAGAAGCAACGCTACCGGAGGCCAACAGGAGCTTCAACAAGTCCCATCACCCCAAGGATTGATGTCACGAGAGGATCCTTCGGGTTCGTCCACCGCGACCGTCACTTCCAACTCAGGATTCAAGGCTGGCGTCCCCGATGCCAATGCCGAGAAGCTCGGTGATGAGAGAGATGAGGAGACAGCTGCCGAGAGGAAGCGCCGAGAAGCGGCTCTCGGAATCACCGCTGAAGACGACTCTGATAGTGATGATGATGGTAAATTCCGTGGAACCCCTACAAGCCCAACAAAGAGCCCGGGAATCAGGTTCGCAGATCAACCTGCTGCCGCTGCCGCTGCCGCTGCCGCTGCCGCTGCCGATTCAACAGGGCAAGGGAATGCCGGTCTAACACCGCGCGGATCCACCCTTAGTTGGGGCAAGGATGTTATAATGGGAAAGGGGAAGGGGAAGGAATGAAATGGTGCGAAAATAATGAAAACGTCTAAACCTTTCATGCATTATGGTATTTTATGTTTGTTCCTTCATGTTCATTCTTCTTTTTTGTTTCTTCTTAAAATCATTTCTTTTTAGCTTCTTCATGAGATTGAAATTCATGACTTGGGGCATATCGGGTGCGGGGGCTAGCTGGGAACTGGAATGGTGGGGAAAGAGGGCAGCATTGAGGATATGCATAACTTTACAAGGGGTTTTCGCGACACATCATTTCTTGAGGCGTTTTTTTTTTTTTTTTTTCTCTTCTTTTTTTTCCCCTTTGTTACCTGGCTTTTCTTTTCAATTTTGCATCTATTTCATATGGTCTTTGGGTTTCCTTTCCTCGTAAGTATACTTTAGTCCGATTAATAGTATGTAATGGCCAGTACTTTCTTTGTCATGTATATTTCCTCCCTTTACGTTATTTCTACTCATACCGGTTTCTAAACTGGTCATAATGGCGTTATAAACTCAGGGGAGTGAGTGCATATATGTATCAGAAGAGATGGATTGGGTGTATATGATGACGGCGGTAGAGGTGCATGATGGTTATTATACTCTAGTAGAGATGCGATTATAGCTCTCTAGTTAGCTTTGATAAAGACGAGAAGAAAAAGAAGAGAAATATTTGCTACTTCGATCAATTGCGACTTTTGTATCATAGTAAGAAAAAAAGAAAGAAAAAATGGCGGAATTTATGCTGCATTATGCAAAAGCTACTCTATGTGTGACACAGCATGTTTATCCGTTCCGCCATGCGCCGTACCAATTGCGCACGAGGGGATATGACAGGCCGCAGAGAGAGAGATCAGAGAGAGCCTGTAGCAAAGCACTCTACCTGAAATCGGAGTTTGGTGATCACGCTCAATGACCAAGGGAGGGCCGAGCGAGAGGGTGCTTGCACAGACAGATCTAGAGTACAGATTCTATGCAGGAAGTGTTTACCGGCATTCGATTATGTATGTATTTCATCTACATATATTCCTTCCGCCAGTGGCCATGGTAAACTTTTGATCCCACAAGGTGCACAGTTATCTGGGCGGGCTCAGTATCCGAATCACATCACATCACATAACATAACATAACATCACGGCAAGCATGTAGAGACATAGCTAGCTATGTACAGCCACTCTGCAAAAGTGTTCGTGATTCCGATTTCGGAGTGAGACATTTCTTCATGTCCAACCGTGGTGGACCATCAAAACCCCCCAATAGAAGACTTTCCTAGTGACCAATGGCGCCCGAAATCAATGTTGAAGGTGATTAATGACCTACTTTCTTTTATATATAGTCACGAACTATATTATATATTTTTCGTTGTTTTGAATCTCAACATTAATAACATCAACTCCACGGGTGCGCCACACTGCGCACTGACATTAAAACTAAATCACGAACACTTTTGCAGAGTGGCTGTATATAGGGGCCCTGGAAATAGAGTACATTGCGGTTGATCCGGTAGTATTAGTCGAAAGTGGGGTTAGTTTATAACCAAGATCAGAGCATTATATTAGTGATTATGATTGGACCAGGATCAAACCCTGGCAGCTTGTATGTAGTTCAAACCTCGGATCTTACTGGCGGGCGCTAGTTAGCTAGATGGCATGGTATGGTGTGCATGGATCAGCTAGAGTCTTGTGCTGGTGTTTCGGACTTTAACGTAGGCCGTTTGGCACGGGCGTTCCGCGATCATGTTACTCAGCTTTCGGCCTTTTGGCTGTTTAGGTGTTAATTGTGAGTTGTGAATGGCTTTCTAGATCCCGTGGCTGTTCTGAGTGTAGTCAGCATATGATTTAAAAGATGGTCTAGTCCGTGGACTGCCGGAGTGTTTTAGTTTGTCTTCTGATTCTATAAAGGTAGCTAAGATGTATATTATTTCGGTATGAATCATGGATAGCTAGAAGGGAGCAAGGACTTAAGCAGGCTAGATTTGATGCTAACTCCAGACTATCCGAACGCGTGGGGGCGAGGCCTCCCCGAATTGTATCTTTATAATTTATCTGGTGAAGTTAATTACGTATATCATTGATCAGGTCGCCTTTGAACGCGGCCAGAGAATCGTCTAGTATCAATGATTCTAGGCTTCGGGAGTAGTCGGTCAAACGTCAGATAGATGCCGACTGATCCCCTTCATCGGCACCTTGAGTAGAGTCTTTGGTATGTACGTGGCGTGAAGTATTTAGTAGTTAGGCCTGTATGATGAGTGTGGTGTTTTCCATAGCATAAGTCCGGGCCTTATCTGCGTACTGGGTGACTCATGATCATTACTTATCAACGCCTATCGAACGAACGCCACAACCAAGCCCAGTATGATATTATCATCACAGACCACCATCCCTTAGTCTGTCAGTAAACAGCTGACATGACCCCCGAAAGTTGGTGGCTTTTGCCAACCGATCCTGTTATCTTATCAAATAACAGATCTCCCATTCCTCTATTATAGGGCGTCAGCAGATCTAGATTGTAGACTCCTTCACTGGGTTATGGTCAACACGGGGGTATGGTCAATCTCAAATATACGCCGGAGTGATATATGATACGCAGGGAGCTGATCGAATACCCTTGGAATTGACCACACCCCCGTGTTGGCCATATACTCGCGAAGGAGTTATATATACGACTAATAGTAGTCCTTTTCAAGTAATATTTCTATATATTTTTCCATGTAACCCCACCCGTCCGGCTAGATATTGTTGATAACGAGTGATGGTTCATGATGACAAATAGAGCAAGTACTCAAGGTCCAATACATAGTAGGGAGTGAGGATGAGCTCAGATCCGACCTGGATAAGCTCCGATACGTATACATATCAATATAGAAATTGATCACATATTCTTCTAGCTATGTAAATGATCGAATGGTTTGTTGTTTCCCATACAAATATTCGAGGCGTGAGTTGATAAGACACAATATATAAATCAAGAAATACGTCTACTGATGCTTTTTCAATCGGTTTTGTAATCTTGATGACCTTGGTGATACTTGTGATATACACCTACTAAACAACACCTACGAGAACCCAATATACGCCTATCCAGCGAATAGCAAAAGAGTATACCCCCCCCCCCTCTTTTCGTTTCAAAGAATTCCCCTCTCTCTTCTTCCAAGTACCATACAACCATACAGTAAAGGAACCAAGTCCCAACTATTCAAATAGAAAAGTATCTAGGGTAGTACAAAACTAAACCGTAATCATATCTTATCACTCGGTTTCGGCTCCTACCCTCACCCGACTCCCCTAAATATCACCCGGGCCGAGTAAGCCAAGATCGACACTCGACGCTGTATGAGTCCCTGGTACCGATACAAACCCGGCCCTGGTCACGTCTTTACGTCTTTGTGGTGGTTGCTTCAATCCGAATATATTTGCCCACCCATACAGGCCGGCAGAAAGTTGGTCGTGGGGTGTGTGTACAGAGGCCTCAACAGACGTGCCTAACCGGGTCATGCAGGAGTTAGCAATATTGGCAGCCTAGTCTGTTCCATGGATACCTCCTCCGAATCCGATCGGGCCGGTACAAAAATACATCACAACCAACATTCCGATAAGGAAACATCACCCGAGAGCGCCAAAGATCCACTGTAGCACTGCACTCGGATGGGTCTATAGTATAATACGTATACTCATACACCGGCTCAGTCCACTCCGGCCTGGACATACAGACAGGCTCATATAATACCGGCTACCCTATGTACCAGTTACGTAGTTAGGCCAAGGCATTCAACATACGGGTGCGGGAAAAGTAACGTTTGCAATGAGCATGAGCATGAGGACTTTTGATTCTTCACTTTTGTCGATACACGGCCGCAAATATATAGCTCAATAGGTGGGTTGAAACTAGCAAGGCCGGATCATTGATATCTACTACAACAGTGGCAAAACCCTATCTCTCACTCCGCTAGCCCACACAACAACGTCAACGTCGAGTGATATCCCATGAACCATAAAGCACACCTCCTCTCACAATCAAGAAATCACATCTAATACGACAATACAATATCTTTATTCCATTCCCGCCGCCCCCCCCCCCTCCCTCTTTTTCTTTCTCTCTCCCCCCCTTTCCCTTTCAGCTAGCTATCGATCCCATCCACATTACCGCACCCGCGCCTAAAAAATAAAATAAAAAAAGCTAGATATAG
This sequence comes from Morchella sextelata, assembly GCF_020137385.1. Classification (NCBI taxonomy): domain Eukaryota; kingdom Fungi; phylum Ascomycota; class Pezizomycetes; order Pezizales; family Morchellaceae; genus Morchella; species Morchella sextelata. Next base: position 986,261 of record NW_025408641.1, read on the forward strand.
AAAAATGATAGCACGTGCAAGAACGATACTCATCCTGCCCCCCTCTATATGCCCCTTATATCTATCTCTCTCCCTGCTATCTATGTAGTAACTACAAGATAGAGAGAGGGTAGGTGAGGAGCCAATATATAGAAAGCTAGTAGGCGGAGTAGCTATAGATGATGATGATGTGAAGGGATATATAGAAAAACATGCAGCCCGAAAGAAGATGAAAATGAGTAAGAAGGAAACGGAAAGAAGAGAAAAAAATAATGGGATATCCTAGCTAACGAATTAACAAATTCAAAGACCTCGGATATCATGACATGACCGCCCTCCTCTTTCTTTCTTTCCTTACTCAACCAGCCAGCCAACCTACTACTAACACACTACCAGAAACCGCAGACAGCGCACGCACACACAATAGATCCGCAAGGTAGAGCGCCCCGGAAGTAAGGTTAATACTTCCACAAGAAAGAAGAAAAAAGACAAAAAAAGTATAGGATAAAAAAAAAGCAGAAAAAACTAATACCCAGAAAGAAAAAAAAGAGACAAAAAAAGAGAAACCTTTCATACGCCCATTCCCGGAGCCACATCAGACCGCCGCACCCATCCACTCCGATTTCTGCCCCTAAAAATCAAATGAACTCAAAGTGGTAAGATAAATATGCGTGCTATATTCCTGACCTGACCCCATCATCTTCTTTCATTTTCGCGTTTTGCCCCACCCAACCCCGACCCCCAATTCATTCCAATCTCATGCTTTCATTTCCCGTAGCTCAATTCCTATTACAGCGTCGAACTTTTGGTTTTCGTTTCGTTTGCAAGCTTGTGTTTTTTACATCACATCCTGATACAGCAGCAATGGCTCCCCGACGTGTTCGATCTCTGGTATGGTGCATTTCAGGTCGAAAGCTTTCGATAGTACGATTTTAAAGATCTACCCCGGCCGTACCAATCAGCTACACAGTCCCCCCCGCAAAAATTATAGAGATCGGAAAAAGAAAAGCATACCTTCTGCACATTGATGCTATGACTCGTACTCGAAAAGATCAAGGACGCCTTCATCGCCCGAGCAAATTTCCTCGCCTGCTTCGAGATCTCCTCCTGGTCTTCCCTCGGGAAATTTACAAAGTGGTCATACTTTGTCCCCACCAAGAACGGGATCGCAGTCTAGAACCCCCAATTAGCCAACCAGGCCCCCCACATAACATCCCCCCAGTAACCCACCGAAAGAGAATAGCTCACCTTATTGAATCCCCGAGCCTGCCGGTACCATTCCTTGATGCTGTTGAGAGTGCTCTTCCGCGTCAGGTCAAACATGAAGAGGATCGCGACGGCGTCGTTGCACACGAGTGGTAGCATGTTGACGAATTCCCGCTGGCCGCCGAGATCCCAGATTGAGAATGTGATCTCCGTGTTGCGGATGGATATCGTCTTCTCCATGAAATTTACACCTGCCGTTTTGCATGACCGTCAGTCTAGCACCAAACAGGGGGTGGAGAGATTCGAGGTGCAGAGCAAGAATAGCAGATAGTAGGGGTCAAGGATAGGGGAAGTGTGGGTTCCCCAGAAGATGACAAGCTGTCAAGAGTAGGTGGGTATAGGAAGATAGTGAGGAGGAAGAGGAGGAGGAGGGTGACAAACCAAGAGTCTGGATATAATCCTCATCGAAACTACCCTCTACGTACTTTACCATCAGACTCGTCTTTCCAATCTGCGCATCCCCCACCATCCCCACCTTGATGACCACGCTGTTCCGCTTGGCCTCCGCCCCTTGCCCACCTGCCGCAGCCGCGGCCGAAGTAAAGTTGTTCATCCCACCGCCGTTACCGTAGAGCTGTGACTGAGATAGAGGAGGGGTGCCCGAGTTTCGTTCGTCCCCTATTGCGCGCGAGGGCGAGTTTGAGTCCTGGGGCGAGAAGGTTAACGACGGGTCGGAAGATGTGTAGTGCTCCTGTCGCGGTGTGGCAGCTACGTCTACGTCGATGTGGGAAGGGAGAGAGCCGTTGTTCTCGGGGGGTGGAGGAGTGGTTGTCATTTTTATAGGAGGAGGTGTAGGTGGACGGCGGAGGAGATGCAGGAGAGGGTTCGTGAAGCGAGTTAGTGGGAGAGGAGGTGATTCGGCCAAAGATGGGAGGGGGGAAGAAAAAGCAGGCTGTGAGTGGTTGTCAAGTGTACTTTTTTTTCCCGCTTTCCCTTTCTCTTTTTCCCTTTCCCGTGATTGATTTTTCGACGAGATGGACGGGGGAGTTCTTTTTTTGTGGGTTGCGAGCGGCGGTTGTAAGATCACACACTGTACGTACACACGGTCTTTGATCACTTTCTTACCCCCCGTTTCTGGGCGGTGACAGGTGGTTGTGTTTCGAAGGGCACTCAATCGAATCAAGAGAGGGAACAGAATGAAACAAAACAGAGCCTCTTTGGCAGGCCTAACTACAAAATGGAACCACCAATGACAGGGCAGGGCGGTTAGTTGGTATGTATTTGTTGGAGATGAGGAGAGATGATGCACGAGAGATGAGGGCAATGTAGGTGAGCGAGAGAACAGATAGGTATGTGTAAAATAGATGAAGAGAGAGATTAGATAGGGACAGATTAGATAGGGACAGATTAGATATGTAGGGGCGCGACTCGTAGGGGTGTGATTTAGATGAGTAGAGAAGGCTTTATTATTATTATTAGAGGTATGAGGAATATGAGGATTAAAGAGCGGTGACTACATGTGACACAGGTTAAAGAGATGGGCAGCAGATCAACAATCAAGAGGAGTCAATTGAGATGAATGTAGGTACGAGCAGCTTAATGATTTCGACACCAATGGCGAAGAGAGAGAGATGTATTGTAGAGAGAGAGAGAAAGAGAGAGCTCAATGGTCAACAGAGATCAATGGACGGAAGAGAGGGTCAATTAGGCGTACAGACAACCGGCCCAAGTTGATGATGTCAGTTGTCGACGCCTGCCGTTGTCGGCTCATTTCAGGGCCTCGGTGATGGTGTGAGGGGGCGAGGTTATCACAGCATATGTCACTGTGGTGCACAGAGAGGAATGAACAGTATTCCATTTCAAATTGTTCGTAGTGTCAACAAAGGGGATGGCCAGACCATCTGAATTCATTACATTTTATTTGTAGTGGTGCAATGGATGTGGAGGGAGATGGACGCTTCCTGATGTTGCGGCTGATAAGGCCAGCTTGGCGCGAGACACCCACATCTCGATGTAGGGATGTGGAGTTGTAAAAGTGACAGTCAGCCAGACAGCCAGACAGGCGAGAACGTGAGTGGGATAAGTACATGTAGAGTACATGGAGAGGATGGAGACTAGGACATGAATGCAGTTTACAGCACTCCTCCCGTGATGGACCACATGAAGACAAGACGAGAACGGCCTGAGGACATATCTGGACGGGTGCTTGCATGAAGATAACCTTCTCTGTAACCTAACGCTCCTCCTTGTTCAACGTTATTCAACACCGACATGTACCTATACCACTTCTTACCTATATGTAGGTATATGCATGTACCTCGAGCTCACGGGTGAGGATTTATCTACCGATATAGGTAACGGTAGGTACTCGTTGTAAGAACACAGGTGCACTGCTCATACCTGTAGGCACATAAAGCATGTCTCGTATCAAGATGTTTGGCTTCTTGAGTACCAACCGACTCTGGCTTAGAAGCGCGCCTAGTATATAACATCGTAGAGCGCTTGCTCTCTGAACTACATCTGTAGAAACAGTGCCTCAATCAATCCCTCTCTTCTAGACTGCTGGATACCACACGCCGAGAGTCGGTCAACTCACATTGCCCCATCCGGCTCGGCTGCTTCCGAGTTTCACCACACCCCTGCCCGCCACAGCCAATAGAGAATTCTCCTCGCCCTCCACCATGGAATCAAGCCTTTTCACCAAGACCTTGGGCCCATCGACCCCCCTTCCTGCTTAAGTGTAGGTACATACATACAAGTTACTGACAGTCGAGGAAACCACCGACCCCTCCCCCCCGACAGAAGAAGAAACCTCTCTGCCCACCCCCCAGTGTCAGGGAGACACAGACCTGCAAGATAGCCGTTGATCACGCAAACCACGCGGGCCCCCTGTCAGATAAACAGCAAGAGTCCAGTCCCCTCCCCCCCCGACGTTAGACAGTCAGGGAGTGGGTGAAGGAAGAAGAAGAAGAAACAGAAGAAGAAGAAGAACGGAGGAAACCAACCACGCAGGAGTGGTACTTGTTTTTTCCCACAGAACAAAAAGGCGTACGTCGGGGATATTGATATTCAACATACCGTACCTGTACCGTGGATCACAGAAAGAAGAAAGGAAAGACAAAAAGAAAAGGAGTCTGATCCCCCTCAAAGCTCGGATCACAGTTCCGACATCGCGTGTAGCTTTATATTGCCCCCCTTCGATCCTGTCGCCATCATCGAACGCGGACATATATTTCTCAGTTCCCTGCCACGCCAGTTTTTTGTTGAGTTTTTGAAATCCAAATTTCACCACGCCCGAGGCTCGACTCGCCGTCTGTGGTAGACTCGGCAATCTACCCCACAGCCCCCCTCGATGCGTCCCGTTGCAACACGGTACGCTCCCGCTCCTGCACACTCCCTTGTCGACGACATCACCAGTCCTCACTCGCCCAGTGCATGCCAATAGCTATAATGCCACGTCAAAACTGGAGGGCTACAACTTCAACGATTCGCCCTACAACAACAGCATACGTGATCCCCGAGTCATGTTCGCCTTTCACCATGTACCCAGGCTATACAATTAATCTTTCTCCCGAGTCCACCCTCACGCTCTCCGATAGCGCCATAGCCACCCCTGAATGCTGGACCAGTACACCAACGCCCACCGGGACAGCGTCGGCGATGCCTGAACTCGACGGTGGTGCCAGCTCAGAAGATCTTGCAGCGAGTGACCTAAGAGACCCTTTTTATGCCAGTACAATCCCAATGGCATATTCAATATCTGCTACTACAACACTAGCATATGTCCTCCTATTCCTCCTGTTTCTCCCTAACCCGCCCAACTCACGACCATGGCTCCAAAAGGTAGCCACTCTCACCGTGGTAGTATGCCTCACCATTGCCTTTGCAGAAACCACAACAGTGCTTGAAGAGGAGTACAAACTCGTCGGCTCATCCCTCTACTCCCTCACCAACGAAGCACGTGAAGTCCGGCGTCGCGTCGTTGGCGGGACCGTTATCAGAATCGGCCGCATCATCTCGGACCTCTTCCTCTGGCTCGCCCAAGTACAAACACTAATCCGCCTCTTCCCCCGGGAACGTGAAAAGGTGATCATCAAATGGGCAGGCTTCTGCCTCATCCTCCTCGACACGATTTTCAGCATTCTACAGACCTTTGTTTCGCCGCTCGCAACAAACCCCGACAGCTTCCTGGACGCAATACCGGCACTATCATACCTCTTCCAGATCGCGCTATCTCTCCTGTACGCCTCGTGCGTGATGTACTACTCCTTCGCCAAGCGTAAATACTCATACCTGTACCCGCACTCCTTCTTCAAGCCCGCACCACCGGGCTCAAAGCAGTACGGCGGCCGCAGCATCGTCCTCGTTGCAATCCTTAGTATCGCAAGTGTCCTCACCCCAATCGTCTTCTTCGTGCTCGACATCGCACAAAAGGATCTCGCCGGCTGGGGCGACTACATCCGCTGGGTCGGTGCCGCCTCCGCATCCGCCGTTGTCTGGGAGTGGGTAGACCGCATCGAAGGTCTTGAGCGCGAGGAATGCAAAGGCGGAGTCCTAGGACGCGAGGTCTTCGACGAAGACGAAGATGAAGACGACGGCTTCACCAACGCTACAAGGCGACGAAGAACCCGGCGAAGAAGCGGGGACGACGACAACGGCGGCGGGGGAGGCGGCGGCGCAAACGGCATTCCGCTCAGTAGGGCCACCACCGTCACGAGCGCCAGCACGTCGTATGCCGTCAATGTGAGGCGGGTCGACACCGCAGACACGTTCATCGGGCGCTTTGGGACACCTAGTAGCAGCGGCGGTGGGGGCGGCGGCGCCGGAAGTGTCAGCGGAGTAGGCGGCGGGCTCGGCCGCGGCCGCGGAACACCCGGCACCGTCCGCAGTGCCAGCACCGTCAGTGGGCGGCACGCCACCCCCGCAATCTCCGAAGAAGTCGCCGCAAGCGCCGCAGCCGACGCCTTATCACCGCCGCTACCACTGCTAACACTATCAAGAAGACCAGAAACTGCGTCAGCAGAAGAGACCCCCGCCCCGGTGGTCGAGGATAGAGAAGAGGGTTGGGAGGATCATAGACGCAGTCCTAGTCCGCCATTCACAACTACTGCAACAACTACGCACAGCAACCTTCACCCTCCGACTCCGCCGGCACCGTCACAGTCTACAGAAACGCTCTGGCCGTGGCGGAAATGGCGGCAGGAGACGACGGCGTCACCGTCGATGCCTGCGCCCTCTGCAGCGTCGCTCCCAGTAACGATTATTCCTGCCCCTCCTCGTGGGGCCCGAGGATCTTGGGGAGCGGTGGAGAGAGCACGGGCAATGGCGGAGGCGGAGGCAGGGATTGCGGAGCGGGATGGCAGTAGGGTCGAGTTGCCGCCTAGTAGTAGTGGTAATGAGACTGTAGTTCGGGACTGGGGCGGTGGATAACCCGGGTGCCTTTTCTTCTCTTTCTTCAATTTTCTCTTTTTTTCGTTATGTATAGAGGGTAATCTAAAATAAAAAGGGGGACAGGAATAACTAACTAAACTGACTAACGTGGTGTGGTGGCGCGATGTGGACCTTGTTTCTGATTTTTGCGCGCTTTTTTTATTGTTTCTTATGTACAGTGGATGGAGGGTTTTATACCTAGGATGAGGATTGGGGTTCATTGATTTTTCTATTTAACTTTTTCTTTCTCTTTTGCCATAGTTACGGTTGGGGTGCATCATTTATTCATTCTTCTTACTTCCTATGCTTCTAGCTTGCATCTGCATGAGCACAGAGAGGTGTTTTTTTTTTTCCTTTTCCTTCTTACACTTGAGCTTGAGTTCTACCGGGGATATGTATTTAGTTTTTTCTTTCTTTCTTTATTCTCTTTATGACTCTTTTTTTGCATTATGATGATTATTACAATATATCCCATTTTCCATCCCCTCATAACTTAAAAAAGAGTTTCATATCCGTCCGTGTGTTCGAGCGAGTGATGATCCGTGTCTCAAACATATTCCTAGCTACACATCCAATGATATTTAAATAAGTAGGGATTCTGATCATTGACGGGTCAATATGCTATTAGCGTACCTACATGTACCTACATTTACACGCACGTATATATAGGACCAGACTAACTATGTAGCTGGACGCATCAACCCGTGGTTAGATCCGTGTACCTACATCATATTCATAGCCTTTCGTCCGACGGCTTCCAATAGCGCAATGCAACGCAGGGACTTTGACACATATATGTGGGCAGCCCCTAGTTCGTTCGTTCGTTTTTAAGTATGTACTAAACTTAGACTTCACGGCTCATTCTTTTAAAGAGTTCGTGAATGATATATGGATTATATATTATACGACTCATTTATCAATCAATTACAGACAAGCTGGCTTTGTTTTATAGGAATTGCGCGTTCGTATATATCGGGTAAGTGCTGAGAGATCCAAGAAAACGTTAATATTGAAGTTCGTTGATGGTGCTGGTTATTGAATATCACGCACGAGTTTAATGCAACGAAACTTTGTTTTCCAATCGTAATTGAATTTCGAAATAATCCATTGACCCATAACTAACCCTAATATCATCCCATCATACTAAGTAGGTTTTAACATAAAATAAACACGAAAAAAAATATCATGTCGAGAAGAAAGTACCCCCACGATAACAAAAGAAATAAAAACAAAAAAAAGGATATTCATCTAATCGAGTTCATCAAACTCAATCTTCATGGAAGTAGGGAAAGGCCAGAAACCACTCCAGTCCTCCTTCATATACACCTTGAAACCACCAGGCTTAGGAATGGCCTTGAGAATACCCGGCTTGCCGGCCGCACGTCTCAAGCCCTTCAGCTTACCAAACTCCATCAACATGGTTGTCAACCCAATGATGTTTGCCGCCTTTCCAAGACACTCATGTGGTCCAACACCGTACTGCATGTACAGTGATTCCGGACGGTCAAGTTTGATGACCTCAGGGTCTGGGAAGATGTCCTTGTCGCGAGAAGCCGTGATAAAGTTCACAAATACAAGGTCACCGTCCTGCAGATGAAGAATTCGGTCATAGTCATTGATGGTGACATCACTAGCACACCTCCTGTAGAGTCCGAAGGTACCAGCAAGACGTCCTCCCTCGAGAGCGTATTTCTTGATAGTCTCCCAGGCTTCATCAGTGTCGAGGGCTGCCAATCGTTGGATTTCTGCAAGATGGTGGGCGTTCTTTTCTTCAAGGTAGAAGTCGAGTACTTGTGCGAAGATTTGACCTTGGTTGGGTGCTGAGGCACCAGCAACGGGGACAATATAAGACCAGGTGACATCGTATGCGGACTTTCCGCCATCCAGGAGTCTAATTATTCATCGTTAGCTGTACTAAATCATTGAAATTAGGAAAGAAGGAACGAACCGTTTGATCATGTGATGTCCATACGAGGAAAGGGCGCTGTGATTTCTGCCACGAACATTTGTAGGATCCCAGATACCCTGAAGCCATCCCCAGTTCTTGATGCTCTTAACTTGCAATTCTACCAAGCTTCCGTATTGACGAACCACTCCGTACCCTGCTTGACGGAGCGGGAACGACTTTGAAGGGTCAACATCAAAGAAGATAACAATGAACATGACACAAAGAATCATGTACAGTTCCTGCTCTGTATAGATACCCTTAGGATGATCCTCAGATTTCATCGGGAGGTTGAAAATGGTCGCTGCAAAGTGCGTTACCGCCATATTACCAATGTCGCGGATAGCGTCGACCATATATCTACCACCAATGTGATAAGACTTGTTTTTGAGGAGCTCTCTGGTTGTTTCAGTATAGAACTGCTTAATCTGTGCCTTCCAGTCCACATCTTTTAGATAGAACCGTTCCTTCACAAATTGTTTCTGTTGAGCGTTGGAGCTTGTGTCACCGCTGAGCATGAAATCGGCCTTCATAATAAAGTCGAATCCTTCGCCCCAAGTAACCTTGAAGTTCGTCGAATCATTGAGAATCTGCTTAGTGGCAGCGTATGATGAGATCGGAATACGGACTGGGGTAAATTTTGGTCTGCTGAAGTCGAATTGATCGACCGTGTTCAATGAAGTCTGGATTCTTCTGTTTTCTTCCGGAATGGTAAGAGGGTACATCGCATAGATTGAGTTGCTCTTGAAGTGGTTCGGGAAGGCCTTCAGAATCAACTTGTACCCGACGCAACCATGCAGGACGTTCGCATCGGAAGAGGCCTCTGCGAGACCCCAGTTCGTCAATGCACCGGCCGTGTAGTCTACAGTGTAGAAACGATCTGCTCTGACTAATGTCACTGCATCGGACAAGATAGCTCTTGAGATTGTGTAGGTTGGACCAATACCAACACCGGGAACCATAGGCTTCTTGTCAGACTCAGCAACAAGACCAGGGTATAGTTCGACATAGTCAGGGTGGTCGTAGAGTTGACGGAGTGTATCCGCGATTTTTGGGTCGGGATTGATGTCCTCAAAAGTCTTGTGGGGCTGAAGAGCAAAGAATTCACGGAACTCGTTGAGAGATGCAATTCTCCATTTGCGGCACTGCTCGATACCGAGAACTTCTACCAAACGCAGGACATGCGGAACATTACGAGCACCAAATGCACCTATTTGATAACACATTAATTAAAGCTCGCCAAATACAAAGATCAAGAGAAACTTACCAGCAACATCCTCGATACTCTCTGTAAGAATCTTGACCAAGTCATCATCTCTGAAGCTTCCGTCGCCCTGTCTTGACAACCCACCAAAGGTTCTCTTGACAGGATCACTAGGAATCTTCGATTCCCACTGATTTACACCCACCAAGAACTCCCTCATACCGACATCATCGGGATTCTTCCCGGGGAATAAACCCGCGTAGAACTCCTTGGTCCAGGCATCATCTCTCTTCGAGATACACGAATGCCAGCGGTAGACTAAGTTGAACTCAACCGATACCATGTTTCCAACACCTGCAGGTGTGCCATCAGGGTTGTAGATCTTATCGGGGTCAAAACGTGGGTCAAGCGTCCATGTGGTGTCAACACGGTTGAGATTCACAATTGTCCGGAGATAGTCATTGAGAATAAAGTTGATGTAGAGACCACATGTAACTAAACGGGCTGTCTGGAACAACTCGTAATCTTGGTTTGCCACAGCCTCGGCATGAATCTGCTCTCGGGTCTTATCTGGGACAGGTCGTCGTGGGTACTTCAAATCAAATCTCCCGCCTTCGTTGATAGCTTTTAATCTGTTCGATGGCTAAGATCAGTATCCACAACTTCGATCCGATCCTTCTTAAGAAAGAACTTACTGCTCAGCAACATAGTTGTGGAAACGCCCAAACATGATGACCATAACTGACACTCCTGGTGGGAAAGCCAACAATCTCTTCTCAGAGAACGAGTCTGGCTTAATTTTTCCGTCAACGAAAGTACGCATTCTATCTAAATCTTCTTTGTTATTTCCGTAAAGAGGGGCGAGATCCAAATACGACGACGCATCAGAAATGTTAGGATCATCACGGTTGGTTCGGAACAAGTCTACTCAAAATTAGTATTTAGGTTTTCCATTGGAAAAGCTGTTTAAGAGGAGTACTAACCATGAATAATAATACTGGCAGTGTAAAATAGCATACTGCTGACATTATTGTCATGTTCACGGTAGTTCTCATCATTCTTTCCTCTACTGAAGATGCTATCGAAAACCAAGTATGGATCTGGTGGAGCAGCAGGCATCTTCGTCATTGGCTTAACAGATCTCGCATATGGTGACCCGGCCGCCCCAAGTTGTGGGTACATAACGTTGTTGTAGCTTCCATCAGGTTGGCGGTAATGAAACTGTGATCCAAGATATGATAGAGGAGGATGCTGGAGCGAATCCCACAATTGATCAACTTGGTGGGTAGTCAGAGAAACTCGAATTTTACTGGTAGGTGGCAATCGTGAGGTGAGTTGAATAACTCGTTCCATCTACATGTACAAAAAAAAAAAAAAGTCCATTAGCAAATTATTCACGAGAAGTCATCTGGTGCATAACATCTGCATTGGTGATTGGACCACACCGCTCCCCGTTCAATTGGGCAACAGCAGGGTTTTATCATATCAAGCACAGATATAATAGAACAAATGGGGAATTATGCTAACATACGATCATGGTCTTATCGTCGACTGGTCCTCCGCGCCTCTTCTGTTGCACAAGCTGCCATAATGTTGCAACGGACTCTAGAAGGAAGCCACCTTTCCTCAAGGTCGAGATATCTGTCCAGATACCTGTCTGTTCGGCTTCCGGGGACCTGTCTGTGCCGTTCCCATAGCGGTTGGGTAGAGGGCGGTTTGAAGCATTGATCAATGCAGAAAATTTGTCAAAACTGCTATCTACATCTTTTCTCGTCTGCTTCGCAAGAGGTGGAGGAGGTTTAATCCCCGCCGAGGAAGAGCCAACGCCGTTCGAAGCCATTGCGGGGTTAGGCTGCTATGGGAGGTAGATATTTGTGCTAAAGTTACTCGGAAGATCGAACAATGGTACTGAAAGATTCGATGGTAATAGAATAGATTTGGCCTCCTTGTAAATGACCGTGGAAGGCGTACAAGTGATAGAACACATGATGTTGGAGGCATAGGGCCCAATATATACACCTTCATTTGAAAACCTATCCTGCATTTGGTCTTTCGTATCAGAAACAAAGGTAATCCAATTGAACACCTAGCAGCCCCCCAGCTTCCCCTCATCTAGCCGGATACCGTAACAATTAGCACTCTGGAAAATGTAGGACGAAGATGATATACTCCAGGGTGTCTGTATCATGTGAACGCGGTTGGTCAGTCTCTGGTCGGCGAATGACGAGCAAATATTAACGGAGTGTCCAATAGATATTCACCAAGACAGGCAAATTTCAGTTCTAATCAGCTGGAAGAGTTAGACCTGCACTACATGGGAAGCAATGCCAGGTATTACGATATGGGTTGGTATTATTCTCCCTCAGATATGCGCTGCTGCAGTTCAGAACAACAGTTCAATCTATGCGCTTTAAGGTGCCATGAACCCGGGATTCTTGCCAATCCAAGGTAACTTTTTATTTTTCCTCACTTTGCCTAGCCAGTTCATGTTTGAATTCACTGCAGGAGGGGTGTGAGAAGTTTTTTTTTTTGGATACGATCTCAGCTGAAAAAATGGTGCCCCGCGGTATCTGCTTTAGTGGGCGGTAGGTGAGCGTAAAAATCTGGGATAGGTAAAAGATAAACGATGCGCAATGAACCCTTGCGGGTGATTAGCACCAAGCGGATATGGTGGTGAAAGAAGGTAAGTTGTGTTGTACGAATCTCACAAGACGAAGAAAGCAGGCACAAAGGAATTCACGTAGGACCAGGCCAGGGGCATCAACTAGTCTTATGACGATACGCTACCTAGGTTAGTTGTCTGTCCTTTGATTTAGGTAGAACATGAAGTTGCACTTATAATATCAACCGCTTGAGGTCATCCGTCTGTTCCAACATCCAATGGAATGGAACCAGACCTGTCAGAACGGTGTCAGTTTGAGTTCTGAAAGCCAGCGAGCCAGCGAGCCAGCGAGCCAGAGGATTGCCATTACCATGAAGTCAATTCGACGGTGACCTTACGTACGTGAGTAGAGCAGAGCATCTGGGTAGAGTAAAGCAGGCAACTCTCCTCCCTCAATCGACCTACATTCCCGAACCAGTCTGTGTCTCATCCATTCTAACTCATGCTATAGTGCCTTGACTGTCACACACCTCTCTACCCTCGTTGAGAGTCTCGCCAATCGGCGAGACAAGGATTCCGCTAGTGACTTTCCGTGATCGCGAATCGTGGCCCACGGTAGGTATCCAGCCATCGATTTCCCTTTATCCTACACCCATGCGGGGACCCTGGGCTAGACAAGTTGTTGTTGGTTGTTCCGGTCCAAGAATCCAATCCTTGTATTGATCTGCGGGGCTAGCCATATCAGGTCCGGCTCGGCTCAGATTAGGCTTTTTCTGGTCCATGTCTGTAGGTTGATACGACGACGCCAATCGAATCGTCAACTTTCTCGGGCCACTCGGAGTCGAGCTTTGCATATAGTTTCCTTTCTTTTTCCCCTCTGTTTCCCCTCCTTCCCTACCTCTCTCTCGCCTTGCAATTGTCCGCTGGTAAACTATTACTTTACTATAGACTAAAGATTAGCTCTTGTTCGATCAATCTAGGTACCTGGGCAGGCTACTACATGTAGTTACTCTACTCCACTCTGGGAATCCTGCATGCCTTGCAGAGATCACATTTGAGAAACACAATGTCAAGGATCACGAACTCCCTTGGGGTTCGCCTAAGCTGAAGGCTGAAGGTCTTTTCGGCAAATTAAAATCAAGGTTCTGAAGGATCCTTAGGTTTTTTGACTACTCTAGGGGACCTACGCTTACTACGGCAGTACTACTACTTTAGAGTAAAGGAAATACCGCCCGGCCGAAGGAGGCGGGCCAGGGCCCATAAGATCTTGTCCCAGTGATCGTTGATTTTAGGTAGGACAATCACCCAGGTAGGTAGTGTCTCTCCTCATATCAATCAGAACCCATCGACCTAATGACCTCACTGATATTACTAATCATACTGATCTGCTAGGTAGAGGAGAGTAACATTTACCTCAAGGCTCCCCGACCACTCGCACTTCTTCCTACATGCAATTGAGGAACAGACGACCTACATGCTTATCTGACAATCCAAATTACGCAATTCGCGTAGCTGGACACGCGCACGCCCCTTCTGACGCGCAAGACTTGCGAATTTGCGAAGGGGTGTGCTTTGCACATCCATCTCTACTTACCCTCCCTAATTAAACTCAAATATTTAAGCTTCTTGCCTCATTTGTGAGAGGTACATGCGAGGCCACGCTCTAGAATACATGTATTTGTTGGTACTTTAGCGCGTATGCGTGTTGCATTTCCGATACTCTACGGTCTACTCTACATTAAGACCTTCTTACTTGTACTTTTTACCCATATTACTGAGCTAGTGCACCCCTCTGCTGCTTCTACTCTTACATATGCGGGTAGGTATCTCCCTTCTTGTGTGTGTGCCGGGAAGGAAACCTACTCTACATCGAGTGGGGATTGAAATCCACTGCTCTACATGAGAAATGCGGGGAAAGGCGCTGAGGAAAAGGACCTTTGGAGAGGGGAAGCACTCTGCTCTGCCTATGCACTACATATGTTTGCCTTCAGTTTCACCCGTGGTTAACCATTCTGAATTGCAAAATCGATCAATTGCCAGCGAAACCACACAGATTCCTATGAGCCGGGGTGGTTTGGGTTTCGTGGGTGGGCTGGGTGATGTCTCATGAAGCCGAAGCCACAAGATTTATGCATCACGACCACGTAATATCACGAGGTCATCCACCGTACGCACAACCCTCTTGACCAATTAGAGGGATAAAGTTGTGGATTACTTCGGTCCGAGCTACTGATCTGCTTACGGGTGGTACTCTACCGCATAGATTCAATCTACGCTTGGCTGCTGCGATAAAGCAGCTGAAGTTTCTTAGCCGCAACTTGCAGGGTAGATCACCGCGCGAGGGATCCGGACCTGTTAGTACTACTGTCTGCTTCTGGGGTTAATTGAGATCTAATCTTTACCTAAGGCTCGACTAGGGTACCTATATAAATAATCCTATCAATGGACTATTTTAACTGGATGTTAACGTTGGGAATCGTTCGCTTGATCCTAGAACCAGCATAACCGAGTGCTGTAGAATTAATAACTTCCTGGTGTGCTACACTACGTGACGTTGCCGATGTCTTTCCCCGGGCCTTAGAAGAAATATGCGGCCCGCTTTCGGGAGCTATTAGACTCCACATATTTATTTGGACTACCGGCCTAAGATTTTGTTTGGTGGTTTTGTTTACCGTTTATGGGTCTTTGTGCCGAAAAGTGGTTGAGAAGGACGAATGATATCAGAGTCCATGTGTCAGTGACAAGATGAGCATCTAATGGTCTCGGCCGTTATGCGATTCTTTATTTCTTTCCAAAATCTTTGGGTCTAATCATGTATGTATGAACCGTATGTAACTCCACAATATCGACAATAAAGCTTAAACAGAAACGGTCAACATCGTCTCACGCCATTCACAACATGTAGGTACCTGTACATACATGTGTCTAGAGTAAGTGCTCTAGTAGAATATACTCGACTCTAGGTTGCTTTACATCTAATTAAAATTAGACCGCCTTGATGACAAGTATCGCATAAACATGGTTCAGCAGGGGTAGGTGCTCTAGTCTGACAGGAAGATTGGCGTTTGGGCCTAGAGGAACTGTAGTTATCACCAATCATGGTAAAAAGTGATCAATGCGTTATGAGATGCCATGTGGTATGACATATGTAGATGCATATCGTATTTTCTTTCTTCTTTTTTGCAGTACTCTACATCCGTCGATGATCCCCTATAAGAGATCTGAGTGATGCCTTATGATCTTGGTTGATTCCCTGGTTTTGATTCCTCGGTAGATCTTTCATGGTTCTCGGACCGGTGGGTCTTTACGTTTAGTTGACCCTGCCGGTCATACAAAGGGTATTCCGTCACCGTTGTATCCACTCGGGGTAGCCTCCTAGAAATCCAATGGGGTTCGAGATACCTATAGCGTGAAATCGCTTTTCGCTTATAGACGAGAGATTATAGACGATGCACACTGATTAACCTTAAAGTGATCATAGATAGCTGTAAGTGATTTTCTCACAGTCCTCGATATGTAGTAGAATTTGCAAATAGGGCAAGTTTTGCACATAAGACGTTGCCTTAGTTATAATTATGACGTGTATTTTGTTTGAGCTTAGCTGAATGTCATGCTATATAACGGTAGGCCGGCCGGATTCTGCGGGGTTAGAAGTGCACTGGAGTTACCGAATACCACTCGTAGGTCTGGACGTAGAGCTGGCTGCAGTACACAGAATTCGAAGTGCATACGTATAGGTATGCACATAGTTATTATATATACGCATAATAAATAACATCTTTGATACACCAGAGAAATACGGGTACGTATCTACATGTAGCTACATAATTGATGTGAAGGATAGAGTACTACTGTTGTTGATTGGCTCAGCAAATATTAGAATTTAGAGCTAGCTAGCTTGATTGGAGCCCTAGGCTATGGAGTCCCTCAATTTTGCGCTAGTGCTTTCTTAAGCTTGGACCACCGCGATAAAGCTGTTCAGCCCTAAAACACTAGGTACTCGGATCCACGCAACACATATGCTCTACCTACATTACGAACCTGTCGTCCGAAGAATCATGTGAAAGATCATCTCATAGACCGCACTCTCCTCCACCATCAGCTCACGCCAGAAACTCTGCATGTGATTGTCTCTCTGATAAACTCATGTCCAGTCCGAGTACACATGTAATGCAATGCAGCCTTCGCGTGTTCACGAATATCGAATGAGTACATCGCATGTACGTCCATGAATGGGTAAACACCTAACGGAAAGATTACCCGTTTGCGAATGCATCTAATGAACACAGCAGATATCGAGGTGCACAGAGCAAGGCTAGAATACCGTATTAAGCGTGAGTGGTAAACAAGAGGAATGCTGACATAGCAAGTCACCCTTGCTTATCACCAATATTTCACACCTGAGCGGACGGAAGCTTAATTAATTAAGCGTGCGCATAGACTTCTGGGGGCCTTCTACTCTCATTTAGAAGGCAAGGGCCATTTAACGACAAATGGTTGTGGTACTGGTGACAGAGCTGCACAGTGATGCGTGGGGGCAGTTTGAGGGCACCTACATATTATTATCATTTTACCATTCTTTTTAACGAGGTTTTAATAAAACAAGTGGTCTACATAGTAGCTGCTCATTATGGTATTGTATCTTCGACTGAACAAAAATACTGACCCTTTTTACAGGGTCAAAAGGATTTTAAATTAAACCCTTATTATTAAATTCCATCATTTATACATTTAACCTGAGTGGATCTCCAACCAATGACTGGCTTAAATTGGCTGTGGCTTATGGGCTCCCACGAAAAAGGGACAGCATGTTTCGATAACTTGATTCTTATCAAAACGTCTGTATATGAGCAGCGTTTATGGATGGACCAGAACACTATGTACCTTACAGAGTCACACAGCTGAGTTGATAATAGGAACCCATATAGGCCGCTTATAATATAGCTACTTCGAGACAAGTCGCTTTTATGTCAAAAAAAACCCGGAACCAGAAACCCCTAAAGTTGTTTATGCCTCGGAGACCGTATCTAATAAGGTGTAACGGGTTCACATTCCCCCCATCTTAAAAATGAAGTTGCCAATAGAGTCCCTCCGGTCACTCTACGATCGCGACTATGGAGATCAACTACATCCACCTGGCACTTTTTGATATCCATTAATATTGGAACCCAACGTACTTCATCAGAAATCTACACCCCAAGCCATCTAGAGTTTTAATCATTAACAGGGATTCCGATCGGAAGTAAGCGCCCATCGAATCCAACAAAGCGCACAATGTCTGCCTATATCTTCGTACTACATCGTCACGCAAGATAAAGTGCATCGAGTGATATTCCATGATTAAGTAATTCGTACAGGAGTTCCGTTCTACCAGCAATATTCCCAGCGACCTATTTTCCTTAAGATAAAGATCACAAAAGATTACAAGTTCCTATCCTAGGCCGAAATTAACTCGATTTTCAATCCCGCTTCACAAAAGTTAACCTGCCAATCCATTTCAATTGCGCTGGCAAGATAATTTCATTAAAAATAGAATAAACTACTGAGAATGATAACTGATTGAATGATCATGAGCCATCCGAAGCTGTTTATTGCATATTATACTAATAGCTACAGTCAATTACAAAGTCTTGTTTCCCCTCCTCCTTTTTTTGAGTATGACTTATCTAGAGTTGCTTTTAAAAAAGTTGAATTTTTTTCTCTGTCGAATTCCGACGCAAAACAGTTAGCTAATCGCAACTATAAAAAATGAGGGACGAAAAACTATTTATGTATAAAAAATAAATCTACAAAAAAGAAACCCTAACCCACAACACATTACTCCAACCGTATACGCGTAGCTTCTCCGGCCACCGTCTAAGGAGAGTTGAAACGGAGAAACCAGCGAAAGAGCTATGTTCCCAGTTCAGAAAAACTGGGGCGTCAGGGACTCAAGAGCGGGGGCGTGATGCTGAGGGGTAGCCCTGACTGGCGACTAGCCCAGAAGCAGCACGATAGAGTTAATTTAAAGGAGATGGGGCCGGGGTAACTACATACATATGAGCTTATAGCAAGGACATGCCAAGACCAAGACGTACGAGAACCATCTTGGCCGCTATCGATGATCAGGATAAGCCAGTAGTATTTCCTATTTGACACTTTGTCAAGAAAAGAGTTAAAAGATTTTGCACGATCTTAGCACCTTGGGATGGCCCTAGCTTGAGCAATATATTGCTAGTCATTTAATGGCCAGACAAACAATTAACACCAATGATTTAATTGCAATAAATTCATGATGGTACAAAAGAATAGATAGCATTCCATATTTTACAATCCAGTAAGCGCACAAACCCGTGCTACCCTACTATAAACATTAAATTTTATTTCCCTCTACATATATCCCAATCAACCCATCTAGTGGTGGTGGTGTGTCAAATCCCTTCCCTTCAACCTCGCCGCATCACCAGGCTGCTTCTTCACGAGCTTCTCCACAAAGTCCCTGTCGGCCCTCAATTTCTCGGTGACAGGCTCCAAGTCCAATCCCAGCTGCTCAGCAACAAAGTGGGCAATCTCAGTGTTGTCCCTCTGTCCTGAAAGCTTCTCGTGGTTCAATCCGTGGCCGTAAAGAGTAACATCAACACCAGTGTGTCCTCCGGTAGCCCAGTGGACCTTCAAACGCTTGGAAAACGCCAATGCGAGGAAGCGGCCAAAGTTGGAAGTGGAAGACTTAAGGGCAAGACCTTGGGTGATCTCTTCCTCAGAGGGGTCCATGATACCATAGGGGGCGTAGACAGACTTCTTGAGGTACTGAGTTGCATCAGAGGTATCGTTTGACTTGTAGTTCTTCCATAGAGTGGCATACTTGCCGGATGAACCGTGAGAGGAGGCAAAGTGCTCTGGCGCAAACCAGTAGTCTGGGGCACCGTCGAGCTCGTATCCAAGAGTAAGACCACCACACTCGTGATCGGCAGTGGAGATGAGGACGGTCTCGGAGTCATCGTGCTCATCGATCCACTCACGCATAGCGTCCATGGCACGGTTGTATTCAAGGATGTCGTGGAGATGACCAGTTGCGTCGTTCGCATGACCAGCATGGTCAATTCTGGATGCCTCCACCATGATGAAGAAACCCTTCTTGGATTTCTTGGTAGCTTTGTAAAGGTCGTTGATACCCTTCAGAGCCATCTCGGTGAGAGAGGGCTCAACAGCGGGATCGCGGTCAATCTCGTAGGACATGTGATCTGCATTAAATGTAAGAATTTATTGTGGAAATTGGGGGGGGGGGGGGGGGGGTGGGTTCGGTATACCTTGGGTGAAGAGACCGAGGTAGGGGAGCTTAACGTCCTCCTCGAATGCGGCCCTGTCTCCAAAAACAGTGTAGCCACGCTGCCTGGCAAGCTCAAGGGCATCGATATCATCGTCACGGCAAGAGTCGGTGGTGTTCTGGGGAGTGAAGAAACATCTTCCACCACCCATGATAACATCAACAACGCTACCGAGGGGATGGCCCACACCAATCTCCTGAAGAGCGATATTGGACTCAATGTCACGGTCATAGACGTGCGCAACGTAAGAGGCAGGAGTGGCCTAATCATATTAGTTTAGTTAAAGCTCCGCAATCCAATTCATGAGAAACACATACGTGAGTGATTCTGCTAGTAGCGATAAGTCCAGTCTTGTATCCCTGGGCCTTTGCAGCCTCCAAAACAGTTCCGCAAGGCTCGACATCATCATCGATACCAATTGCTCCGTTATAGACCTTGATACCGCAGGAGTACGCAGTCGCAGTGGATGCCGAGTCAGGAACGTAAGAGTCGCTGGAGCGAGTGCGAACCTGGCCGATCATCATTCTATCGATGGGAAGATCGACGGTAGCATTGTTATTCCAGTGCATCCAGTCACGAGCCATAGTCTCTGATGCAGGACCGAAACCGTCACTATAGGTGTAATCAGCATGTGTTGAAGCTTCAAGTTAGCTAGTAATGAAGGCTTACGGAATGACCTGTATTACACAATTAGCTTCAATAATCATTTCAGAAGGATTGACTGGTAGTAACTCACCATGATGAAATTCTTGGGCTTCCTTCCGTCCTTTCCATCCTTTCCACCCCTTCCGGCTTCAGCGAGAGCTGCAAAGCCGCTCAATGCGATCAAAAACAGACTCTTGACGTTCAACATTGTTCCAAGTTATTCAATTGACCCGGTGATTCTCTAAACAAATGAATGAAGAGTGAATGAAGACTGATTGAAAAAGAGTTCCGGCGGAGGAGGGCGAGGAAGAGCTTATAAAAGAGCCAAAAGTACTTAGCCGAATGGTTACGTTCCTATCAGGCATGTAAATTGCCTTCCAGCTTCCTTGATTGTAAATATTGGCCAAGACTGCCATACACCCGCCCATGCCAACTTGATGACAGTGTCTCGGGAACCAACAGAGCGGACTTCGTCGGATTTCCTTAGCTGAACGGCAGCGGGAAAAAGAGGATTTCCCGAGATCCCATGAATTGAAGCACGTGGCATTCTAAAAGGTTTATTATTATTCAACTTATTCGTCTTTCTTCTAGTCAATCTCCGTGTCTTATAGGGTTCCACCGGCCGCTGGCGCAAAGTCGTGATACATGAAAAAGAAGCGTGCCTCCGTAGGCGACTCCGATTGGTCTGTCATAGAATGCCAAGACCACACCTTCCCTCTTCAATCAGTGTAACTCCGACTGCACTTTTTGTAGCGACGTACGTCCCCGAGAGTTACTCTAGATGCTCTACTGACATGATTTGTACCGATAAGGTTGGTTTTCAATTTGTAGACACACGTGCACACGAAATCCCGTTCCTTACGTGCCCTGTCGATGTCAGATATCTCCATTAATCCGGAAGGTGGGACCTGCTTCATCTCGAGCGAGTACCTAAGGGATGTGGATCTTTGCGGGCCTTCATAGACGCAGTTTCAGTAAATATCTCAAGTCTTAGTGGGTGGAGATGGATGCGAGCCGTACCTACTTAGACTGGCTTGATGAGCATCAAGTTCGGATATCTCGGAAGCATCTTGGGATTGATGGTTTGATGGTTTGGTGGGTTTCTGTAAAAGAACTGGAGTCCTTTGAGGGTTTGAAAAGGACTAAAAGAAAGCTGGTTGACGAGGGTTTATATATCGCCTGAACTGCCTGGACACCTTTGTAGACACACACGCCTAAATCTCGGATTGTTTTCCGTATTCGGCCATATTTTCTTCATTCTAGGAAGATCTTGGTATCGGCTCCGAGACCAGTATTGGGCATTGAAACCTAGAGTTAAGGATTCGCAAAATGATATTCCAAACTTCTAGAAGTTGGGAGTAGAATTGAAATGTTCGGCCAGCGATGATCACTAAACCGTTAAGAAACGTCACCGTGTCGGGAACCACTCTTCCCGTGTTACCGCACGGATCAACATGTCAACCAGGTTTCCGGGATCTTTTCCAATCTCTTATCGATCGCACGTTGTGCCTCTAGCCTGAATCAGCCATAAATTGACAGATAACGAAGCCCACGTGCACCAAGCAGCTCATCGAATGTCGAACCTAATGTAGGTACATGTATGTACATGTAGTCAACCGAAAGGACGGATAAAATCATCCAGTATGGAAGTCAACCAAGACTCTGTTCAAGCTTACAGTCGTGCCTCGCTATCTCGTAATTCGATATCTTGGATCTCTTGCTGTCTCGTACGGATCTGCGGGACAGGTACTACTGCCCTTCTCCACCAACAACTATTTGCTGTCTCGTATATTTTCTATCTCGTAGGGGTTTGGCTCCCAGAATACACTAACGACATAACGAGGCGCGACTTTACTACCTAGCTGTGCTTAGGACATGTTTAACATACGTGCCCGATCGATCATCTAGGAGAGATCTAGAAATACGTAGAGTTTGCTTTTGGGGAAGATAGTGGCAGCATTCTTTTAGAATGCTTTGGACAAAGTGCGGCTACCCTGGCAAATAATTCCATGGGCTTAATTAAAAGCAAATTACATGTAGTGGTAGAGAGAAATGCTGCTGGTGGAGGTCTTTTGCCTATAGCTATGGGCGAGCGCCGCCAAACTACATACATAAACACAATCAAAAAACAAGAAGCTGTATCACATGTATTATCTATCGATGAGCTAGACGACCTTTCTTGAGTAATTTAATAAATATATTCATTCTCTTTTCACGGAAACGAGTGATAACCTATGATAGTCTCCATCATGTACAGTCACTCGACAATTAGCGTCAGCCGGCTCAGCCGGAGTCCATTCTTTCCACGTGGCTAGCAAAATCAATGACAAATAAAGCCAATGGAAACTAGATGGATGTCACAGATTTCGTTTCAGCCAATCGGTCAATAAACACTATCTGCTGGTTGCCGAGCTCGTTTCTCCTGGGCTATGTATGATTGGGCGTTTCAATAAGCACTTTCAGAACCCGCCGAGTAGTCAGAAATAGAGATTTTCCGACACAGGTCTTACAAAATACCGCGTCACCTTCATATGACTCCCCCAATCGATAATTATAACCGCGAAAGTTTTCTATCCACTGGCCGGCGTAGCGAGTTTGCAGGGCTTCTCTCGTCATAAGAGCACAGTATCACAGATTATCACTCGAATCGGCCCTGGCGCGCATGCGCATAAGCACATTACCCACTAAACCGCCTTTGGCGTTTCAGGGATATATTTCCTCTCTCGATAAATAGATCTTCAGGGGATTTAAGCATTGAGGCGGTGGAGAAAACAAGGCTACATTTATGGTTCGTTGGTGTCTCATGTAGCTGTAGAACATGTGTGTGGCAGCGCCCCATGTGGCTAGTGAGATATGTCATGTATAGGCCTCTCGCGCACCTCGGACGATATATCTCTAAAGGAGGGCGTAAATATAGGGCTAGGGAAAGGAAGATATCATAGGTTTATTTACAATTTCGGAGTCATTGGTAACAAGAAATGAATTGAAAGGGTGTAAATTCATCGTTTTGTTGAGTGTAACTACATAGCCTGGCCAGCTGGCCAGCTGGTGGCCATGGCTAGATCCGTGATCGTGAAGTAGGGCGTCGATCTTCATCTTGCAATGTGCAAGATTACTGACAGTAGAGGTGCCAACTTTACTGCACTGAACCAGGGCAAGATTCTCGACTAGATTAAACCAGTAGAACAATTTACAATTGTACACCACTGGCTTTAGCGCGCTTAATTGGCCTGAAGTACCATACGCCGCTCCTAGGATCCTGCCTTCCGGTACAAGGCTTCGAAATAAATTCAATTCCGAATGGCCACGTGGGAGCTCGAGCACGAATATATATCTAAATGAATGCAAGCAGAGGAGCTAGAGGCACTTATTCTAGCATAGCTCACGTACCGAAAAGACTCACTCGATAGCTATATAGTTAGTAGAATCTAGATCTTCCGGAGAAATATAAGAAGCGATTTCTTGTTAGCCCTATTTGAAACATTGTAGGTCAATTCGCACCCCGCGGCCGGTATATAAACTTCCGTGCGTACTCGAGATAAATAATAGGTATTAGAAATGTGAGTATTAGAGCCCAATTTCTATTGGATATTATGAAACATTATAGCTATTCATGTCAACTGGAAACATAGAAACTTGCATTGTCCGGCATTTGTTGTCTGCCTCGAACTCTGAATTTGGCTCTTTCTCTGTCATCGAGCACTTTTAGAATCTAGACCCCTGGGATTATCAAGATATTTCGTCAAGGGTGTAATTGCACCAGTCAATTCCTGCAACTTAGATTCGGACTGCATGTCACCTTCATCTAAACTTGAGACATCTGCCAGTAAGTTAGAACGTTAGAACTTTGCTCTTATAGATCCCTAGTGTCTTGTGCTGCATTATAGACATGGTTCCACATGGTGAACTGTCCTGTGCCGAGTGCAAGTAATTACATAAGTAAGCGAAGTCGCTAAAAAAATGAATTTAAGTCATCGAATCTGTTCTCAGGAGCTAGGCAGCTGCAGAGCTGGAGGTATGTTTTGATTCGAAAAGATATACCAAAGGTTGTTACAGGTCTAAACTGAATATCCGATCCTGTAAGAACTCAGGAAGCCTCTCTGCTATACAAAGCCCAATAGTTCCAAAACATGCCTACAAATAAGTGCATTTGCACTTACTGATAAAGAAATGTTATCGCTGTGAAATTTGGGTTTAACTGGATGTGTTCATGTCGCCTACGCATGTACGTACCTAGCTACATGTAGCCATACCATATGCCATATATTAGGTGACTAAGCAAGACAGAATATCCAAATTTGCAAAACTGAACCACGTGGCAAAATGGCGCAACATTAAATATACTTAACCTAAGCACATACTTATATCGCGGAAGACACGGTTGAAACATTACAAAGAACATGTGGGCACAAGAGGGTCGTCATATGAGGATTTGAAGGCTATTCTATCAACCTAACAGTCATCTCTAGCTAGCTCTGTCAACCAATTACTACACAGTGGAAAGCCTAAAGCCTTGCTGGTCGTTGAGGTATTAATTCCACCAATTGCCAACTACACAATCATCGATCTCCTTTAGGAATTTCTTTCTGCCAATGAGAATAGACGCTACGCGAATTTTAAGTAAGGGCTCTGTGCCACTCTCCGCTGTAATGTATATATATGATTACATAGACATTCAAAACTAATAGCCGCCACTTGTCAACAATAAGAATCGTTTCACGTAGTACATAACGTACGTAGAGCTAGAGAGGTAGAGGGTAAATTGGGCGAGACGAAGGGGATGTTAAGTCTTGGGGCTTTTCACTAGCAAATGGATGCCGAGCTTGTGATTGAAATCTGTTTCGTCCTCCGTCTCTGCCAACCCTCGATCTACCACGCTATCACCTACGCATTGGGGATTGTTGGTCCCATCTCCTTCTCCGTCGGTAAACATTCACTTTGGAAACAAAAAATGGCCTAAGAGGCGTCCTTTCGAGCTTCAGGGACTTATTATGGCACAGTGCAGCCCGAACCTCAAAAGCGGGCCGGCCGGAATGGAAGTGTGGCAATGTCGAAATATGATGGCCTAGACTCTTCAATTGTTTCTCTGTAGCCCGAGTTTGAACGTTGACTTTTCGGTGCGTAGTGACGCTTTCGCTGACACGATGCCTATATCCCGATTGCAGATCATTTGACACACGATTGATCGAGGCCTAGGTGTCAAGGCTAGTAACTGCACATAAAACACTAAAATATTCGAAGCAAAACAGGATACTAACATCTAGTTTACTAGTCCAACAAACAGCACTTGCTTTGAAGTCTGGTAATATATTTATATCTATTCTCACGCGCAGCCCGCCGCCCCATCCGTGCCTACCAATGAGTTAGAGAATTCTCTATCAGATATAATCCGATGAAGGCTGTGACCCGGGATAACTTATATTCTATTTGGAGGATATACATGCATTATACACTAATTTTGTCCGACACAGAAGCCTAATATCTGGTGGCGGGCACATCTACTGCAAGTGATACTCTCAGGGATCTTCACCTGCAGATGGTTTGGGGGGCAAGTTTATGCGGGATAGGTTATTGGTTTTTACTGCAGTTTCAACCGCTCAGTACATTCGGGCCCTACTTCATCCAACGTCTTCAAGGCTGTGGTGGGTCACGGTGGCTCATAGAGTGGCGTAGGAGACCGAACCGTCGAGAAAATATGTCAAGAAGAAGCTATGATAGGGCTTAGAGTGCATCAAATTTTCCGGGTCTTAGTAACCTGGATTGGCGGAAATCCGTACCATGGATTTCGGACGCCAAGGACGAAAATCTCAAGTAGGACAGCAGGGAGGCAAACATCTGGGAAGCTTGGCTGCATGGATCGTGCCCTCCATCTACCTGCTTTCGAGGTGTGCTTTAATGCCAAAGATCTTCTTCTCTATTTGTGGTTCTACCTCCTTAAACTGCGGCTGCGATAATTCTGGAGGATAAGACTAAGCTTAAGAGATCGAATGAGCCACGATTGAAGTTCTAGCGCAGTAAAAGAAATGCAGATTGCAATTGTATGTCAAAAGATTATTTGGTTAAGTTTTGATCTCGATATTCTATTCATGATATCTAGTAGATCTATATTAATAACTAACTAACGCCACGTCAGGTACAAAAAACAATAAACCAACCCAATCAACCTTCCCCAACAAGCAGTTTACTACAAATCTTCTGACTTACTTCCCAACGTGTTCGGCCTCGATTGGAGAATAAAATAAAGATACATCTGAGCCCGAGCCAAAAGTTCGAGACCACCAATGCTTCTGCGTCTCAGCATAGCCTCTGTAATCTTCTGAGGAAGGAGTATTTACAGCTGCGCACATAATGCTGATTCTGAGGACTAGCTCCCTTCAATCTACTAATCAAAAATCTGATAAAATGTTTGGATCAAGGCACATCAATAAGAGATCTCATAGGAACGAACGGCATGTTAGCGGGTCGCTACCAGAAATTTGCGCATCTGGGTACTAGCCAGGGGTTATACTGTGGCTGGTGCTCACGATTGATATAAAAATTCGCTTTTTTGCAAGCACATCCCTTACCCTAATCTTTTTATAAGTCACTGTTTCAATATCGTGGCTAGGATCAACGTTTGGTGTTTGGTGTGGCGCGCGCGCGGTAGGGGTTTTGCCAAGAGCGGCCCACATACCAATTAGAGCATATCTCTGCCACGTGACTAAGCTATTTTCCTGCCTTGCGCTTGCGCTTATTTTGATGAGTTTCATGCTCTTCTTCCGGTACGACAGACATGGGGAGCAGTTATTCTATGACGAGTCAAGCCACTTGAAAGCTTTAAGGTAATGATCGTGGCTAATTTCCGCACGAACAGTACCTGCATTAGACCCGATCAGTAGTTGTCTTCTACTGATCTAAGATAAGTACACGCTGTTGAATGTAGTTTAACATCTCAATGGCTATGTATTTTGATGTTTGTGCGGACAACGTGGGACCTCTTAGATTAGGTATTTGCATCATAGCCACAATAAATTGCTAGTATAGTCTATTGTACCTCTGGGAGAGTCCCGAGATCTACGTTACTGGGCCCGAATTTGTACCCATTTAGATCCCACGTTAGTACTGTGCTTGCTGGGACCATTTGTGTAACCACAGAACGCGATCTTGTCGCCTATTCAAACCCTGAAAAACCGGAACGGGACGTTGCTATCGATCCCCAGGTTCCGAGATCTAGATAGCTTAAACGCAGCCGAGAAGATCATATCAATCTATTCCAGAGATCGAGTCATATATCTATTTTACTTTGCTCAGGCAATTGAACTATCGAGCTGAATAAACCACTCGTTATGACTCTGCAGTGGGGTACCTTTGGGCAGCTGCAGGTAAATATGTACATGATACATCACAATCTCAAGGGTTAGGGGTGGGATCCAACATGGGTTAGGGTTAAATTTCTTTCTTTTGGGGCAAGATCGACGGTTATAATCCCAAGGATAGTAACATCTGAGTCATTTCCAAATATTCAACGCAAGTAATTATATTATAAAAAAATATTAGCGTGTCTCTCTTCCGCCCGATGATCGGCGAGGAGGAGTTTCGCAGTCGGCAGTTTTCCAAGAAATGTCGTTGTTGCGGGAATTATATTGATTTATTAACTCGTTAAGCGGCGCTTAAGCCTCACTAGTACGTCGTCTATGTAGTCATACATGTACTTCTACATGTAGTTCCTATCTTGAGGACGTCGCGCGATCCTGTGAGCACCTAGTACAGTCTTCTTGCTACAGAGCCCTATGCCGATACTACTATATCAAGTGGTTTCAATGCTGTATAGTACGATTGAGAAATTAAAGTGTTTTAGAGTCATGATATGTCAATCAATGACCTAATTAGGATACATACATATACATATACGATAATTATAGGTGAGGTCTTCCGTTTACTGTTCTGTGAATATCGTTTTCTCCACTCCTCTTCTGCGACTCCAATTGGCATTCTAATTGGCAGTCAGACAGTCACAAGGAGAAATAAACGGCCGCGGATGTCTGCACTGTACCTACGCCATATTTCACAGTCAGACAAGAATAACACCATGCATGCTGAGACAGACGTGCCAATTGACCAATCTCAATTGCAATGATTGATCCATCTGAATCAGTAGTTACAACTGCGATGCCAAGAGTAGGTGAGTAAAACAACTATACCCGCGTATAGTTCCTTCCTTGTAACTCTGTGACCCTGTAACCTATGCCCGGCCGCGGCCACAGATATCACTACCACCGTCACCGTCACCGTAGCCATATCCACCTCGGAGACCGTCCGGCCTCGATTGGACCCGAACTTCAAGGAAGAAGCATTACTTTCTTTCCAACCTGAAACCTCGGGCGAATGACTGGTGCGCTGACTGCGATGACCATACGAGGAAACACTCCCGTATGGCAAGGCATAGGAGGTAGCTAGCTAGCTTGATATGATTGTAGCAATGTATTAGCCATACCGGCGCTCTTCTGATGCGATGATCGATCCATCAATCCCCATCTCGCGGTGGTGCGGCCGGCGTGTTGATCGCTGCGTATGTAGCTAGCAAGTACTGTCATGGAGCTTTCCCGTGCCACTAAGCGTGCTTTTGATATCACTCGTTGCCGCCAAGCCAGCCCACCCCCGGCATCTCGTCTACAGGCACAATGGGTCTCGATTAGACGTTCGCTAAAATAAGCGGCGGAAGGAGGTGGAGAAGTCGAGTCCGGAGGGGAGGTGAGAAAAGGAGGGCCATGTATGTAGGAAGAGGATATGGTGTAGCAAGGCCGATCGACGGATGACGATGGCCTGGAAGCTCTCTCTCTCTCCCCCTCCCTCCCGACCAGACAGACGGACAGGCAGATGTCAGAGATTTGTTCCTCATGCCATTGCGCCATATCATGGGAAGCATCCAGCTTGCGCACCGTGCATGAATCTGATCCAATCTGATTTGATGCTGTTGGTTTTGTGTTTTTGTCTTCTAATCTGTCAAACCTGGTACTACTTTACCGGCGTAGTAGGTACAGGTAGGTAGGTAGGTAGGTGGAGTGGAGTAGAAGCGCAAGAAGCGCACATGTTTTTTTTTCGACTCCCATGTTTCCCCAGTTGAAGGAGGTCAGCAAAAAAAAAAAAAGAAAAAAAGGAAAGGGAAGGAAAGGAAAGGAAAGGGGAAAAAGAGCCTCACCAGCATGCACGCATCATCCGCCGGCTAACTTACCCATCCATCCACTGCACCCATCCACCACTGACACCCCTTCCCTTCCCTCCCACACATCCTACCCATGGGAGTTGGGGTGTCTGGGATATTGAGATGGAATGAGTGGGGATGATCTGAACCCCACTACACCCACCCAACGTCCCCACTCCAGATCGGCGACACAGCCCTAATTTCGCGTATCTAAATCTAGCGCCGTCTCTCCACCCAGGGAGGGTCCTCGGCAGCGTCACAAACGTCGGTCCCCCCCTTCGCTTCAACCTATGGACTCGCCACGACGTTGCCTATGGGGTAGGTTTCTACATACTACCTCGCCCTTTTCAATCCAATGTCCTTGGTAACCTACCTACACACACGGTGGACCCATCTAGGTAATCCTTCGCAGCTTTCCCCAATGCCCGTTCCCAATGCACCCCACCCTCCCTCCCCCTAAGCGTAAGTTATGCCCTTTTCCCTTGAAACGGTTTTATCTGGCTGTTCTTGCGTTTCCTTCTGTAAATTACCCCTCTCAATCTGGACCTGTCAGTGCAGTCAGTGCAGTCAGTCAGTCACATCAGCTGGAGCACGTGCACCGCCTCAAAATACGGCGGTGGCAGATGATGCCCGCATATGTTACTAGCTAGGGTGTGCAGTGGGAAAGGGCAACAAAAAAGGGTGCCAATGATCGAAGCATGTTCATGTAGGTACCACTAGAGGTAACGACCGCTCGCCCGACCGGGTTAGTAACCCGTTTCGGGCTTCAACGTCTGATCTAACTCTCTCGACCTCTCACCACTCTTTTTGACCTCTCCCTTTAATCGATCCCTTCTTTTCCGTTCCTCAGCCCCAGGCCGGTTTCGAAGGCCCGGGTGGTATGTTAGAGATCATGCAATGCACAAATGTGAGTCAATGGGAAGAGCTCTTTTCGGTTTTAAAAGTAACAGGATTCAATTGAAAGGAGAAAAAATAACTGAGCTAAGCTAGCTGTTCCACATTCGGAAGAAAAAGAAAAAAACATATAAAGTGCCAAGACATAAATATTGCATTGCATAGAAATACACCATCAATCAACCTCCCCCATAATCTAAGTAAAAAAAAGCAGTTTGACTCGATCTAGCGAATCCCCATAAAATCCCGTCTAAGTGTATGTCTAAGAAAAAACAAAAAAGAAAAACACCCAAATTAGGACTGGTGGTACATGAGATAGTAATACAATATCCACGAATGGTAGAAATCGAGAAATAACGAAATAGAGTACATAAAACAAAACACAAACTCAATCAAGGCCTCGAACTGAAGCTGTAAATCTCGACAGGTCGAATATTTATTCAAGCTCCAAGGTGAAGTCATAAGCTGCGCTATCATCGATCGAGGTGTAAGGGCCTTGAGAATAGTTGCGGCACTCACTCATATCGTACAAGTATGGTTTGGGAGCGGTAGGCATTGGTATTTCCGGAGTAGGTTTGGGAGCAGCAGGTGAAGGATTAGGACCTTTGGGGTGGACGCCAAAGTTGTTGAAATCGATATTGATATCTGGGGTGGTGCTCGAGTTCCCTGAAGCCCATCTTCCGCTGGGACGTTGGTACTCGTAGTAGCTGCAATTTGCACGTCCACAGACACCAGCCTGGAGTACCCTCTCGTATCTTGATGCTCCGCTGCAGTTGCCAGCACCATCTCCCTGTGAGCAGCAAGCCATAACAAGCTTGAGCTCGCAGCCGCAGCCGCTGTATTTGACAACTTTGAAATGGCACATGGTGAAAGGTTTGAGTGAAGTTTGGATCTAATTGAAAGAGGATCTTGATGGGATGGTGAAATTGATTGATATGATTGAGATCAAGGTATGGGAGTTGGGTAGTAGTAGTAATGAATCGATGTTTGAGAATGATAGAACTGGAGTTGGAAGCGTGAAGGGCGGTAGGCGCGTTTAAGTATCGGATGCTGTGAGTATGAGAAGGATAGAGAGACTGAAAGATGGAGGGAAGCTTCTGTCTTTAAACGCGGTTTCCGACATCAGTAGAATGACCGAGCTTTGAACATACTCAATCAAATGCGCAAGGCGCACAGTGATTTCCTCCGCCGCATAGTTGTAAATTCTACTTCGATAGAGGTCACAGAAATGTTTTCGACCGATCTCGGACAGATATCTAGCGTACCGTGATCTCGGAAGATTACATGTAACCATGGTGCCCAAGCTTCGCCCTAATGACGTCCATTCTTGCAGGAAGCTAGGTAAATTTCGACATATGGTCTATCTGAGGCTTCCAAACCGTTTCTTCGAACCTCGCCGCACCCTTTGGGCTTGTGGTTCATGTGTGCGTTATAGAGATTCTCCGAGAGTTCACAAGGCAATAATCCCTAAAATTTGATCTCCAGTGCGAGGCTACCTCAGGTGACATACGTCCGGGGGGTTATGAGTGAAAGGAAAGTTGGGATTGGATGGGTTTCAACTGCATTGAAAACCGTTAGAACGTGTAAGAATAACCGAGGATTGACTTCCAGGATACAAAGGTACCAGTAAGTTACTGACCATAGTTCAATAATTGCTAGGTCCCCCAGTGGTCTAAACACTGGAGTAAAAATTTGACCCCCGCCACCGTAGGCAGTGACAATTGGTGTGCCAAGCCTCCTCCTTCCTGGCTTTTGACCTCACCGGCTAGACTTCTAGATCGTTTTAAACCATGGAACTGGGAGGGTACTACTGAAGTAGACGTTTTAGGTATTTAGGCATGATGCACCTCCCCTCCTCTTTCGTTTAGTAATAACACATCGAGTAAAACAATTTGGGTTGGTATAGAGTAGTTGAATGTAGTAAATTTGGTTGTCGAGGCGATAGATAATACCGGGCACTCCAACTAACAAAGGGGATTCATGCGTTGAGTCTCTTAACATAAGCTCCGATCTAGAATTAGACGATTATTTTGTGGCGGGGTTGAGTACTTGGTGGTTATTGTTTCGACTTCAACATACTTTGTATGTAGTTAGCCATGGATACATAAGCAAGCAAACAAGTTCAAGCCAAAAATTTTTACCAAAGCCACAACTTCTCATCTTTTCTCTATTACCTTTCCCCTGAGGCTTAACAAACTCGGATCCTGCCCTGGCGGTGTGTGGCGCGCAGGCGCCAACGTTTGTGAACTACATGATACGCGCCCACAATGTGGGCCGCCAAAAATAGCCGCTCAGATCAGGGGAAGATCTCGCTAGCTAGTCCCATTTCCCCATTATTAAAGGTCTCGAGTCGGGAATCTGATGAACGATCGGAGAGAACACGAGGAAGGTAGTCTTTCAAAGAGATAATATTGCTGCCTTAGAAAGATTTCGAGTTAACATCCACGTGTAGAACGAGACAAAGCAAAGTCGAACAACATTTACCTAAAGTCAAGTACCTGCATGGCAGATTAACGTGTGAAATATTGTCGCCACCGATAGATGATTAGATAGGAAATAGCCGATCGTTTGGCTGACGGTCCAGTGCAGCGTTGATTTCATCTATCAAGCAGTTAGTCATGGGTTGACTGAGCCTCCAAACCCCACAAAAGGAGACACAGATACCTATTGAGATATCTGCCTAAATAACAATACCAGTAAGTCGAAGGAGACATGAACATACTTTCACATGGTTCTCAGCGCCATTATTGTGCTAGCTGCTACCACTGGCTGAAATTTATGGCACAGCAAGCCAATCAGGACTGTAGCGGACAGAGCCTCACACTAGTAGCTAGGAAAATATATTTCTCGGGTTCGATGATATCTCGGTGGCAAATCGCTATGACGTTAATGAGTTGTATGTACTTGATCTAATTGAATGGAAGCTGAACATAACCAATGATTCACTAATATTGTTGCCTGGAAATTAGTCCATGCAAACATGACAGTTCCTTGCAAAGACTTTCACGAACATACTTATGTGTAGGTAAATGTGCGGTTACTTCCTAATAATATTGGAATGTTCGTTTCGTATTTCTTTGAGTTCCTTACTTTAGTGAAATGGCGAGCTCGTTCGTTCGTTGTAAAGGCTGATACAGATAGGCAGCCGCGGTCCTAGTGCGGCGCAGGAACGTTATATTAGCGAGTTTGATGGAAGCGCCTTGATTGCGGGGAACGATTGGAAGTATCGAGGAGCGAGTTAAAGGCCCTTACCCGACACCCGAAGGTATAATATCGTAGATATAGAGCTTTGTAGATTGGCGGTACAGTATTGGATCTTTTGGCAAGACATTCTCCCAAACGATAAGATCAGATAAGATAGTAGCGGCAGGTACCTATTATTAGTTATATGTCAGCAAAGGCCCAGATCAATTGCAAGAGGAATGTATATATATACCAAGTAATTAATCCTTTGTAAGAAATTCCTTTCAAGGCTTTAAGTTCTTGAAAGGAATGAGCGCATCAATAACAATATAAGAGGATGCTGCCATCCGGACCGCCATTAAAAAATGAATGTCAGGCATATGAAATTTCGAAAACTCGTAATCGGAGAAGTAATTATTTTCTCTCCCTGAATATCTTTGTCCTCAAACATGATTGTTTCGAATTCCAGACCTCTACAGAGCCTGAGGACTTCTTTCACTTCCTAGTTTGGTTTTTTAAAAGTCCATGCCGGTGAAAATGGTTAAAATGCTGCAGTAATACCGCGGCATTCTTCGGAGGACTGTTGATTTTGCCCGTTAGGTGTTGTGGCTAGTATTAATAAGCCTTCATGCTAATATTACATGGCGTTCCGGGTATGGCCATAAATGAAAGGTCTATAACAGTATGTAATTCGTAGACGAGTGAGATAAGCGAAAACCACATCTCAAACATGTCCGGGATCTACATGACCAAGCGAGAGGAATTTCTGCAGGGCGATGTCACACAAGATCAGACCTCGCGATTGATTGAGTAACATCCGACTTTAAAAGTTCCCGATAAACTCTCCACGGTATTTTAAAGTGCATGCTTTGATTATGCGAGTCGTACCTTGTTACTTCTGATGTCAGTTCGAAATATCCGGGTATAGATGGGTGTCTCTCTCCACTGAAATCACATCTCATAGACCCTAGAGAGTATATACCGGTACATGAGGGGATGGAGCGAATGAAATAAAGATGGAGCTCCGCTGATTTGATATCTGCTCTCGGGCCCAGACACTCTGAGGCAAAATTATGAACCTTTGGTTAGGCAAGCGGGCACCGTCTGTCTCTGTACCTGCACGCTTTCATGCAAGCAGAGGTTTCAGAGACGCCTCGTAGATCTAGAAACGATTGATCAGCAGTGAACTGTCCAAGCTTTATATGAGGGCCATCGAGTTTGGGGATACTTTTCCACGTCGCAATAAACACATGTGTGTTTCAGCGTAACTTGGAAGTTGAAACAAGCCATTGGCCTTTAAGTTAAAGTTTCATATATGGTGATCGACCATGGTGTTAACGTTCATATGATACCCAAGACTCAGGCGATCCACGCGTGAGGCTTTGAGAAATGGTGACTCTGTTGCAAGTAGTATGTTCTGTAAGCATCACGACAAAGTGTGGTTGTTTCAGAATGAAAAACGGACGAGTGAGGAGGTTACATGTATGTATATGCTCTAGCATAATCGAGTGATGCGACAAGATGCGAAATTCGAAAAGTGAGGTAATGCAAATATGAAAATCCATAATGCTGGATGATCGGCTCTAGCTCTCGGCACATGTTCAGGCTGACGTGCTGTTCCTAGAAGTACATACCGGTACATCAATCAAATATACCAGCACACAGCATATGCATACATGTACTTACTGCATACGTTATATATATAAGCATACATGTAATTATATAAACTTCAAAAGAAAACTCACTTCATTGATCTTACTTCTTATCCCTTAAACTGTACCGAGCCTCACAGTTTTTTTAGGCCTGGCGATCGTCCCCAAGTAGGAAATCAGAACTCCTGGAATAAGTTGATATGATACAGATCAACCACACAGCGCTTCAGGGCTAGATCTAGAGAGGTGATATTGGTACCCAGAGCTAGAGCAGTATTAGCAACAAATCAAATCTTGATGTAGTAATAATGCTACCCACCATAGCTAAACATCCGTACCTTGAAAACCGGAGGAGTTACACTTGAAAGATAGAAAAATGCGGGTGTTTAAGGTTCAACGTCATTGTGGCCGTCGATTCACTCAATGATCGGCACCGCTTCAAAGATTATGTCCTGAATTCGAAGTTGACAGAATACGAAATCTGAAAGTACCCTGTACATTAACTGGTCGTATACTTTTATGTATACATATGTAGCTAGATCCCGGGACCCCTCAGAGAACACATATTAGTTTGAACTTACATCATGGGCAAGAGATAAAACTTTATATCGAAAATTAACAGCCTACTTCGCTACCAGCTTCTTAATCTTAATTACGATACCATAGGTATCTCCCAATAACTCGATGGTTGCGATGAACAAAGCTAGGCGTAGTCTAGACGTCGACGGTGCCGGTCGTTATTGCGCTATTATCTTGCTTTCCTTTGTGGTGGAAAAGATGTAAAGATACGTATACGAAAGGTCCAGGGGCTGTTTATCAAACTTTTCCAATTTTTATCGAATCAAACTGTGGCCGACAATCATCATAGATCGTCGATAGAATGACACTTAAGCCGCACAGGAGGCATACTAGTTTGTGGTGTGTGTGCGTGTGTTGGTGACAAAACCTTTGGCACTGCGGCTGGCTTTTGATATGTCAGTGAATTTGAAAAATCAAGATAAGTCTAGGTCTTCGTCTCGTTTACTTACGCTTCTGCACCTTTGTGAAATCGAAGGAAAGATGAATAGATTCGTCAAAATCTACTATAGAATTCGGACCAAGGAGGCCAATACTGAATTTGATCCTACCACCATGTATCAACGGCAAACGCTCCAGTTAATAAAGAAGCATCTCCCACTGGCACTATCAACTCGGTGCCTTAAGTCAATAGTGTTTCTTGCGCTTACCTGCTTACCGCCACATACGCCCTTAACTTCAAGGCAGTACTGCATTGATAGATCCACCGAAACAATGTATCGAGATAGCCACACCAATGCCATCAACCAAACACTTTCACCTTCTGTTGTAATGTCCTTAACTGAACACAGCCTCTACAATCAAGCATGGAGTGAGTCAAATAGGTTTTACTACAGTTATATGGGCAGCTATATGGCTAGCTATATATATATGAGCGGTACTCACCGAATCTCAATTTTCGCCGCTTCTAGAAGAAGCCCGACCACTCCATCCAACGGAATCATGGTAAACCTTAGTTGGAGATTTCACCGATAGGTTGCTCCTCTTGTCATTATGGTAATATTTGACGCCTGGCGCGCGCTCCTTACTCGGCCACCACCGCCTCTTCTTCATTCTCCTTCGGACTGACTTTTCCAAGCTATGTATTCATTGCTAGTACGTTTCACAAGCATAAGGAAACAAAAAAATAAAGAAGAAAAAACAGTAGTCCAAAGCTTACTCTCCTCGTGCTTGCCTGGGATATCGACCTAGTTCTGGTTCTCCATTCCGTGGCCCAAATAGTTTTGTGTGTACAAGGTACGTATATACTTACATAGCTATATAGACGCTTCTCATCATACTACCGATTTCAATTCAACCTTACAATGAATAAGCGTCAGCATTGCACTTCTTTATAGGCGATGGTGGCTGCGCTTAGTGCTTAACCTTGCTTACTTGCATCCTCTCCGATGGCAGGGTGTTGCACGGTGATATGATACCTGTTCGTATTAACCTAAAGTGTGGCTGCCCAGTAGGTTCTCCATACATGAGTTCAGCATGCATGCCGTATTCTATCCCATAAGGCAATTCAGGCACAAGCGTGCCTATGCTTCGTTGCACGTGGTGAGGTGACGGTGCATACACTAGAGTACCTAGGTATAGCTATATATGTGATATGTGTTGCCTGGCAGCTGGACGAATAGAAAGATGTTAAGACTACTAGATGCTCTTGGCCGCGTGGATTGAAACAAGAAGGAAAGAGGAAATCCAGTTACAATCAGGTAGTCCTTCGCTGGTTGGGTAGCCATTTCGATGCGTATGCATATGTACTGTGGTAGGCAAGCCATCAAAGGAATTAATCTTTCAAGGCGTGATTTTGTTGAATTTCCGATTATCAAGATTCTTACGTTTGGTTTTCATTCACTCGCAACTGCTGAGGGTTAACGAATATAGCTGGTTGATTAATCATGTTCGGAACATGTACCATCAAGTTGTCAAACAAATTTAATGTTTCTACAGTATCTACTAACTTTAGTTCCTTCAAACATTTTTTCTATATTTATCCTACTTATCACAGCCGGCAGAAGCCTTCGACCGCAGGTTCTGAGATTTGTTGGATTGAGAAGTTGACTAAATGTATGGTAATGTCCCAGCGCGGTCTACCTAAGCACATGCATATTTAGGAAGTTGTGAGACCATAGAAATAAGTTTGACTAGAAAGCTGCGCAAAATGGACATTTATGCAACGGTTTTGTTTTTTTGATCAAATACCTCCCTTTCAAGCCTACTAGGGTCGGCGGATGGAATCAAATTCTATTATTCGATAAGGAGTACTTATCATGATCAGATCGAGAGCCTATACATCCCTCACAATCAAGTTTTATGATCCATCGTCTATATCATCTTTCTCCTCTTATCTTTAACCCCTCAATTCCCCTCAAAACCACCCCTTGTTCCAATTGAGATAGAGCATTTGTGATGGTTGAGGTTGGATGGGCGGGATTTTGACTTGTCATTGGACGGTTTGGGATACTTCGGCGGTTGCTGTCGGCTAATCCCAGCCAATGATATCTGAGTAGAACATTCTGCTGGGGGCTTGGCGCGAACAATTTGCAGCGCCTATGCCGCCTGTCAAAATAGGAGAGTCTGTGCTGTAAAGGATCCGACGGAAGCTGGTATTCCAGATTTATTTGTGGATATTTTTCTCTTCCTGTTATGTCTCGCATGACCTATAAGCATTAAAACCTATGTATGTAGGATGGCCATATGGTATTAAAGTAATGTGTGGGGGGTATGATGGCCCACAATTTAGATCAACGTAAAAGACTTTATAATATACATTGAATGTAGCTATATTACCATGGCTATGTACTTTACTTACGCTATGTGGATAAAAGTGTCGACAGAGTTCCTATAGCTAATGCATTTCTAAAGTCTTAAATCATGAATTCGAACGTGGCACGACAATGCGACTGTACGGCGAAGTCTGCGGGGAGCATATAGCACGCAATCAAAGGCAATATAATATTTGAAAGCTTTTCGATACTAGTCAGCCATGAGCTCTTAACCATTCCTTCTTCTATTCCCCTTGACAACACCTTGCCCTAACCAACTAAACCGCCTCACCATGGCGACCCACCCTTCGAATAGCAGGATCCAGACACCAGGTGATCGGTATCACTTTGATCTGACTTGTATTATCTACTACTAATGGATCCTCGGGGCAGCTGACCAGAAAGTAATTATAAGACCGGTGTTGCGCTGAATCATTGTCATCGTCGTAAAGACTTTTAGCTAGCTAAATCAATTGTACTCTAAATAAAAATGAACAGCCAGGAGCTAAGTTGAAAATTAAATTTCTTTTTGCCTTAGCGCTTTCTAGTTTGGTGGTTCGCCCTGCATGCGCAGGCTCAACACACCAACCATGTTATAATTACCGCTAGAGTGATCGATCGGCCACAAAAGCATTGTCTATGATCTCTATGATGTATCATATCAAGCACATATAGGTACATGTACGTACATGTACTCACAAACTGAATAGTTATTTTCCTTAAAAAAGACGCACTTTCACGCATCTCATTCATACGTTATAATTATGGGAATAAGCATCATCAAATGTCACTCATATTACTTGTTAACTAGTGTTGGGCCTCATACATGCGCATATGCGCATACACTAAGTTCTCTCCAAGCCAGTGAGAAGTAAGGAGCAGTTTATTAGCCGATGTTCAAGGCTTTGCACTGCCTAGAATAAGGCACATCGGCTCTTAGGGATATGTGGCTGTAAAGTACTCTACATATGTATGCATCTATGCGCATGCAGAGTTAGCGCTGTAAGCCCCGTGAGAATGATGCTCGCGCTTGACACTAGTGACGAATTACAGACATGTACATGTACTTGCATGTTCGATCACATTGATGTACATGTGTACATACAAGTATCTAAGCAATCTTTTTTTCTTTTTGATGGCCATATCTCAGGTTCCATATGAGCAGTTCATCGCAGCTGTTAACATGCTATATATCACCAATTCTATAAAGTAAGTACAAGCTGTGACTTACCCTCCATGCTACGTTTGTTTTTGGATGTTTAAGCAATATGTGGTCTTAGAATAATAATCCTGAGTGCAATCTTACCAGCTCGCCAGTTAATTCTAGGTTTCAATCCGAACTTGCGTCGAGAGCATCAATGAGATTACCTTCCTTCCTTCCTTCCTTCCTTCCTAGCTAGGCCTGTCTCACCTTTAATCCCCACCTTTCACCACTCTTGGTACCTACCGCGCAGGTAGTGGGATGTTGCTTTTCGATTTGGTAGAGGAGGAGTCTCATGTCCAACTAGAGGGGCTTAGAAAGCTTTGTGTTAACCAAATTTTGCTCACCCCCTGCGTTTAATCACCTCATTTGTTGACTTCGCCCTCGATGCGGGTTCGCATTTTCCTTTCTTTGCTTTCTCCACTCCTTGCCGCCTATTCTACCTACCAACAAGAAATATAGAGTCACGATTCTCATACGTCTACCTAGAATCTCTAACGGTACTAAGCTTGAAGCAGAAGGCTCGGCAGATAGAAGTATTGATTAGAAGCCTCGGCTCTCTTTCTCATTCATTGACTTGGTTGACATCGAGCTACAGGGTCAACTTCTACGGGAACAAGCCTCGGCCTCGCTCACCTCCGACACAACCGGATCATTCTAGATCTCCCTCTTCGTCCACTCTACCTTTTTGTTTTCTATCAGCTCGTCCTGGATCGCAAATTTTCCTTGGGACCAGAGTATACTTGAAGTTCCCTAGGCTCCAATCTTCAAGTTTACTCGGAGCGTTGGCCTTTCGGAACACGTACACCTTAGTTCATCGATCGCGACCGGTTCACGGCTTTGCACGCACGAAAGACTTTGCACATACGAAAGAAGATATTCTAGTCTCCTCTATCGCCCTTCATCATAGATAGACGTACTTCGTTTTTTTTGAGTTTCACACTCTTGTATGCATGATGCCTGTGTATAGCTCCTGGTCAGAGGTCATCAGATTTAACCAAAGTGGCCATTTTTAACCCCCTCCTCCACCACGAACTCTGAAGGCGGCAACATGAGGCTTCGTATAATATAGGTTTCTCAATAGGGAGAATAACTCCATAATCTTATATACCGAAAATATCGATTTTCACAGAATTTTGTGGGTGAACTAGAACGTCAAGTTTGTATCGCCATATGGGTTCTTGGCCAAAATCACGAATCCTTCTCGTACTAAGCCACGTAGCTCCTTCAATAACTGTCGCGCCGCTATCAAATTTACAACGCTGGGCACTTATAAATACATCTACTTGTCCCTATAACACCAGACGTTTATGGTGTTAATGCGTCGTGGGCAAAAGCCACGTTTTGGTTGCTTCTGGCTCGAACCCGATCATTCATGTCACCGCATTGTATCTACAGCTACATGTTAGAGTGCAGGTGCACTCGAAATCGAAGTCGATTAAGTCTAAGATACCCCTTTTCAACTTACGTAGTAATTACTAGTCGTGATCAAGAAGTGCTGCAATTTCTAAGGCCAGTTCATCTACCTATTTCCTCTCATTTGACTTCTTTTCCTCTTTGACTAGAACACAAAAGGATTCATTCAACTTCTTGTCGGTCGCAATATTTACCGCCTTTTACTATCTGCGTCCCTTAAATCGATGCTTGCGCTGAGCACTCGCACGAGATCCTAGGCGCGGTGAATGACATTAGTCGGCTGGTTTTGTTACACTAGGCCACAACATGTCTAGCACGGGCGTTTATCCTTGAGTGTTAGGGCTACTTCGGGTATCGCGGTATGCTCGATAGCTAGACGTTCTTGGCGCGCGCGACCTGTACCGCGATCCCCGAGACAGCAGACGGGATGGAATCACAAAACCAAGCGCGAATTGCATTGTCGGAGGAGAATTTGATTCGCATTGGGTCTGATATATTGCTTTTATCATCTGCTATCATGTCTTATTTTGTTTGTAGTAATCTCTCTCAGATGTTTTTTTCTGGTGTTCTTGATCGTTGACTGCTGGGCCACATGAATACTTCTGTCGACGACGGGAATTGGGAGGAGTATCATACATCATCGAACCACCGGGATATAATAAGCATTATTTTACAAGAGGTATTTGGAGAAAAAATTGGACGGCTTTTGCGTTTCAGTTTTTGCTTTGTTTTCTCAAATGCCTTTTGGGCCGAGACTCAAACAGTGCAACTGGCCACAGAACGCAGCCACTGGCAAGGCAAATTTGTTAGTTATAATACAGCGAAAGCTTGCTATAACGGTACGCTCGGGACTGGAATTTGGTACCGTTATAGAGAGATTACCCTTATATAAGAGGTGATTGTGCTGAAATCCGGGCAAAAAGGACCGAGAAGTACTACCGTTATAGAGAGATTACCCTTATAGAAGGTACCGTTATAGCAAGCTTTCGCTGTATTGACATGCTAAGTCAATGTTTTAACGGTAAAAGACTACAATACTATAGACCTCTTTGATATATATCTAGGATACCATAAATTATGCCAACAAGGACCTAGGTTTCATGGCCAAAACTGTGAAACAAAATGAAAAAAGAAGTTCTACTTTGGGGTGTTCTTTCTCTAACCTTCTGCCATTTTTTTACCCCACCTTTGGGGGCTGTATTCAAGGAGGAAGGTTGACTGCTGCTAGCCGTAGAAACCGCCTAATGTACCCACTAAAATACCAGTTAAAAATCATAGAGCTTTCCAAATGACCTTGACAGATGTAGATCATTGAATTTACAGCTGATTTTATTTTTTATTTTTTTATTGATAGTGAAGTGGTGAGATCTTTAATGCATGCTCCATTTGCCAATAACCCGTTCAATAATGTTACACAGTTGACCGTAGAATCTACGGTGATATTTTCACTGCTTATACTGTATGGAAGACCGTAGACTCTACAGTGCTCTTTCTGTTGCTTGTGTTACACAGTTCACCGTAGAGTCTACAGTGCTCCTCCCAATACTTATACTGTATTGGACACCGTAGACTCTACGGTATTATTTTCATCGATAGCACTATGTGGAAGACCGTAGTCACTACGGTCTGGAATTAGTTGGAGTGAGTTAGTTAGGATAAGTTTAGGTTAGTTAGAGTTAGATCTTTGTTACATGTGCTGGTTGCCATACATATCATTCTAGATATATATGACAAAAAAACCGCAGAATTGTAGTCTTTTACAAATATTTTAATCAAGGGTAGCAAAGCCACGAAAACTTATTTACACAAATATATTTAGGTTCGGATCATATCATGTCATCCCATCTATAATCAACGTCTGCTAAGTCGTCTGTTGGAAGATGGTCGTATCTACTTAACCATGGTGTAGTGCATGAGATGATATGTAGACACTTCTTTTGAGTACGTACCGCCCTCATGATCAGCCAATGCATCATCCTTTCGTCTTGTTATATTTATCGATTTCTATCACCTCCGGCCGGCCGCAGCACCGTTGAGGTCGGTACATGTAGTGAGCAAAGAAAAGAAATTCGCATGTA
The DNA here is from genome assembly GCF_020137385.1 of Morchella sextelata. Taxonomy (NCBI): domain Eukaryota; kingdom Fungi; phylum Ascomycota; class Pezizomycetes; order Pezizales; family Morchellaceae; genus Morchella; species Morchella sextelata. The sequence goes on from NW_025408641.1 coordinate 1,029,510, forward strand.
TTAATTAATTACTTGTTAATGTTATTGTTACTTTCTTAGACTAACCAGTTTTAGTGATGCTTCAATACATGTAGATTCCATGCTATCTGGACCAAACCATGGCCAGAAAACCCACGATCACGCTTACCAATTTACCAGTTAGCCGCGAAACGAGTGATTGTCCATGACGCGGCACACTGGATCCATATTCCCGTTTCTATGCAAACGCTAACTTAATGCGCATAAAAAATTTCAAATTTACATAAAACGCTCATGATGTAATGGTTCTGTAGTGTAATGGTTAGCACCCAAGATTCTGATTCTTGTAATCCCGGTTCGACTCCGGGCAGGACCTTTTGACTTATTTTGACTTGCCCGTACGTATCCTTTGCCGCACTTGTCGAGGGCGAGGAGTCTTTTTTGCACGAATATAAATAATATATTTGATGCCCGCTCTCTCGTCGAACATTGAACGGGATAATGTGTGAGCTTTCTCCTCTCAATTTTCCTAGTTCAGTCCAGCGAATATATATGAGTCCTCAGTGGCTCTTCATTCCAACGGCAGATCAGAAGGGCGCGGGCTCGACCTTGAAATATGAATTCAAGAAGAAACAATTTATATCTCTTACTAAATTGCTTCAAGTGGCAGGCCAAATTCACCACTTGAAAATTACCAATTTCAAGAACCAACCCAACCAGATCGTATAAATGCGCTTCTCCATCACACCAAAAGAGACCCCATCACACACAGCAAAGCAACTCTTACCACAAAAACAACTTACCACAATACAAAGCACTAATCCACAATTCCACCAAAAATGATTGACCACACCATCCCCAGCCCAGCAGCCACCTTCCGGTCCGCAGTAGCCTACATCGTCCGCAACTTTGTCCCACGGCAGCCCTCCAGAGCCGCTGGGCTGGCTGGTCATCTGAGGCGCGCTGATGGGGGGATGTTATTGCATAAGCGGCTTTCGGAAGCTACCCGCGTGCTTACTCCCTGGAGGCAGATCATGGTTATGATGAAGATTATGGAGCTTGCGAAGAGGCTGCATGATCATGAGTTTATGGTGTGGGAGTACAAGTGGATAATTGATAAGCAAGAGGGGATCCTTATGGGGATCATTCTAAGCGGGTTGGAGGGTGATGCGAAGCATGGCCCCGGGCGCGTGGTGGAGCGTCCACAGGTGGATGAGGATGCTGTGGCGCGGGCTACTGTCTTCTTCAATAATAGGGGGGAGAGGATTGCTGCTGCGACTGAGGAGATGAAGGAGGTTATACTTCAGAGTTCTAGGGTTGCTCCAGAGGTCTCGACTGATGCAGCGCTTGTGGAAGAGACGTATGCTATTCTAGGGGGCGATGGGAATAAAACACTCGGTGGGTTGGGGGTCTTTCAAGAGACAGTGGCGATGAATCCGTGCTTTTTTCAGTTGGTCAGGATAGCAACGGTTACTTGTATTAAGAATTGGTACCCATTGTAGTTGCAGAGCCACACATTGATGCCAGCGAGGAGGAGGATAACAGGTAGGCGTAAGTAAGGTTTTTAGATCAATGCGGTAAGTATGGTCGATGCTGGCGGGGATCAGAGCATTTGTTTGGCAGTATTGAAATTTAGATGAGTGTTTGGCAGGTAGTTATGGTAGTGCAAAGCACTACCAAAGATGATGTTTTCGATAGAAAAATAAAATCGAGGAGCGAGCCGAATGGCTTGGTCCTCATACAAAATCGAAGCTAGATTAACTGTCCTCCCATTGAAGAACATATCTCTCATGAAAGCTTGACATCCGGACCCGGATCAAATGATCCACGGGGTGAAATTTACCAAGTGCTTGACGTATTCCGGTAAAGATAGTTAGAAAGTAACTACCTATCCCGATCACCTGATAGATGGAGGAGTGATTCGAGGGTTAGTAATTAGCTCTAGGATCGAAACTTGTCTTCTTTGTCAAAGAGTTTCGCTTTGTTTCTGTAGATCTGGATGCTGTCGGGATTAAAATGCTTATGCTCTATTCGCAAGGAAGCTGGGAGTACGATGAGTGCTTCTAATATCCGTACATACCTACTCGTGCCTGAGGAATTGCGGGCAGCATTGCCGGCGGCCCAACCTTCTACTAGAGAGAAAATGAAAAAAAAGGGTGGTCAGCCATTGTTATTTCCCTGACCATGACCATGTGCTTTTCAGGATATCGCAAACTAGTCCCTTCTAGCAATGTTCATAGTTTCTCACTCGGCGCCCAACACCTCCTATAGGCCAAGTAACGAAACTTATTATCCTGATGGCGCAACCATGCACGCAACTTCGAAAGGGCTTTCTGTAGCACAGAAAGTCATTACGTCACTACCAGATATTAAGCTCCGAACCCCCCATTCACGTCCAGGATGCTTGAGCGGTACATACCGCTGACTTTACTCCTGAATCTCAAAATTTTCCAGCTCCCTGTCCATGGCTCAAGGGTATCAAAAAATGACAGCTAGAGCTGTGCAGATCTAGAGCTCAACTCAATAATCCTCCTCCTCTCTGCGGCCCAACAACCTCTTCCCCGTTGCATGTCTTCAGGCACCCTGCCCAGCGAAGATCACGGGAGTACGGGAATTTTAACCTACTAGCCCATCTGTCCGCCAGTGGTTTGCGGAGATTTGTTACAGAAGTGACAGCGATCGGCGCATCATTGTGGGGTAATCAACCGCACCCCCACTTCCCCCTGCCAAAAGTGTGTGATCCATGGTTACTCTGTCGGAACCTTTTGACGGTTGTTCCGGTAAATGCTTATTTCGCTCTTGCTCTTTCCTCTTTCTGTTTTTTGGGGGGGTCGTGTGGGCCGGTTGTGGTCTCCGTGGTATAGCGTCTATATGGGTGCTTACCTGGTTTTTATTGTGTTCTGGATGATGGACTGGGTTTTGTTCTGGTGAGTAGAGTAGCTAGGTAATACATGTAAGTTTTATCTTAATTTTCACTCACTCACTCACGCCCGTGAGCATACGTTCTCCAATATGCCAGCAAGCCAGAATCAAAACCAAAATCAGTATAAATACCCACCATCTGCCTCACCAATGATCCGACCACTCACCCTCACCCATCATCACCATTCACCACAATGAAGTTCTCCACCCTCATTTCCACGTCCGCATTCCTCGTCGGGCAGGCCCTTGCCCACGGCGGTGTCACCACATACGTTATCGACGGCACCTCCTACCCCGGCTGGTCGCCCTACAACCCTGCCACCGGACAGTCCACAATACAGAGACAGTACAGCTCCTACGATCCTTTGTACTCGCCTACTGATGCCTTCCTCAAGTGTTCGTAAACATGTTCCTCTCAAACGACTTGTAGTGATTAACATTTTGGTTCATAGGCAACACTCCCGGAACTGGTCCAGCTGCTCTAGTCGCTACTGTTGCAGCCGGTGGTACCGTTGTTGCCAAATGGGCGCAATGGACCCACGCTGAAGGCCCTGTCTTGGTCGTAAGTAACTATTATCACCAATCAATGTATTCAATCCGCTGACGAGATGCGTGTGCACACACAGTACATGGCCAAAGTAGGAGACGCCTTTGCAGACTCTGACGGCGATGGACTAGAGTGGTTCAAGATCGACGAAGCAGGTCTCCTGTCAGGCACTGTCAATGCCGGATCCTGGGGTCTCGGGGAGATCCTGAAAAACTTGGAGTGGACCACCACCATTCCAGCAAACCTTGCTCCAGGGAACTACTTGATCAGGGTATGTATATATCTATTCGCGCACAGCTTCTTCTTCTTCTTCTTCTTCCTGGTGTACTGGAGACTAATGCATGGGACGGAAATCATAGCACGAGCTTATTGCGCTCCATCAAGCAAACACTCCTCAGTTCTATCCCGAGTGTGCTCAGCTCACCGTTACCGGCAGTGGAACGGGGGTGCCATCGGGAGACTACTTGACCTCGTTCCCGGGTGCTTATGCCGCGAGTGATCCTGGGTGAGTTTGCATCCCGTGATTCTTGTTGACGGAACGGAATACTAACGAGTACTGCCTTAGTATCACGATCGATATCTACTCATCGACCGCGACCACCTACACCATCCCTGGTCCGGCCAAGTGGACTGGTTAGATTGTCTAAGATTCATTGTTCATGGGACTCCTAGAATGTGTGTGGGACGATGTATTTGTGTATATGAAAAAACGAAAAGTTCAAAATTCTTTACCTTAGATTCCAGTAAAGCAGATATTACATTAGATTACTATTCATGTGAATAGAAGGTTGTATTGAACCCTGTGTCCAATCACGAGCTTGTTACGGATGTGTGTGTCGATACGTCGGCCAGAAGGACCGAAACTCGATATTAAAGATCGACCGGCCAGTTTCAAGTAGAACAGAGGTTGATTGTTCCGCATTGATGCTGTAGTCGAAAGGGGGTAGTGGTGGTGGTGGTGGTGGTGGTGGTGGTGGGATGGTTGTATAATTGATGACATCTCATGGCCGATCTGTGAACTGTGTTTTCTCAGTGTGCATGTGTCTGAATCCCCGGTTCGGCGCCCCGGGCGGATGTTCCCGAGGCCGATATTTAAACTTGGCGCTTACGACGCTTTGGGGGTATGCATAAATGGATGTGTCTAGCCTGATGTGGCCATGGTCCATCCAACCCTGAGCAGTGCGGCTCTTTCTCAATGCTGTCCGAGAGGTTCGAATGCTCCAGGACGGTACGAACTCTATAAACACAACTGCCCGAGATCAATTGATTACATGTACGTACGTGCACTTTGATTATATAATTAGCCAATGTGTCTGTGGGGGATCGAAGAAACACAGTGATCAAGAAGTTTTCACGCCTTGGTTAGGCGAGTCAAGTTTATTATTGAGTAGAGACGCCGCTCTCCTCCATGATCCACTACATGTATTTATACCTCTCTCTAAGCGTGCATTTCCGCTTGGCATCATCTCACAAAGCGTGTCCCAAGCGTGTTCTTGTTCTACCCAACACATGTTTCCTCCTGTCCTATACTCGAAGAAAATACCACAAGCTCACCCTTCAGACAACACGTAGGCCATCCACTACATACATACATGTATTTACCAGTGTACAAACAACCATTCCTCCTCTTCCAAATCCTCTCACGCCCTACTCTAACGAAATACAGTGGTGAGGGCCATATATGTAAATGACCCTGCGTTTCGCACAAAGCCTTGGATTATACTCGCGACAAATGGCAGCCCTCACAGCTGCTGATCCTCACCACCAGCAATTGCCAATTACCATGGCAGCACCAGCATAGGCAATGATCGGTCCCGTGCTGTTCCAAATCCAGTAATGAACCAGAGCAAGTCTCTCGGCGAATTTCTCGCCAAGGGCCAAGGGTACCAGCTTACCTTACCGGTTACCTTATCGCAAACAGCCTGTGCAGAAGAACAATTAACGAAGGACCTCCTGAGCGTCAATCAACGTCCCGAGATATCTAAAGACGCGGTTCGAGGCGAGGAAGCTCGAGAGGAGCTTTTCCAGGAAACCTATTTGTACTCCTTCTACCTAGAAGTACCCGCCTACTGGTCTAGGACATTCCCTTCCTTTTCTCTCCGCATCCCCTAGCCAGCTGCAGGTCTCCTAAAATGCAGATACCACTCGTTACCTCGCTGCCTCCGCGGCTGCTCTACATCATCGCCGCCTCCCTCCTGCTCATATGCCTCTTCAGTCTCTCGCACTTCGCAAAGTCCCAATACCCCCCACTGCTCCCCCAAGTGCAGCAAACACCAAACCACCCCGACTACGGGCAGCCGCCGGAGGACCCCAAGGGCTGGATCAAGCCCTCATTGCGCCCCTTTGACCCCGCCACGGACGGTGACAACCTTTTCTACAATTCGGAGGAATGCGATGCAAAGTTCCCCGGCCTCTTCACGGAGATCGATATTGCGAAGGCGCGCGGCGATATCGGCGAGATTCCGTTCCATGATGGCGACAAGGGATACGTGAAGGCGAGGATTTACCAGGGAAAGCTCTACATTGTCGCGAAAGGCGACGATGTCTGGCACGTATGTGGCTAGAACTAGCACCCTACCAAATAATCCTCTTTTTTGCTAACAATGGGAAAAAGCAAATAGCGCCAATTCGCAATCCTACATCAGATTCATCGCTCCCTTCTTACCGCCCCTAACCCATCCGAAATCCCCAATATCGAGTTCCAATTCCTCGTCAACGACCACCCGGCACCAAGCACGTGGTCGCTAGCATGGAGCGGCAACGAGGGCGAGGTCCAAGACACATGGATCATGCCCGACTACGGGTTCTGGTCCTGGCCCGAACCGCACATTGGGTCGTACGCCGAGGCGAAGGAGAAGATCGAGGGGGTTGACAAGCCGCTCAGCTGGGAGGACAAGGAGGGTCTTGCGGTATGGCGAGGAACGGTGCATTGGAATGGAGAGCTGCGTGGAAAGCTGCTGGAGGTGGCGAAAGGGAAGCCGTGGAGTGATGTGGCAGAGCTGGATTGGAAAACGAATGCGCTCAAGATTGAGGAGTTTTGCAAATACAAGTTCTTGATCTATACCGAGGTTTGTCTCTCCCTCCACCTGCCTAGGAGCTCGAGTGCTATAATGTGGATGATTCTAACACCGATATCCGTAAACAGGGCGTAACCTACTCTGGCCGCCTCCGCTACTTCCAACACTGCCGCAGCATCATCATCACCCCCCGTCTCGCCTGGCGCCAATACCAGTCCTTCCTCCTGCAATCCGAAGGGCCCGATCAAAACTACGTCGAAGTCGCCCCCGACTGGTCCGACCTCGAGGAGAAGGTACAGTACTACCTAGATCACCCCATCGAGGCGGAGCGGATCGCGAATAACACGGTGCGGCTGTTCCGCGACTGGTACTTGACGCCCGCGGGTGAGGTGTGCTATTGGAGGAAGCTGTTTCAGGGGTGGGCGAGTGCGGGAGGGGAAGTGGGCGAGTTGAAGCTGGAGGAGAGGGGCCGGAGTTGGGAGAGTTATGTGTTGATGGGGAAGCTGGATTGGGATGCGACTGCGTGATAGGGAGATGCTTGCTTGGGTGTGTGTATATTTCGTTTAGAATATTTTCTTCTTCTTTTTAGTTTGTAATATAGATTCTTTCTTGAAATAGATTCGTGCTACAAAAAATCAATTTCTTTGGTAAGCAATAGTTGCCTATATTGCGATTATGGTAGATTTCTTTAAATCTCGAGCACATCTGTCCCCCTCTAATATCAACACCCACTCTAAATTATCTGACTCTAGATCTGGCCTGTAGAAATACAGCAGAAATGCGGCTACGTGGAATCACTCGGACGAGTGACATCCTATGCAATCACCCACAATTCACACCACCGCAACCGCGAAAAATAAATACAGCTTCGCATAAACTCTCCAACTCGGCAAAGAATATATCTTTATGTTTTGTAGCCTGTACCAATTCATTCTAAGTTTATGTCTTGTTCATGACATATCACTCGTTTTCCCACATCACCGAGGTCTTAAGGCCATTTCAGTCCACCCCCAAACGGCCATTCCAAATCGGAATCACGGGATCATTTTAATCTTATATACTATGGTAATTATACTCCGCTCAACTCCGGTATTGTTTGTTCAGTTCTTGAGCGAGTACGGCTCTTTAGCCCGTGATAATTAACTCGATGAGTCCACGGGTTCAACCTGCTTGGAAATATTCCCATGCGAAATTCGAAAATTGCATAAAAGTATCATAAAGAGCTCTGTCCTGTGGTGCCCTGACCGGAATTAAGGTTGTGTGTATACTTGGTGGGTAAGTTGATCGTCAGTCAATCAGTCAATCAGTCAATCAGTCAATCAGTCAATCAGTCAATCAGTCAATCAGTCAATCAGTCAATCAGTCAATCAGTCAATCACTCAGCTGGTCGCTCAGTCAGTCAGCCAGTCGATCAATCGGCCAATTGATCGACTAGTCGCCCAGTCAGTTACCTTTAACCAGTCACCTATGATCAGCCAGTAAATCGATCGCGGTCGATTGATCAATCAGTCAATCAGTCAATCAATCAATCAATCAATCAATTCGTTAATTACAAGTAGCTAGTCGCACCTCCGGATCCAGCCAGACCAACCAAGCACCGACCGACTTCACGCCAACCCTCTCACACTAAAAGACTTCACTCCGCTGACCTACCGCCTCTACTCCCACAGGACCAATCAATCAATCAATCAACCAAAACCAAAAAATTCCCTCGACCCATTCACACACAATCACTCGCATTCCCCTCCCCCCCTTCCTTCCCAATCTGGTCACCCCACCCCCCCTTGGACTATCACCCTCGTTATACCGGAACCCCCAAACCGGCATGAAGACGCGGATCATCGCGGATCACTCGATTTACCATTCCTTTCCCGCTTCATAGACGAAAATGATTACAGCGATTCACAGGCATTTGGCGAATACACCCATTTGGCGAATTTGTATGTAGCAACCAGCCAGCAACCAGTCAAACTGCGAGTTTGACTAAGATATCCTGATTCTTATTGGCCGTGACCCCTGTTCGTCAAATGGGTGTATTCGCCAAATGCCTGTGAATCGCTGTACTTCTATATCGCCACCTACACACGGACAAGCACCAGACATCCGAGCATATGTCGGCATGAGGCCCTTGCCGAGTGCGAGTCAATAAGGCGCCGGTCGGTAAGTAGAGTTAGAGTGTAGGTAGGTACATGTAGATTGCCCGTTAGACGAGCTGTGCCGTGCGCTCTGAGGGACCCGACTCGATATCTGTGCGAGAGCCTGGATTACATATTAACATGTAGGGTATGATACGGATACGAGTACGGTGCGTGTGGCTTGCTGCTCTGGTCGTTTTGCACATATCGCGTGCATGTACTGACTGCTCTCGCCGGTTCGGTTCAGTTCAGTTCAATTCTTCAGGGGCATCAGGTACAGTTACACTTGATTTTGGCTTGGGCATCACGTATGGGTGCTCCACCCGGGAATGGATAAATTCTCGTAACTGGGCGTCTCGCGCAAACTACTGCAGGTACGCGAGCAAAGTGAAGGAAGCTTAACTCCAGCGATCGCAAAGTGCAGTGCAGTGCAGTGCACTCACACCTCAATTGCAACTGACCGCCAAACACTCAACTCCACGAATGCTTCCCCATTCCCCACGATGCTGTTTCCTCAGGAACAATCTCTGTACCACTACGCCCCCAACCTGTCCCCAAACCCACCGAAACCCCCACCCGTCAAAAACGTCCTTTATCGCGATAACAAGCGGTCGGGCGGCGCCGCAACCACAACCACCACAATCCACAATAACAAGCTCCACCTGATCACCCCGTCTCACCCCTTTTAATGATTGTGCCGCAATGTAAAAAACAAAAACACACACACAACCACAAACATACATAACAAGATCGGATCTCTCCAATTGTGCCGTGAGGGCGCAGTAGCTGACAACGTGTACCAATGGACTGAACCACGGGTGGATGAGCAAGGCTGGTATCTACGTAACTTGCTTACCTCATTGTCTGGGGGCCATATATCGACACTTCATACTTGGATTGTATTGCGCTGTATTACGGCCTGGCCATGGGTGGAGTGCAGTGCGAATACATGGCATATGTATGTCGGCCGTTTGTTTAAAGCACATCTTCAAATAACCTACCCGTCGGCGCGCGTGTACGTCTGCCACCCGTCGGGCGGGCCTGCATTTCGCACCTCCGATAATTCTACTCTTCTCTCCATTTGTAGAGTGTGTACTCACCGCTCCCCACGGCAACTGCCAGCATAGAGTCACCCAGAAAAAGAAACGCTTCCCCCCCGTAAAACTTCATTGGGTGTGCGCGCGCGGTAAGACACCTCACTCACCCACACTTGCTTGCAATTATAGCCGCCATCATTTTGGGGGGCATAGGTATGTTTTGTATTTCGGGAAGGACGACGATCCCTTTTTCTATGTATGGGCCGGCCGCACAACGGGAAAGTGCGAGAGAGGAGGGAGAGGGAGAGATTTAGGCAGGCAATCTTTAACGGTTGTCGATCAGTATCTTATTTTTGATGGTTGGTGGTGTTGGAGTCGGGATGGGCCCATGGTACCTAGGGAGGTCGGTCATAGTTGGCGTCATTTGTTTGGATTCAAGAATTGGTCGATATGTGTGTACGGCTCAGGCAGGTGATTTTGATTACATCCGAGTATTTTCCAGTTTAATTTCTGCGGAGAGGGGAACAAGAACAAGAAGGAGAAGAGCAATAGAAGGAGGGTCGGGACAAGAGCCAAAGAAGAAGAAGATGATGAAGAAGGATCGGAGATGCCGCCGAGACGCTAGAGACTTTGACTGTAGAATTCAAGAAAGCTAGCAGCCCATCATCTCCACATTCACCTAGCCATGTAGAGTGGACTAGGGTACCTTCTTTTCAAAGAAGCCCTTTCGAAAATGCCATCACAGTGGTAGCGACGTAAATCAATCCGGGCACAAAAAGACTTGGTGCGTATTAATTTCAATTTCCCAGTTTTGCGGTCAATTCTCTGGACAAGAGATCATGGAAATGCTACTTTGTATTATTTAGGAATTAACCCTACGGCTACTCGGGTTGAGTTGCACACGTAGTATTATTCCCTGGGAAATTTGCCTTGCGTACCTCTAGAGTACCTATCTACAGGTATGTGTAGAAGCTAACCGATTGAATGGTGGGAAAAACAAGCAAGACTCGCATGGTCATCGATCCGAGGTCTTAGTTTTGATTCTTCCCTTTCCTCATTCAACATTGATGTGGGATCTTGAAAAGCTTCTTTGCTGATAATCGTGTTGGTTTTTCTATAGTAGGGGGAGGGAGATGAGATTGTCTATGGAGATAAAACGAAGCTGCCCTGTGAACCGAGAAGGAGAGCGGACGCGTGGCCACGTTGGGCTGATATTTCGTCTGGCCCAGGTTCATCAACCCACCAAACACCCTTGTCGGGGGTGAGAGGTGGGGGAGACCTGGGAGGTTAATAATCCAGGGTGACGGGAGTGGATTGCCGGCCGAGTGAGGGAAGTAAAAGTCTGGGGGGTGAAGTTGATTTGGACTAGGAATATATCATTTAGTCTGAGAAAGGATAGAAAGGCTGGGACGTGAGATGGGATGAAATTCTCGACGGTTGGACGAACCCTCTAGAAGTTAACAAGCTCTATTTTGAAGAGATTGTGCCAAGAGTGATTTTCTCTCTCTTTGCTTTTTGACTTTCTTTCCATTCGCCCACACACCAGGTAGAGAAGGAGGCTGCGGTGGCCAAGCCCGCCATTTGCACTTGGATCTTGTAACGTGCCTGTCCGTAAATCGAGACCAGACAGCCATCCAGCCAGCACGGAGCAGTCCGAGTCAGGTACGAAATGTCGCCTTGTTTTTAAAGATCACCAACGGCAATAAACGAGCAGCAGCCAATGGAGATGGAGAACGATTAAACACAAACAGGATGAATCGGAATTCGATTTTTTCCGGAAAAGCGACCGCTAAGGAGCAGCAGTCAAGGCCGTAACCGTCGAATCCGATCCGAGATCAAACAAAACATCAAATAAATGGAGAGAAAATGATGCTGTCACAGGATTGCAGAAAAGCATACAGCATACATAAGGTCCATGTATGTATTTGCATACCTGTATTCACAAAAGAGCCGAGCCGTGTGCTTTGTTTTGGCTTGCTCGTGTATGTAGAGCATGCATGTATGGTGTGCACATAGATTCATGGATATGGGAAAGGTTCGCAGTACATACGGGGAAAGAGAGAGCGCGACGGAGAGAGAGAGCGAGAGAGAGGGGACAACAGGAACGGAACCGAATCCATACGTAAGCTTCAGCCGAACAGAATTGAGAGATGGAGGCCAGCAACGGTCTAGCGTACCGAATAGGTTGCCACCAAAAAGTCAACCCGTTGGCAGAGAGTGGTAAGGTTCAGGGGCAAAGCAACAGGGGCAGGGAGCAACCGAGATGCAGGAACGGTGAGGCTTTTGGCTGAGGAAAGAAAAAAAGAAGGAAGAAAATCAAATCCCCGACTGTGCCACTGTGCCACTCAGGTACACTCGACAACCACATGTGATGGACAACGACAACTAAACGTCTACAGGCTACCTGATTGCCTGACTGGGCTGCAGACAAATAAGTGTGTATGTAAATTACGATGGTATTAATGGAGACCCGTTGAAGAGTAGGGTACCAACTATACGCTAACGTTATAAACTGTCGTGACAGCTGAGGATAAGGAGACAGAATTTAAAAGCTACATCATACTCTAACTCAGTGGTCGAGGCAGCAACCGAGTGCCGGATCACCCGTAACGGCGGGTACAAGAGTTTGATACGAAACGAGATGAGAGAGACGTGACGCTTCTCTTGAATCTTGAGTGGAGGAGGACGAGAAAATAATTGGTGGGGAAGTGAAATGAGGTATGGAGTTGAGAAAGAAGGATTCCTAAAGGGGAATGGGCTCCATTGACTACGAACAAACCGTTAATAGGAAACGCAGGTTAAGCGCATGCTGTGAGTGGGCGACAATCGGAGGAAACATTTGCATCCAGATAGAGCCTCCCCTGAAGTGGAAATAACCCTATGAATGGCTGAAACGTCCGTGTTCAGGGGTTAACAAGCTACCTACTGGGTTCAAGGAGGGGAAGGGAGGGGGAACGAGGGTGGGTGCCTATCAAAGCACCGCCAGAGCGCAAAGCACAAAACTACCTACATGTAGGTACAGCATTTGGTAACCATTATGGGAGAGGGGCAGAAAATAGGGACTGTGAAGGCAGCAAGTCACAGCAAAACTGCAGAAAGCTCCCAGACTGCCAGGCCCTGTGCATTATTAGCAACCTGCTTGGAGTGGGAAGGATGCTGCAGTTGCATATCCAAGGAACCCGAGACTGGGATTGCCGCACCGTCCTCTCTTTTCCCACCCATCACATCCCTCCCCTTTCCATACACACACGCTTTCTCGGCATATCTCTCATTGCCCTAGTCCCTTTCTTCTCTTCTCCCCTTCTCCCTCCTCAACCTTTCTGACTACAAGAACCAAGGGACTTCCTTCCCTACAGATCTCACTCTCATCCTTCTCCACCAACACATTCACTCACTCACTTGTGTTTGACATTCATTCTTTTCATCATTACTCACACTCTCTTGAGAATTGATTTCTGCGCACTCTTTTGCAGCTTCTTAGCATCCTCAATTAGTCAATTAATTCGAACCAGCACAATCATTAAACAATCATCAACATGAAGTTCCAAGCAACCTCTCTTTTCGCCTCCGCGCTCATGGCTGGATCTGCCATGGCTCACTCATGGCTTGCCTGTGTTGACACCGATGTCACCAACTACTCCGAATGCATGGCTGACCCCAACCTTGACCCGTATGTATTCATCTGCCCCTTACATAATAAAAACAATTTTTTTTGTTTTTTCAAAAGCAATTTCTTGGAATGATGAATACCTTACTGACGATATTCTATTCTCTGCAGAGTGAGAACTTGCAATGGTTACCCGCGTAACAAGATCTACGATTACGACTGGATCAAGGAGTCTTCATTCTACGCATGGAACTTGAACAACGCCAGCAACACCGAGGGCCTCGCTTGCCGTCCCGGCAGCCAGGAGTCAGCGACATACCCTTCAGAGTACCCTATGACCACTGCTGTGCCTGGCCAGACCCTTCGCATGCGTCACTGGGGTAACGGTCACTCACGCTGGGACATCGGTTCCCCCAACCACCGTGACCCCGGTCTCGTCCGTATCTACTGGGCTGGACAGAAGGAAACCGAGCTCAAATACAAGTCCAACCTCACTGAGGCCAACTGGATCCCAGGTGCTCAGTCCAACTTCAGCGCTGATGCCGTTACTCTCATCACTGGAAACACCATGAACGAGAAGGCCAACTACTTCGACTTGACACTCCCGAAGAACATTGAGGCCGGAAGACACTCCATGGTCTGGGTTTGGGCCTGGGATTCTGGTTTCGGTGCTCTTAACGAGGAGACCGGTTATGACGGCAGATGGGCTAACTCTTACTCTACCTGCTTCGATATTGAGATCGTCGACTCTGACTTCGTTGGTATGTTCTGCCCACATATCCAATTCATCTTATTCAATGTACTAACATCTCATCTCAGGACCAACCTACGACAACTCCGATGATTCTAGCTACGTTAACGAAGACGAAGATGCCGAAGCTGCTGCCTGCTCTACCGCCACTGGATACCTCGGAGGAATGTCTGACAAGCCTTGTGTCGGAACTGCCTGCCCACCATGCTGGTACAAGTCTCAGACCGACGGATCCATCGCTTGCTACGACTACACTTCCTCTGGCTCTTGCCCATGGGGTGGCGCTTTCGACTGCTCCAAGAAGCAGGCCACCAGGAGGGCCTTGAAGCACGAGCGTGCCCCATTCGCCTAAATATAAAGAATTTTGGATAGACCGGTTTCCTTGTCATCTTACTCAATTTTTTAGTGTCTTATGATACCTCTGTTCTCGATGAGCTTGGGTGGTGGTGTTAGTTTGTGGAATTTATTGTTTGATCTGATGGTTGTCTTGGGTTTATGACCTAGCTTTTGTAAGTATTACTGTTCGGACAGAACGACATAGGTTGTACTCTATTTGTAGTATTTATTCCTCTTCTATTTTTCTTCTCTCCCTCATTCGAATCGAATTATAGATTTCATACCCTTCAAAACACGGTATCATGTTACCTACTGTATTCCTTGGGGGCTTGTTTGAGGACGAAGAAAGAACATTGTATTATTTGTACTTTATTTTTTGTTTGTTTCCTGTATTTGCATCGCCCTATTGGTGCTGGTCTGGGTTTTTTGGGGTCCCTGTTATTTTTGTTTTTCACATCATATATATCAAAATCAATGTCAGTGCGTTATCACGCACAAAATAGAGGCATCATCACTCATTCATTTGCACATAAAAAAGAGACTACTCACTTCCGCGTTATGATTGACCTGATTCGTGGGGAAGTGTTTTGAGTAAAGAGCCGCGCGTTTCATCACCCTTATTTTTAAATTATCCTGCCTTCCCGATCCATCCACTGGTATGACATTTTGACACGTGCACGGAGAGGAATTGTGTTGTGGAGGTCATTGGTATGGGTATGGGTATGGGGTATCGGTATCGGCATGGCCATGGGGATGGGGTATGGGTATGGAATATAGTTTGTTTGCAATGGCAATGGCAATGGTAATAGGGTATTTATTATGTTTACCGATTCCTTCCACACGGGAAACAAATAGAAGAAGTCGATGGGGGACAGCTTGTTATCATGGGATATGCAAGTTCCTCCTTTCATTCCGCGTCGTGATAGGGTCGTCCCTGGCGTCGTTTATTGCTGACGTCGATAGGCTTGCAGCTCTTTTGGTTGCATAAAACACGTGGTAATGATATGAATGCGTATAATAAGGGTAGGGTTATGTGTATAAGAAAGTTCAACGTAGCTTTTTTTTTATGCACTCACAATATCAAGGATCCGTACAGGCATTTGTGATGTAAGCAGATACTGGCATTTCAAGACGTGTTCTAATTGTACCTCCCCATTTCAGTGTTCTGATGCGCGAGAGGTCAGGGAGTAGATATAGTATACTAGGGAGTAGATACTTGCACCTACAACTTCAAGGGAAGGGAATCGAATTCAAGGGATGCAGTGCGGAGGTGGCTGGAGGATCAGGGTAGTGGACGTGATGTAGATACCTACTCATCCTCAAGGGACCTAAGATGGTTGTATCTATCCTGTAAAGGAGTCGGTGATGCATATAATCTTGTCTCCTTTCTTTCAAGGACCGATAGGGATGGTAAGCTTTTTTGAAACGGTCCAAGAACTTGCAGGAAGGAAGGGATGGTGAAGACACTTCTGAATTGTGGGGTGTATCAGTCCCGTATCAAGTCCCGCTCTTTAATTCTCTGGGAATGGGGAAAGAAGCATTTGACAGAAAGACAGCCTAGGTCATCCCACGACACGTAAATTGTCAAATCTTAAATGTTCCCAGGTTAATCAGGCGAGGTACTTTGAGTAGGCTTCCAGATTACACGCGCATACAGACCCGTCTAGTCTAGTTTGGCCTGGCAAATAGATTGGAATTTAATCAATTCTGCAGTGGGGACCGGACAGCTAACTGGTTATTTGGGTAATTGCATCTTGACGGGTGGTGTTATAACATGTAGTCAGTAGCCATGGTAAAGGGAAATCTAAGAGGGAATAGAAAAATGGTACCAGTAGTGAGAGTGGGCGTGTAGAAGCACTCTAGTCTCTGCTCATGACGCGTGCGGCGTTGGCTTTAATTTCTTTGGCTCTGGGGATTGCGTAACCTACTATCATTGACCTGCCAACGACATGTAGATACCTCACAGAATTTGTTGCACAACCGCATAGGACGTGCGTACGTAACTCAGCCGATAATTGTTTGCTAAATAGTTCAGGGATTGTAATTTGATAGGCCCCGACTTGTAATTGCTTGTCGCTGTCCCGAACGGCGACAATTGTAGCCATGCCAAGGCCGAGCTAACCACCACTAGCAGATGGTGCTAACCAATTACATGTAGAATTTGAAAACTCTTCAAAATTGTCAAATCAACTCGGTAGCACAAGGTTCTATAGTGTAATGGTTAGCACCCAAGATTCTGATTCTTGTAATCCCGGTTCGACTCCGGGTAGGACCTTTCAAAGTCTACCGGTTAACCACCTTGGTTGCCTGTGAGACCTTTTTTTTCACGTAGTCATCTTTCGATTCTGTATACCAAAAGTGCAGTCTTACCAATACATGAAGAACGTTTTCTTCTCTGTAAATGAACGGTTGCTTGATGCACTACTATCCAGACTGATAAGAGGGGGAAAAAAACAGGAGTACTAAGCTCTCCCC
Organism: Morchella sextelata; assembly: GCF_020137385.1. Lineage (NCBI taxonomy): Eukaryota > Fungi > Ascomycota > Pezizomycetes > Pezizales > Morchellaceae > Morchella > Morchella sextelata. The sequence goes on from NW_025408641.1 coordinate 1,046,295, forward strand.
CTTACCTGACAGGTTATCATTGGTTCTTACTACTCTTGTTCGAACTGCTGATCCAGACTACAACTAAGGATAAAGATAGCAATGTGCACGTGCAGGAGAGATAAACGAGTCAAGCTTTTACAACGAGATCTACTGTACATGTCCCCTATGTTTATATTTAGCTTATGTTTATGCGGATGATCTAGAGTAGGTTTGATTTGCAGTCTTGAACAGCCTTCCCCGACTTGTTAGACTTGTTGCAATTATTAAACCCCACTGTATAATCATAATCTCCACCAAAAGAGGTCTCGGGCTTAGTGGTCCGGTTTCTCTACCGAAAGCCCTCTTGGACAATCTCCGCCGATAAGTAATTAATTAATTGGAGATTAGTGAAATGCTTGAAGAAATCTTTGGTTGGGTTGAAATCATATTTTTGGCCATGGTTATAGTTGACTCGGATTAGGTTCCTTACTCGGCGCGGCGTACATTGACAGCCCGGAGATGTCCATACCAATGATTAAGAAACATCTCAACAATGGGGATATTGTTCTGTATGCGCATTCATTCCATCTATGGAATATACTCACATTTCTCACCATACGTACCCCAAGCCCTAACCCACCCTAACCCACCCCCCAAATCCACCCCACTAGCATTGATTGTTACCCTACCCTCCCCTAGAAGTTCACCCCACCAAAGCAAAATCCACCCACAGAAAATTAAACAGGGTCCTCAAACACCCAAAAAATGTCGTCAACCAAACTTCTCACGACAGTAACGCGACAACTACATGTGCGCTCACCACCAACACTCAAATCATGTCTGCACCATCACCGCCGTAGCGTGCACAAGCTCGCATCCTTGCCAGAGGCCTTTCAGTTCATCAAGATCTCCCCAGAAATCCAAGCTGCGCTGCAGCGCGGGGCGCCCGTCGTAGCACTCGAGTCGGCGAACATCACTTGCCCGGCTGAGGTGGGGGGTTAGTTGGTTCCCCCTTTCTTGTCTGCGCGGGGAATTGAGTACTGACAAGTGGGGTTTTTTTAGCCTTGCCATTGCCGCTCAACTCGGAATTTGCGACCAAGGTGGAGCGAGAGATCAGGAAGATGGGCGCGATACCGGCGACGATGATGGTGTTGGCTGGAAGGGTGCATGTTGGTATCGAGGACCCAGCTCTCTATTACGAGATGGGGCAGAGAGCTGCGATGAAGGTCTCGCAGAGGGAGTTGCCGTTTGTGCTTGGGATGGTATGGTTGCTTCCTTCTGGTTTATTCGGAAGCGGGCTAACTGTAGGATTTGCGGACTACAGCCAGGTCGACGTAGCGGTGGTCTTACGGTCTCAGCGGCATTGACGATTGCATCAATGATTGGTATCAAGGTTCTCGCAACGGGTGCCATCGGCGGTGTCCATAGATCTGCGACAACACTTATGGACATCTCCGCTGATGTTAACGAGCTCGGCCGGAGGAATGTAGCAGTGGTATGTTCGGGACCAAAGGTTTATCTGGATGCGGAAGGGACGATAGAGTACCTAGAAACGAAGGGTGTGCCAGTAGCTACGTTCGGAAAGGGGACGATGGAGGTCAAGCTCCCAGCACATTACAGTACCGAGGGAGAGCTTCAGAGTCCGTTAGTGCTGAAGAACGCGAAAGAGGCGGCGAGGATGATCCGTGAGCATATACCCTTCCGTCTATCCCGGTATCAGCTAATGAGTGAGTGGATAGATACAAGTCACGAATGCGGACTCGAAACGGGACAGCTCCTGTGTAATCCCATCCCGTACCAAAATCAATTGAACCTCGAAATAGTTGAGAGGAGTGTGAAGAAATACTTCAAGGAACGCAAGAAGCACAGTAAGAAGGACAAGGAGGTGGTTGAGAACATGGTGTCTACAATCCGGCGCTTCAATAATACAGACAGAACGGTAGCAGCGGAGAAGGTCATGCTGATGCACAATGCTCAAATGGCAGCAAAAGTGGCAATAGAGCTAGCGCGGATAGAGACGGGGATTGATTGGTTTGTTATCCACAGCTCCCTGAGATAAAGGTTTGGGCTAATGTGTGAACGGCAATAGGAGGTCGAAAGATCGGACGGAGACGACGAAGGACAGGGAAGATTACCGGCCCGGTTCATCTCCGGATCGAGATCTAGAAAATGGGCCAAATCACAGCGCAATATATCACGATAAACAAACTCGACAGGTCTATGTGCCTGGGAAGGGTTATCTGCACCCGATAAGCACAATGCGCGACTCGGGGCAGCAGCTAGATGAGCAGCAGCAGAAGAAGAAGCAGCAGAAGCAGCAGCAGGTGCGGCCAGTCATCCGTCGGTCTCTAAGTAGAGACCCCTTGAGTGATTATGAGATTTCGCGGCGGCAGCCCTTCCAGAGGTCGGACCAGTCTTCCGAAGAACCACGGAACGTCCTAGCAGAGTGGCCTCTGCCTGAGCCAGTGCCGCGAACGCAGGTAGTAACCGAGAGAGGTTTCACCATACGGCGGGGGGCACACCTTGGGGTGCGAGTGTAATTATGAGGTTTGTATATATATACTTTACATAGATTCTGATTTTTTTTGGTGTTCAAAAGGCGGGTCATTTGTAATTTTACGTTTTAGATCTCTACTCTCCATAGGTAGTTTAGAGTTTGTACCGGTTTTTGCTTTGGCCACAGTGCTGCACATATGTGTTCATTCTGCATGATAACGGAAAGTTTTTTTTTTTTTGATTATTTTAGAGTGGGATATATTTCGGTATCAGTTAGAGGTGTGTATGCTTCGGGCTCTGGCCCGAGACTGCTTCCCGGGACGAAATAGTCCCGATATTTGAGGACACAATCAAAGCTGCTGCTGGCCTCTAGCAACGTCATCCGTTAAAACTGCGGGGTGAAAGTAGCTTGTTTGTGGGAGGAAAAAGATAGGTGTTTTTTTTTAGGGCCCTCTTCGCCATGAGTGTTCGCGTCCTACTTTCCCGTTCTTACCATCCGCTGCAAGTTGCTTCTTTTTCTTGCCTTTGCTGCTGACACGATCATGAGATATATGAGGTGGTTTCGTTGAGAAGCTTTCAGTTACGGATCCAATGTCATTGTTACCAGTAACGTATTTGACCTAGGCCTAATCAAAACCAAATTTGTTCACAACCAATTTGTTCACACCCAAATTTGTATGTCAATGGCCCATTTCCAGTTCTTACAGTCTGACACGGTACCAGGTTAAAAACGTACTTGTATCCACATGTAGGGTCAATCAATTTTTGCGGTGGTAACATCAAGCCAACCCCTAGTTGCTACATGTAATTCATGCTAGCAATACAAGTAGTCATCGTCGAGGACGATGTCACCATGCATAAGATGGACTCCCGTCGTAACTAGAACCTTGGTGCCACCATGGATGCCACCTTGGGAAACAAGAGATTACATTTGTATGGTACAGTATATACTCAACCATGGATGGGCTAGCTCCCCTATAGAAGAGGGGGAAATCCCGGGGTTCAATCAATGAGCCTGGACGACTCAGGTGTGCTGGATATCTTTCGACTGGGTTCTTGTAGGTACTGGCATTTGAAAGGATAGAATACAGGTGGGCATGACTCGCTGGCTGTTGTCACTGGCCGCCGACAAACGCTTGGACCCAGCGAGTGAGAGGTTGTGGAGGAGGTCGATTACTCAGCTACAGTCAATCGTTCGGATGTATGTAACACCGACACGTGTAGAAAGTGTAACCTGACTACATGCCTATCAGAGCTTACTTGTACATGTAGTTACCCTACACCTTGGGGCTCGAATGGACAACTACACTCGTCGATAATTACTAGCTGGTCAGATGCGAGTGAAGACCTGGCTTTTGTAAGATCGACTTCGATTATCTATCATCAATATGAGACTTCTTCTCATCTTACGCGCGGCACGTGAGCTATCATACACAATCATTTCATAGATACCCCACAGATACTTCTGCGGCGGCTATTGGCTCTCCTACAAACCACCTATAGGACGTGCACGCTTACTTAGCAAAGATTTTAATTTGGTCTCCTCAGGAAAAACATCTACATGCATGTGTTCAGCAATCGGAAACATCGCTGCTGTTGGAGTGGTGGGTTGTAGTTAACCTTGACTTTGCTTTTCCTTTGCTGGCCATGGATTCACGCCTAGCCCACTCCATGTGTCTTTCAGCTCAGTCTGCTCTACTTTCAAGGGATCCCCGCAACCTTCATCCCCGCAGACGGAGAGATAGGCAGTCTTCTAGACGTCATATCATCCCTTGATAATGGATGTACCCAAGTTGGGTCCTCTAGAGTAGAGCACTCTATCTACACCTGCAGTAGGTGGGCATTTTATGTGCTGCTGCATACATTACATACCCGATCTCTATCACGGGCAATTTACCCGGTTTCTGGAGCAGATGTGCTGAAGTTCTGTCGAATCATTCTCTCCGACCTTTGTTCTTTCGGTTTTTCGCACTCGCATACCATACTCGTTCTAGTAATCCATACCAAGACCCCAACCACCCAGAGGGAGCATATGTAGAGAGTCATCGCTGATCCTAGCCCTAAAGTTGAAATGCGCACGGTGTACTCTAATAGGAGTGGTCCCTGCAGCTGAGACAAATTTCAACTGACAGCGAAGCAGCAACCAACCCGTTCCCGCCGGCCGGGGTGGGGAGGGACACTGGTCGAAAATGTCAATAGCGAGTTGGGGATCGGTGGGTGCATCCCATTGTTCTGTCAGGAAAAATTGTTGTGGCCGTCTCTGGTTGGGTTGGTGGGTGGCTGATGGGCCGAGTGGATACGTTTTTTTCACCCCCCCGGCTCTTCGCTCTTTAAGACAACTGGACCCAATGCCGTGCTCGTGCTCCGTTACCTTACTCAATATGGCGATTTCAGCCTTGTATGGCTGGTTCAGTCTACCAGCCTGTGGTACAAGACGCACTGGTGAGAGGGAGAGGAAAGTAAAGACTGAGGACGACCTCAATCTAATCCTCAAATCTAATTCCTTAATAGCAAAGGACGCCCGTCCAGCCTGGAAGGCTAAGACACAGGAGAAAAGAAAAGAAGAAAAGATCCTGCTTTCCAGGACCTGATCCTTCTCCCAACAACGAACCGTCAGCTGGAAAATAACACGACGGGTATGTGTATCTCTCTCTGATCTGTACCAGTTTTCCAGAAGAAGAAGAAGGAGAAGCAGAAGGAGATATCTGCACCCTTTTGAATCCCACGAGGTTAACCCACCACGGCTCAGCTAGCCAGCACCTAAGACCTGATAGGTTGAAGTTGAGTAATCGGCATCACCACCCACATACCCACCCACATACCCAGAATCATTATTATACTGTCTAGAGTATAGACAGTTTGGAGGACTACCAGCCACCCCCCCCGATAGATAGTCGGAACGACTTCGAATCTAGCTGTCCATTCCGTAAAAGCGTGCGTACCCTCGAGCCAGAGAGTACGTACACCCCCCTTATCCCACCCCCGTAAGAAATGTCATCGTACACACAACCACCAGCAGGAGCAGGAGTACCGGCAATGTCGTTTCCAGCACCCATCATGAGGGCGAACGCCCTGTCCTCTCTCCACCCTCCCCCAGAAACTCCCAAGCGACACAGCCTCACAGTTTCAGTCTCAGATATTTCCGAGGTTGTGGACGGTAGCGGAAGATTCATAGCAGATGCGGCCCGTGAGACGCTGATAAATGCAGCTCGAGACGGTGACGAGAGTTTAGTCAAGAAACTCCTCGAGTCAGGAACAAATGTCAACGCCGCGGAAATATCCGGGAAGACCGCTTTACAGGCGGCAGCGGAGAGCGGCCACGAGGGTATGGTGGTGCTACTGTTGAATGCTGGGGCGTCTTTGGTTACACCTGCTGCTGAGTACTCTGGGAGGACGGCATTGCAGGCTGCGGCGGAGAGGGGATATGGTGGGATTGTGAAAAGGCTTCTAAGCGCTGGGGCGAAAATCGATGCTCCCCCAACTGGAGATTTTGGTAGAACTGCTCTACAAGCAGCAGCGGGAAGCGGTCACATGGATGTAGTCGAAATCCTTCTAAGTTGCGGCGCAAACGTTAATGCTCCACCATCCAAATCGTCCGGGAGGACAGCTTTGCAAGCTGCAGCGGAGGGCGGGCATGACGATGTGGTGCTGATGCTTCTCAGGGCCGAGGCGTACGTCGATGCATACCCATCGAATTTCCATGGTAGAACAGCGTTACAGGCTGCAGCTGGGGCAGGGTATGAAAACATTATCGAGATCTTACTGGAATCTGGCGCGAGCATCGATGCCCCACCTTCAGAGTTTTCTGGAAGAACTGCGCTGCAGGCTGCAGCGGGGGAGGGGAGAGAAAATATAGTTTCTCTGCTTTTAAGATATCAGGCAAATATAAATGCGCCGCCGGCAAACTCTTCCGGGAGGACTGCGCTACAGGCTGCGGCAGAGGCCGGCCATGAGAGAATCGTGAAAATGTTGATCGACGCCGGGGCAGACACGGATGCTCCAACATCAGAATTTTCCGGAAAAACGGCACTGCAGGCTGCAGCGGGAGGTGGCCATGAGGAAATTGTAAGGCTCATCCTAGAAGCAGAGATTTCTACGGGAGCGGCGAAAACGGAATCGTATGGAGCGGAAGCACTGGAGGCTGCTGTAAATGCTGGACAAATGAAGATTGTGAGGATGCTACTGGACGCTGGTGTGAATATAAACACTAGAAACTCCATGGGAAGAACGTGCCTGTTCTCATTGAACATGAGTAGTGAGATGTTGCAGGAGCTGGTGAAACTAGGCGCTTTTATCGACCATGCGGATTATGATGGAATGACACCGCTACATTATGCTGCTGAGAATGGGTGCAAGGAACTTCTTATCAGTCTGCTAGATGCAGGCGCCGATATGGAGATTGAAGATAACAGAACTCGAAGGCCATTACATTTGGCGCTGGAGAAGAAGTATGAGGAGTTGGTGAAGGTGATGCTTGGCAGGGGTGACAATATTCGGGAATCCCGTGTAAAGAGTTGGCGAGCAGTATTGAATGCAGGTGAAACCGACATCATTATGATAAGCGAGGGTTCGTCCGGTGCGAACGATATCAAGAAGGTTGACATCGATAATGCGAAAATTGGGATCGAGACAGATGATTTGTTACCATTGAAACAATTTTAGTAAGTAAACTACAGGCAAGAAATAATTGAAAAGAATTATGCTGACCATTGTATAATAGTAATGCAAATGGGCTCAAATGGGATGATGCAAAATGTAAAAGACTCGTTGATCCCTGGAACTTCATGTCGAAATATTTGGCTTTACATGGTAATGTTCGCCCAGAAACCAGCGGTGCCAATGTGCAATGGATATGGGCGCTGGTGAACCCAAGAAAAGACTTACACGGCCCTACACGGAACTATGGTCTTGGGATCCCAAACATTGGAAATATCGCAACAACTGCCCATACCAAAGGTGTGTTTCTATCCCATCCACCCCAAGGGTCGTGACCTTTTGGCTGATCAAAATTTAAAAGCAATATTGGTCTGCTATGTTGCATTTGACTTCTTTGTTCACATCCCTCCAGAAGAGGCACAACTTGAGCCTGATGAAACCCCACAGGAATCGTGCTTCCATACTGAGATCCAGAAAACACAGATCTCATGGGTCATGCGAAAAGCTGGATCTGGGGACCAGCAGATTTTCCGCTCCATGAATTACAGGAGTACTTTGGAGTATGGCTGTGTGCCGAGGCATGGGGTTGATTTCTTTACTCTGTTCATTGAAGATCTACACCATAAGTGGCTGGATATCTTTCATAAAGCCGAAGAACACCTCAAACAAAGCGTATGTATCAACTATTCCAGCGAGATACTGGTATTGTAAACGTATTCTAATTTCCACCACCCAGCGAAAAAACCTCTTGCTCAAAGAGGGGCAAACCACTAGTCTTATACGAACATTTTTAAGAGATGCACAACTATGGTCGGATTTCAGAACATTATATAAGCAGCACGTGAAGGAGGCCAGAGCTTTGGTGAAAGATTTCCGCGAGAAGCGACTGCTTTATGATGAAGTCAACCACTTCGAAGACAAAGCAACATTAGCCGAGGAATGCCCCGAGGACAGTACAGAGAGCGAAGCGTCATCAATCATTTTTTCCGACTGCCCCGAGCGCGATAAAAAGAAGAAGAAGAAGGAGAAGAAGAAGGACAAAAAGGGGAAAGTATCCAAAGCGAAAAGGGATAAAATATATCTCGAGACGAAACATTTGGATGAATTGATAGAAGCTATGAAGAAGGACTGCAGAGAAAATATAAGAAAATTGGAGAAAAGGACGAAGGACATGATTGAACTCGTGAGAACTCACCTTTATGAAGCATGGTCACGTTGGGTTTGGCTAATTCGTAACAGGAATTTAACTTGGTTTCTATTTTCGAAGCACGGATATCAACCACAACTGCCCAGAGCATGAAACGTCTCACCTGGATCACTTTTATTTTTCTACCATTGCTTTTCGTAGCTGTAAGCATCATACTCCGTAGCACTTATTGGGAAGGTGGAAGCTAATAGTTAAATTAAGAGTTTGTTCGGTATGAACTTGGATATATTGGAAACTGGTCCGGTCAAGTGGTGGTGGTATGTGGTTTTAAGTTTCTCACTATTCGTAATGGTCCTCGCCGGATGGGCTATCTTCAAATATTCTAGCGTATGTTTTCCCGTTCCTGATGTCCAAGCTTCCGAGATCTACTCCGAGATTACTCACAGGCCAGACTTTCCAGAACGTCGGTGGGTGGTGTGAATCTCTATTTGTTTCGCTTTGGAATAAATTGCCACCTATTCCTATACCTAGACTTCGAGAAAAGAGTAGTCCCATGGATGATCTTGAAAGTGGGTTCAATTTTAAGAACCCTAAGTTTAAGTTTACCTAGCGACGAACGAGCATTTACGACAATAATGAATTATGGAAACTTACAACGAATTGGCATATATTTACGGATCAACCAGTAATGATTGGTAATGGATGGGGTATGAAATGGATGGGGATGGTAAAAATGGGCGGGGTAATGATTCTACAGGCGTTTTTTTTCCTTCTTTACCACTGGCAAGGACATTGCCGTTTACTATGTTTATTATATGGATATTTTTGGACTATCTTTAATGGGCTCTGTCTCTTTATAAGGATTGAATGTAAATTCTACCATTTGTACTCGATCACGCCCAGGCGCGGAAAAACTGTCATGTGAAGGTTAGCATCAGCAGACTATCGTAATGTCAGGCCTGACCCTAACCCTGGATGAAACAGCCCTAACCCTGCGGAGCCCCTTGGTCCGAGAAACACCATGTAAAACATCGCCGGATTTCATTCGCTCGCCTGGGAGCATTCCTGCTCACAAAGGTACTAATCGATCTCGAGATCTCATCACTTTATATCATATCTGCTTTCTCCAGGGAGCCACCAGATCTTAAACCAAACTTCGCAAGGAAACAGAGCGCATCGGACATCCGTTCTGGACTTCTAACTGGATGCGATAGCTTCCCCATAGCTCCACGTTTAAGATGTCTCAATATTCTCGCCTCGATACCGAAGATGACCCACAGTCACTCAGTACTCAGCCTTTGATAGCGAACCCAGATGTTCTTTCCGATCCCACAGAAAACGCGGACAACCCCGAAGACGGAGCTATCACAGGCTGGATATGGCTCCTCACCTTGACAGCTGGCATAAGTGGTCTGCTGTTCGGCTGTGAGTATATAATTGCTCCCTATCTCGACCGCAACTGACAAGACTGACGCCCTGCAGATGATACAGCTTCCATCTCGGCTGCATTACTACACCTTGGCCCGTCGCTCTCCACGCCGGAGAAGCCTGTAACAACGTGGGATAAGTCGCTGATAACGTCCTCCACATCACTCGGTGCGTTGGTAGGCGGTTTGTTTGCTGGATTGCTGGCAGATCGCATTGGGCGGAGAGGGGTCATCTGGGTTGCAGATGTCCTGTTTATTCTTGGTGCCATATGGCAGGCTCTCGCCGGGAGTGTGGGCAGCATGGTAATAGGTCGTGCTGTGGTGGGCTTGGGTGTTGGTGTTGGAAGTCTGATTGTGCCGCTGTGAGTGAAACCGGATGGGAATCTTCCTACATAAACACCCATCGGCCCCCCGTTTGCGATGTATGGCCGGGCTCTTGTTCGATGTTTGCTAACGAAAACAGATACATCTCCGAGCTATCCCCTCCATCACACCGAGGTCGCCTGGTCGTAATTAATGTTTTGTTTATCACATTCGGCCAGCTAATTGCTTATGCTGTTGGTCTCATCCTTTCTCCACCAACCCTCTCTCAAGACCTTAGCTGGAGATTTATGCTTGGACTCGGTGGTGTCCCTGCCTGCTTCCAGTTCGTGTTTATGTTTTTCATGCCAGAGACGCCGCGATGGCTAGTACAGCACTCTCGTCGCGATGAAGCTGCAAGAGTTGTACGGAAGATCTATGGCGACCTCTCTGAAACATCAGTCGAGAAAGTCCTTGGTAGTATCGAACAGGGTATAGAGACTGTGTCAAAAGATCCCTTCATGGCCAAGCTCAGAGCGATCTTTGCAGTTGGGAGCAATCGGCGTGCTCTAGCAATAAGTTGCTTGCTTCAGGGCCTCCAACAGGCCTGCGGGTTCAATTCTCTCATGTACTACTCGGCCACTATATTTTCCCTAGTGGGGTTCAAGAACCCTACCGCTACTGCAATGGTCGTTGCTGGAACAAATCTGGTTTTTACCGCGTTGGCCTTCACATTGATTGACCGGATCGGGAGGAGAAGGATCCTACTTTGGTCGATCCCGGGTATGATAGTGGGGCTATTATTGTGTGCGATAGCTTTCCACCATCTGCCAATTCTGACCACCACTGCTCTTTCAGAGCCTTCGCCTTCCATATGGACCCCACTGCTTATCATATTTATGATGGCATATGTAGCAGCCTATGCGATCGGTGTCGGTGCCATCCCGTGGATCGTACAGTCCGAGTTCTTCCCTATGCGTGTTAGAGGACTCGGAACGGGAATGGCTACAGCTACAAATTGGGTGCTCAACTTTGTCGTTGGGGCGACCTTCCTTCCTGCTGTAGAATGGATGTGGGGCGGAGCTGAGGGGCTGTTTGTCGTTTATGCGCTGGTGTGCGGGGGTGGGTTGCTGGCGGTTTATAGGATTTATCCTGAGACGAGAGGTCTTAGGATGGAGGAGATTGAGAGTGTGCTGAGGAACGGATGGGGAGTGAATAGAGGAACAAAGAGGGGGGCAGCAGAAGACGATATTTGAAAGGTGGGCAGATCTTCTTTTACGGCAGTAGCACGTTTTGTGGGGCTGTCTTTTGGTTTTTGGTTTTTTTTTGGGTGGGCGTTAGAGAGCCGACTTTGGGGGGCCGTCATTTGGTTCTTTGGGTTTCGAAGAAACGAAATTTCTGGCATGTTTAGGCGTTGTTGATTTCATCTTCGTTTTATACCCTACTAAACGGATTTCTTATTTTAAATAAACAGAATTGAATTTCGTCAAGTAAAAGTACATGAATTCGTTCATCACAATTAAAATTAGACGCAAATGCTAACACCCATGGGTATTTAAGTTGATGATGGGCTTGTCAAGACGTTTCCTACAACAGCAATCAGTATCTGATATCTTGGGGACACAATATGAAGTAACATACCTCCATCGGGATATAACACTTGTCCATTAAGGAAGACACCTCCAGGGCCAGCAAGATACAATACCGCAGCAGCCATATCTGCATCACCTCCAGTGCGCTCTACAAAAGGATCATTAACAATCACTCGAAATATTAATGCCCGGGGATTACTCACTAGCAGGAAGGCTCTGTCCCATACCCTTAAGCTCCGACTTTTGATTCTCGTCCGAGCTGTCGGCAGTCATCTCACTCGGGAAGATACCAGGTGCGATGGAGTTGACACGAACTTTGCAATCGGCGAATGTGGTTCCCAACATCCGTGTCAGGTGGATAAATCCTGTATCAATGTCAATACTTGGACGTCACCATGCCGATGGAAGAGATTAAATACCGGCTTTAGAAGTGGCATATGCGAACTGTCCTGAGCTGCTTCCTTTCAGAACGCCGGAGATGGAGGTGATGTTGATGATGGATGCTGAGTAACCTAGTGTGTTTGCAGTTCCTTTTGACAAGAGTGGCAGGAATGCAACCGAGCAGAAGAACTGGGCCGTCAGGTTTGTCTCGAAAGTTTCTATACAATAATAAGATTATTTCACAATCGCCAGTGAGAGAAATCGGGGGATAATACTAACCTGCCCATGACTCCGGGGTTGCTTTCCACAGATGCTCGGTGATGGAGTCGGCATTGGAGAAATCTGGCTCTCCAGTCTTATATGACGTGGTTTGCTTCTCCTTTGCAACACCGGCATTGTTAACAAGGAGATGAATACCGTTTGGCTCCTTCTCCTTGATCTCGAGGGCAAGACGTTTGATATCTTCCTTATCCGTGATATCCGCTGGTGCCCTAAATATTCACCACTATCAGTTTCTTCATATTCACCCCAATTACAGGAACAACATACGCAATAATCTTTCCAGCATTTGGGCCACCCTTGCCTGAATACTTCTCTACAACCGTATCTAGTGCCTCCTTACGACGTCCGGAAATATAAACTGTCGCTCCGTTGGCTACCAGCGCCTGGGTTATCATCAACCCAATACCAGTTCCACCACCCGTCACGACAGCTTTAAAGCCACTGACGTCGAAGAGCTTCGATGCGAGGAGCCCGGTGTTAGGGTGAGCCGAGGGATCTAAGGATGTATAAGAAGCCATTGCGTTTTTAAAGGTATGGGTATGGATCAAAGTAAAGTTTTTTGGCACAACTGTTGGACGAATTGCTGTGAGTTTAAAGATATGGGAACGCATTCCTATTCTCGCGAGGAACTATATAAATATCAGATCCTCCTCTGTCCGCATATGCTCTGTTTATATTATAAACCAACCTCTGCGGATTTCATATCTCGCTGGCTGGGAAACATTTCCGAAGGGCTTAGATGATTTTGATATTACTATACAGGTGACCTCATACCTGGCTAATAACTGTGTAATGGATCATTACCTGCATCCACAAACGACATACAATAGTAGTTAGTAGCGGGGCGGCAGCATGGCTCGATTTCACTTGCGCTTTACACTTTGCTGCGAAATAGGTACCTACACATCCTGGATGTATGACGTCTATGTTTGCCATGTCTTGGTAGCAGTAGCGGGAAAGGGCCGAACGGATCTAAACCGTTGCCCCGGAAACAACACCGGTCGTTGTGGTAACCCTAACCTTAAATGTATAATTGCTTATTTAACAGTCTACGATTCACATGGATTTTAAGAACATATCTATAGATAAGTTATGAAAATTAGACATTTTACTTTCTTATGTAGTATAGAGTCGGGAGTTGTGGTGGGGTTCATACTATTTCGTGGCGCTTCTTGACACACCGAAAAGACAGCTAAACGGACAAACCTTTGACCGGAACGGACGGGTAAATACATACAAGGTGATGTGAAAGCGCGTGGCAGATTTCTTCTCACTCTCCTCGCCATAACGAGTACCCGAGAAGAAGAATTAACTGGCCCACCCCCCTGATCGCTGCTGCCTATATATGTACCCCTGATTGCGACTCCGAGGGGGGGGGTAGAAATTTAAGCTGCCCTATCCAATAAGGCCGCGCGCGTGGAAATCAAGCTTTTTGGGGGGTTTCAGATCATGAAACCGTTTCGACACTTACTGTTATTATTGCATTTCCTCTTGTGGTCGAGGTCTCGTGACAGAGAGAGCGCTGGCCATGACTACATGAAGCTTTGTCAGCAGAGAGGGTCTAACTTTAGATACAGGCCTGCTGAGTACTCTCGAGTACTAAACCCTGGGGCTGACGATAAATATAGAACCACGATAGCCACGATGCTCTAGTCTATATTCTCTGTGGATATAACCTAAGCCTGCTGCAGAAGCATATGTATGTGGGAAGCTTAAGTCACGACGCGCAGAAAAAAGAAGGCTGTCAGACGGGATGGAGAGCACAGTGAGCCGTGGCCGATTTTGTGATGCTCTCTCGACTGTGGTCTGCGGTCGAACAATTTAAGCTACTCTTTACGTACGTGGCTGTATGCACGTGGCTTACAGACTTCAAGTGTCTTATCCGTCCGATACGAACAACTTGCAGCGATGGAGACGAAAAAAAGACCAGTGGGTTTTCTTTTTTGATGCGCTTGTGATGTCCGAGGAAATCTCGAATCAATTTGGACACGGCAATTGAGCCTGTAAAACTGCTAGATAAGCGCGACAAATATCCTGGACATGAATCTGCGACATCAACTTTTAGGGTCGGGTGATAAATTGTGATTGATGGCCCGCTCGGTGGCGCTAGAGAATGGGCCTAACGGAGAAGCGCGCGCTATATATAGTGAAATTTTTAGCGTTCGTGGTTCTAGCGTTACACATATGTCTTCCTTTCGTAGGACAAGGAAATGTCAATGAGAAAGAAAAAAATGAATTGCCTGGAGGCGGTTCGAACTTGATAGCAACACCCCGTTTCGATCGGGGGACCTCCGGGTTATGAGCCCGGCGCGCTTCCGCTGCGCCATGTTGCTGTTAGAACAACTTTGAGAATTGCTATTTGAGCAAACTTTCGTAGTGTATGCATGACTCATTAGCATACCCCGGAGTTTTAGCTTCGATGGTAATTTCTTTTTAGCGTGGCCCGAGACGTGGTCCCGAGACATGGAGTTTCTCTGCCACGAGTCTCTGTGATGTCTCTCTCCCTCTACAGATGTAGGTTTGCTCGCCTGGACATCCATTTACAAATCCTAAATTCCTAATTGCCCTGGTTTTCTGCGGCACGAGTCTAAACTGGACTTGGGGCTAGGTCAAATTGGTAATTACTAGGACTAATGCATTCCACGTTCGGTTCTAGTCAGAAGGGCTCATGCACAGTAAGATCTTGTTCGAAAGGAGACTTTTCTCGCCTAAGGATTCTATGTACTGTCAATCGATATGAAAACAAAGTATCACCCGTCACAATTTTTGGCATCCACAAGAAAAGCGGTCATAAAGATGCTGACCGCGCAAATATACACATGTAGGGCGGTGACGACACGCCACACATTACATGTACAGATTCTGGTAGAATTAATGCGAAAGTGGGTTTTCCGTGACCCGATAGTCCCATTGGCCCTCAAAGGAATTTTTGCAGTGAGCACGGGCCAAGAAACCCACCCTTTTAGTTCTGACTTTCGCAATAATTCTACCGGATACTGTAGTACGCATCCGTTTTCGGTATTACTCTGTTTGACCCTTCTAACCGTATTCTGCACATTTATTACTGTGATGGCATCCTCCTTGGCAGACACGTGAGCTAGCCCAATAGAAAGAACCGAGTGATCCACTGTGATGCGTGGTCCTGGCAATTTGACAAACGGGGTCGAGCGTTTCAGCTACGCAGATTATTGCCCCGGCCAGGTTAGGGTTGAGGATAAACTGCCCTCGACCAGTAGCATCGGCGGAAACTTGTTTTTCTTTGAGCCGCCTGCCTGTAGCAGTCCCCATATGTGAAACCTGCATTGTATCTTGTTCCTGAATTTTTCTCTCTCAAATTGGCAAGTTGGGGTGTGGCACACCGCCCCCAGCTAGCTGCGTCGCCTACCGATTTAATCCAGCTATCCGTAAAGGCGCTGTACTCTACAAGTACAAGCAAGACCCTTACAAACCCACGCGCCTTACCGAAAACCAATAAAAAATCGGGTAACTTTATTTATATACCCTGAGCGCTTTTTTCCTCAGCCCTGAGAGGGGTAGATCGCGGGTGGCTTGGCAGGGAGAAATTTAAATCTGGCTCAAAGTGGAAAGACCGCGCCACGATCGCAACTAAGCACTAGCCACCAGCGTTACTGTTTTCTTCGACAGCTTTTAGAAGACTCCCCACTCCAAAAGGGAGTAAGAGACATCACAGTGAGAAAAAAAATTGGTAAAACGGCTGTGTAGGTGAAGCGAGAAAAGAAAAGCAATCACGGGTATTGACTGACAACAACTTTAGGTATCATCATCATGCGTTTAATCCTTTTTCTCAGGGGTACATACGTTTTGTGCCAGCTGGTTGCGAGCGGCATTCTCGTCCAATCGATCCCTCCCACAGGCAACTCACAACAGTATTCTAGCTGACAGAGCCACCGCCGCCAACCACCACAACCCACAGCGTGGAGTGGGGTGCCAATTCAATTAGGTAGCTAGTGAATAGGGATCCATGTTTAGAGCAAGAAAAAAGTGTGTAGGTGTGCCTGTCACATAGAATAGTGCCTTTGTGGGTGCAGTTTCGGAGTCAATCCAGGCAGGGGAGGGGCGGGGGGTTGGCGACCACATTCAAGTTGTAGGATGCTGTGGCTATATAACTACATAGCAGATCCTTTGCAAGGGTCCTCCCTCTCACACAGTTACAAAAAAACTACATAAACTACAACTTCCCTCCAACATCTACACGACACTCAACCCACCAACCAGTCAAAAGACAGTATCTACTACAGCCTCCCAACACATACACGCACACAACAGCAGCAATGTATTTCTCCAGCTCTAACGTCTTGTTCGCTTCCCTAGTATCTTTGATCGCCGTCAACAGCGTCACGGCGACGACCTTCTCAACTAATACCAAGATCGACGCCCTGACCGAACAGCAGGTGCTCGCAATCGCTCCTAACTCTGCGGATTGCACCAAAGCTTCATTCCCTGATGAATGCACAAACGCCACTGTTGCAACGGAGCAACTTAACAAAGCCTTCAAGGCATACAAAGTTTGGTCGCTGGGCCCAAAGGCGGCGCTAGCATCGCTCATCGCATTTGAGTCTGGCGACTTTGTCTACAATATCAATCATTTCCCTGGAAGGCCTGGACAAGGAAGTTCGTATAACTTTTTTCCCGGTGAGCGTAGGATTTTTGCTAACAAACTGAATAGCCAAGGCGATGTTGATGTTCAAATGGGTCTACAAATTTGCTCTCTGGTGCGGGTTTGAGGATGAAATGTCCACTATCGTTGGGAAGCCTGCTGGAGACGTCACCGAAGCCGAGACCGCTACTTTCAGCAATGACACCATGAAGGCCGTCCGTGCGCTTGTTCTTCCCGTCAAGTATGTCTCTAGCTCCCATGCCGCTTTAGGATATCCATGCTAATATCTCTTTTTCCAGCTTCACGTTCAAAGCTGCACCATGGTATTTGGTCAAGCAGTGCAAACGTGAGCATTATACAGGACTCATCACCGATGGTTACGAGGGTTTCAAGAACTACATCGAGCTGTGCATCGAGGCAGGCGATATCACCGAGGACAGGACCGCAAAGTGGTGCACAGCGATCTCGGCCTTGAAGCCAGCTGATATGGACATGCCAACCCAGTGCACCGCAACATCTAGCACCACAGCTGCTGCTTCTGTGGTCGCATCTCCTACGGCTACTGCTTCTCCCTCAGGCTATTAAGTGGAGCGTGATGTGGGGGCGTTATGAATGTGATGGATGGTGGTGGTGGACATTGACTGTATTTCTATAACTGGTTGCTTATTATGTAGCCGATAACTTTTATTACGCATTATCCCTTGGTTATTCCTTTTTGGGGGGGTCATTTCCTTTGTCATTGTATGTACTTTTAGAATTTACATTTCTGGGGGCATCTGTACAAAATTATTTCATTAAATTTCTACTTCGATGCAATCTCTGTAAAATGAATCAACTACATATTATTCTATTACTTTTGATCCTTTTGCACTTGTGAACCAACCAATGATTCTTGAGCGTCCCCAAAATGTAGAGAACTCAACGGCTCAAAACCTAACCCTGGTGATCAGATTATCTCTCTCTCTAGTCGGGAACGGCATCACGGTGCACCGACCAAACACGCCAAGACTACGGTCAGGAACGACCGGGGTGGTTACGGATATATTGACCGGGCCAGGTCATAGCTAGTCTTCATTGCACAGTAGTTCGCACGGTATCACATGTCCCCTCCTGTTGGTACAGATCATGACCGAATCTGCGCGTTTAAGATTAAGCTTCGTATTATTCCCTGAATACTCCCTTTCTTTAAGAATGGGGGAGATGCAGCGCGGAATTCACGTTGCGGCGGAACTGGCAGCCGAGACGGGGATGGATAGTACAGTCTGGTGTACCTTAGGGCTTACTTGAGCACTAAGCTTACAAAGAGCTCAACTATGGGGCTACGTGCCGTATTGGAATTTGGAGGTTGCTGTATGTATATACGTAGTTGTAATCGATAAGGGGTATGGCAGAGCTTCTTCCGGGTGGCGATTGCCGAAAGGTATGGAGATATATTAACTTGAGGTTGGTGTACGGGCAGTGTGGATTAAGACGTTAGTAGTGCTTGTTCTGGTGATTGGGCCTCGTTCCTGAGATGATGCTGGTCCTGCAGTACTGCACTGTCGAACATGCCAAATCTCGCAAGAGCCTGGAAATGGCCTTTAGATGGCAACGGCCTCTGATTCGCGCCTATTCCCCAATTACACCAAAATGAGCCACTCCTTGCAGCGTGTATATATTTCCTGGTTCTCCTTGCCTGTCTGCCCAGCGAGGATACCATGGCCTCGATCGTTGGATAGCCGCTCTGGGGTTTCATCTGATAGGCCCTGTCTCCCAACACTCCGTTGCAACTGGAAAGGGATCCTAGATTACCAGCGACAGGCCACACCTATCACGTCCACCGCCTCATCCAAAGGCCTCGTCCCTGTCAAGATTGCAGGAACATCCGAATTAACGAGCCAGAGAAACCGTGACCATGGGAACACGCGATTCGAGACAGGGATGACGTTCTAGCGTGGAGCTTAGTTCCAGGGACGAAGTGTTGAGCCGCACTAAAATCTCTTTCACTTTACTGAGTGGGCCAAATAGCAAAAAATAATATTGTTTTCACAGCAACATGGCGCAGCGGAAGCGCGCCGGGCTCATAACCCGGAGGTCCCCCGATCGAAACGGGGTGTTGCTATCAAGTTCAAATCGCAGTGAATTCACTTTTTTTCCACCGGAATTAGATTTTTTTTTATTTTTTTTTGACTCATCTCGATAATACAGTTCCTTCATTTCTATGGATAACAAATATACTAACCAATCCTCCAAGAATCATGAATCCATACTATCACTGGCTACAGCAAAAAATCGCATCCAATGGTACTGGATAGACCTGGCCTTAGCGCGTTCGGTGCAGAAAGAGGTGCTGCGTACCGGCAGCAATAACCGTAGAGCACTGGGGCTCTCAAGAAGATTCGTCATTATACTCTATTTCTCATTAATCCCTCGTGCATGGTGGTTTCAGTATTTGGAACGACTTCTCAAAATGGCGCCAAGACACCGAGATCTCGTGTCACCAGTTGTACAGCTACACAGCCACTCCCGTTATAAGTTTATGACCTGGATATTCTTATCAAGAAAGATGTAGGTATCAGCATACGTCTAAAGTTACCATACAAGCTTCAGTCGCATTGTGGGGAAAGTGCCTCCCCCACATCACTAAAGTACCTAAAATTAGGATCGATATCGTATCAATACGCCATTGGACCGGCCGATCGTGTGGGGGAATCAAGTGGTTCTATCATAGTAATATTCCAGCCAATACTACGATAGAACAGGAGCAGCTCTACGGCGGCTTCTTGAAGCAGAAAGAGGTGGCTTTATGTAGAATTCGTATTCTCATATGGGGTGGCCGGGTTTCGGTGGTTGTAAGTTGTCTACACGGCACCAACTTCAGGAGCTACTCATGGATTTAGCGGAAATATACTAGCATATCTGTATCACTTCTCGGTGTGGTCCGGTAGAAAAACCACGGCAGGTTCGAAGGACGGCATTGGGGTGCTTCGGCCCTGTTTACCTTTGGATTTATCCGCATTCTATGTAACACCATGGGGTTTACCGTGAAGTGCCTTTGGAGAAATATTAACGGAAGATTGGGATACGGCATATTGCCCCCACCATGCTGCATACGTTGGTAAGTGCAAAGTGCAAAGTGTTATTAGATTATTTATGGATTCTGAGGAGGATGGGTTTGCGCGGCCTCGATACAACGGCACAAGAACGCTTTGACATGACGGTGATAGTGACAGACAAACCTCACTCAGGTATCGAATAGACTGGACCTGTGCCCATAGCTCTCTCTAGAAACATGGTGCAATTGATCGACCTAGAACCTGGTTGGGCTCTCTTGTGCGAGGCCCGAATCTGAAGTGTGTTCGTAACGTTGTCCGGAGTGAGAATATCAATAGAATATATATCTATTATAGCCGCCCTTGATCGAGTTACTAAATCGGTAATGAAGTTTTCTTTAGAGGCTGACAAAGTATTGCATTGAATGATAGGATGTTGGGAGGAAAGGAAGAATAGAATCCTCTGATAAGGGAGGGTGAGAGAACACGTACCGTCTGGACAACATGGAGGTTGTCCGATGCTAACAAAAAAAATGACAAGCGGCAGAGAATGTGAATGGCTAAACGCTACATGCAATGTACTAGTAAAAGAAAAAGGGAGACAAGACTAAGTTATTGTACCGAGTTTCCTATCGTCTCGTCTCGTCTCGTGCCACACTATAGTTAAAATTAGAATAGTCAGCGTCATTTCCTATCACTCGGGACTTACCAAAGTGGCCTGAAAATATCTCGCATTGTGAAAAAACTGGTTTCTCCAGGTCTCTGGATAAGATATCCAGATCAGGTCTCGAAATTTCCAGTCCCACTTGCAAGGTTATTTGGAAGCCAGAAAATCAACAATTTCGTGTAGCGCCGGTATCGAGTGATGGTTTGTGAATCGGGCTCTTAATTGTAACCTTCTGGCGGTTCTAGAAAGCCCGTTTGTGCGCCAAGTGTCCTTTTCGCGATTGTGACAGATTGTCCACACATAAATGTGAAATGTCGCATCTACACGTGCCAGCTATGGCCAGGGAATTCAGGAACATGGCGTAAGTACACCATCCTCGAACATCCGTTCCAAGTCATGTTCCATCGCCAGACAGTAATTCTGAGCTTCATGTAGGAGTAGAAAGAAAATGAGAAAGAAGATTGAAGAAATTCATAAGTGTGTCCTCTATTTTGCAGAGAGTTTTGTTTTATTATGTATGGCCAAGTCCCAAACCCGAACCTCCATGGTGGGTAGAAGCTAACATCAGGAGCCTAGAAACAGCTCCTATCTCTCACCCTGTCTGCCCTCACGATGCACTTTATTTCATATCTATCCGTGGTACTCAATTCTCGTGCATGGCCTCATACGTTGCCTATTTGAATATGCCTGAATGGTCCATCTAGCATCCGAACGGACTTCAGCCGATAGAATTATACCACATAAAGGAAGGAATTATAGCTAAATGCTGCCTCGTAGTTTCTCGTATAATAATGGACAAAGTCTGTTCGGTGAGGCGGTTGAAAAGCCGAGTGAGTATCTATGATCCTATATATGAAAATCTTTTCTTCGATTCTAATGAGGGTGTAACGTATCCTAGAAAGCTACACACGGACTAGAGCTACATGGCATAGGAGTGATTGAATGGGCATGCACCGCCGGCCAGCGAATCCGGAATTTTCTATAGTCGCTAACCAGCGGCGGTGGTAACGTTGAATGTTCTTGGTACTGACCACCCAAACCTGTTTTAAGATTATTGTAGGGTCTTGGCAATTCCTATTCTCAAGACTGAAGAAATCTGGTGTCGGCTTTTGCTATGCAAAAAAAAAACTCTAAAGCAGATGACACGTGCGCACCCACCTCAATGATGGATATATATGCAGCAACAGCATATATGAGCTAGAGGTAGGCAAGAGAACTGATCAGCGGCGTTATACCGGACATGAGCAGGAGGCCAAAGTGGCTTTTCGAGTTTATTTCTTTAGCCTGGAGAATTACGCGAAGACCGATTCTTCCCTTTCGACTTAGTACTGGCGGGGTATATTGGGTGGGGAAGAGGAGAGAGATGTACCGTTATCTATACTACCCCGCCCGCCCGCCCGCCCTAAATCTGCGGGACTATGATAATCTAGCAAGTCAGATCAGCCGATGAGTCCCATGATCAGACTGGCCAGGGATGAAATCAAAAGAAATCAAACCTCGAACGAAGGGTTCGGGTTGGGTTAATCTTTTCAATTATACTCGGGGAGAGAGAAAAACTGGCGGTTTAATTTCAAACGCGATGGGGTAGGTAAGCGAGCCTGGGATTTTGGCAAACGAAATCGGATCTTTCCTTAGATGAACGAAAATTCCGATTCTTCATGAAGGGCGAGTGATGGCGTGTGAGTATTCCTTGGCTCTTGGCGCACCGGGCATTTGCTCTCTTGGTTCTTCGAGCAACCTGAGCGGGATTGGTGAGAACAGAAGAGTTGAATTGTTACCATTACTCTAAAGTGCTCTACCAGATTAGAATATTTGTGGCTTTCTGCGTGCATAGATATTGGGATATAAATTGTCTCAGACGGGACGTAGGATATGCGGTGTCGGGTACTAAAAATAAACAGAATGTCAGCTCGCTATGGCCCGCACCTCACTGGCCGTGGTGGCTTTCCCAACAGAACAAGAGAGCGGAATGAGGGAAGGAGAGAGAGAGAGAGAGAGGGAGGGCTATATATATAGTAAGCAAGAATTCCCTCTCTGAAGATCTTGCCCGATATTAGGATTTAGCGAAACATCAACGGTCGACATATATATATATATATATTCCAGGATGAGGGTTATTTCGGTTCACTGGATATCACTCGCGCATCTGTTGCGTCGCAATTCGTCTGCTAATGTGGGGAACGGAGGGTTCATGGGGGTTGGATTGTGCTATCGGGCGCACTGCTAGCTTTCCTCTCTCGATAGGCCCGAGCAGATGCAGTGCAGAAAGGTGGCAAGTGCAAATTCCCCAGACCGTCGTCGCACTTCTCATCACCAGATGTCACACGAGTACAAGTACAGACATCGCCAGCTCTCTTAATTCTTCGATCAGTGTGTAACTAGGTTTTATTTGTGCTCTCACTAACAAGCATTCATCTATCCAACATAAGAGAAACCCCATCACCATCATCATCAGCATCACGACCAGCCGATGACCCTCTCTCTCTCCCCCCCCAAACAAGAAGAAACCGAAAACTCCAGAGAGAAAGACCCGAGTAAAGACAACAAAAGAAAAGGAAAACACGGTTGTTTTCGTCTAGGTTATTCTATATATACACCCTTACAACTCCAACACCAGAACCAAAGGAAAGCGAAAGGAAATGAAAGAGAAAAGAAAGGGAGTGACATTAAGCTGGCGAAACCTCCGCTGACTGGATGTAGGTCTCGGAGTTGAAGGCGGAGGACTTTGGCTGGATCTCTGTGCCGGAGGAGGTGGCGTATCTACTTCTGGCACGGATTCGGGGACCGAATTTGTAGAAGAGGAGTGGGATTGGTGCGAAGGCAACAAGGAGACAGGCTAAGGGTTTTGTTAGCAGGAAGAAGATATCGAATGATGGGGATGAGGGCTCACCTAGTATAGTACCGGCCCATTCGGCACCAAGGTTGCCGTACATCTTTGGCATAAACAGCGGGAAGCCGAATGCAAACAGACACCTGAGGAGAGTGGCAGAAGCCATGCAAGAGGCCGACATATCACTGAGACCCACAGTTAGTCTCCTAATTCCAAGACAATATCAAAGCAGAAGATGAAGAGATACTCACAAATACGCCTCTCCCAGATAGCCGAGAACACACACAAACATGGTGACCATGCTCCATCCAAACGGCACTCCCGAAGCAACTGGCCACATCCAGTGCACATCCTTGAATCCAGTCCACGCAAACCAAAAAGCACTGATGGGTGCCACAACACTCGCTACAATTGCCAGCGGGAGTCTTCCCTCAGGGTATGCACCCATGATTCCCATGGCCTCACGTGCGTGGCGCTTCTTGAGGTAGAAGTGCTTGTTGCCAAGTGCGGCCGTGGGCAGCGAGAGGAGGACGCCGAGCCCGATGCCAAGGAAGGTGAGACCGGCAGGACCCTGCTTCCATCCGTAACGGCCTGAGAAGACGTATGGGTAGGCACCAAAGTACAGGAACCTATGATCCGTCAGTATCAGGCCATAGTAAAGAGAAGCGGGAAGAAGAGGGAGACTTACAAGATACCATAGATCAAACTCAGGTACATGCTCATCAAAAGTACAATCGGATCCTTGATCAGCAACATGATCGGCCTGCCCATACTTCCGAAAACCTCCCCCCACCCAGCCACGGCCTTGACAGCCTGCTTCTTCTCGATACCAGCGTCCATGCCGGGCTCCATGCTGATGTCCTTGAAGTTGACCTTCCTTGACTCACGCTCCAAGATCAGAGGGTAGAAGGTTTCCGGCAACCAGAAAAGAGTAAGCCCGAGTATCCCCGCTAAGATCATCATGAACCAGATGATCCAGCGCCATGATTCGAGGACACCACCGGGAGCGTACTGCGCTAGGTAGCCACCGGTAACGGGGCCAGCGACAGGACCAAGGAAGGCAGAAAGAATGAAGAACCCGAGAGGGATTCCGACTTCCTCAGCTATAAGATGATGAATTAATACTTGACTTTGAGGCGAAAGAAGGGTCGAGAACTTACTGGTATAAATATCAGTAAAGGACCCAGCAGCAACCGTCAATGCAGGTGACGCCAGGAACCCGCAGATGAAGCGGACAATGACGTGAGCCGCGAAGCTATCTGTGAGCGCGATGGGGATGTGGAGGATAAAGAAGAGGAACCAGGTTGGCCGGTAGATCCTGTTGCGGCCGTAAACCTCACTCAGAGGGGCAAAGACGATGGTTCCGCAGGCGATACCGAGAAGATATCTATTACTTTTCATTAGTATCCATCCAGGGAAGGAAGGAAGAGGACGATACTTACAAACTAAGGGAGAGAATGGCAGCAACCCTGGTGATCTTGAAGTAGGCTTCCATGTTTGGGATAGCAGGGGAAACTACTGAGGCACTCATTGTGACGATGAAAGTCATGACGGACATGATGGCCGAAATTTTTATCTCTTTTCAAGTCATTTCCATCAGCGTGAATTCAGATGAGAGAAATAGTCATCAACCCAAGAGATGATAGCTTACTCTTGCCATTTGGCCAGTTCCTCGGCGAGAGTACTGGGTCTACTGCCTTCTCCTCTTGAAGCGCCGGTAGCATCAATTGTGGCCCTTCATTGAGTGTGGTGTCATTGCTGAACAGCGAGTTTTGGGAACTGGCAATGGGTGTTGCAGTGGGGACGTTGAGTGTTGGTGATGAAGACATCTTGTCAGGTAAAGTCTCTATCCGTGTCGTTTGGGTGACTGGCTAGTTGGGTGACTGACTGATTAAAGAAGAAAAAAAAGAGCGTGTGGAGAGATGTGGTTTATATCTAGTACGCTCTACGTCTCTACGTATAATGGAAAATGCCTGGCTGTGTGGTTATCCTTGGCACGACACCCGCGAGTTACAAGAATGGCTACAATCAATATAGTATGTGCCTCTTGACTTCCCTGGTCGATATGAGGGAGGCGGAGACGCATAAGACATGGCATAGTAGAGCAGGTGTGTGGACCGCACCATCCATGACCACCCATCATCATTACCCACGTCCGTTGCACACCCAAATCGGGGACGAATATTAGATGCACCCGCAGTAGCAGCAGGCCCTGGCCGTTTCTACTAGCAGTACTCTACAGTAAGTGCCGCTGGCATGGATGCTAGTCTATCAATTCAGCCACAACAGCAACCAAACCCCAGACCAAGCCGAAGGACTGCTAGACATAGGAATGCAAGATCGATCCACGAATCTCGCTGGCTTCACATCACGTTCCATTCCGGTCTGGCTACGGATAAAAACACTCAGGATTAGTACGTAACGAGACTCCCAATTCTCGAATCTCTTCTTCCAGAAGGGCGCCAAGACGACCCCAAAAGATAGCCTTGACGCATGTTGCCCTACCGCCACATGTAGACATTGGCTACAGTACTAGTGGATTGAGTAAATACCAGCAACGGCCCGTCAAAGAACCAAAGCATCGGGACAACATGCCCATATCAGACTGTGCGGCTGAGAATAGAGAGCAGAGAAGGAGGCACGGAGGTGAGCGCTCTATGCAGGTTGGGTAGGTAGGTTCGTATGTGGTGCACCAGACGCCAATAGTACTTGCGACAAAGCGGTGGAAAAAAAATTTCAACCATTGTTTTGTTGTCTATATTCCGGCCCAGACTTTGGTCTGGATATTTTGCTGGTGGTGGCTTGATTACTCCGAGAAGCCCGACTCTCGCCAGGTCACATACGCTGCGCTACACTACTCTACATTTTTGTTTTTGCCTTCACGGTAGAGGACAGGGCAGAGGAGCCACATCAGAAACTTTTGTCAAAGATCGACCCATTGGTAGCGATATGCTCCCGCACGGGGGCTTTGAATTCTGGAAGAACGCCAGATGTCCGCTAGTTAATCTGACCATTCTACCGCTTTGGGATTGCTGTGGTGGATTTTGTGCTTCTAGGTTTCGCTGTGGAGGATTGATTAATCTGGTTTGAGAGAGAGAGAAAGTCAGTTAGAGTGGCACTGAGATGATCTACTCTAACGATGCCTGTGGCCGTAGGGTACAGTGCCAATGCAGCGGACGGGTACTTGTCCTGCGGCGGCGGCGCGGGAAGACGGACATGGCACATATAGAGTAGGCACGGATAAACAGGGGGGGTTTCGAGTCAAGATCAAGTGCTTGATGACGGCGCTCTTGAAAGTCTTGATTACCAGCAGTGCTAAAAATACGCACTTTGAGTATTCATGTCATTTACTAGTTGATGGGTTCATTCGGGATGAGGCTCTAGAACCGTCGTGCAGCGCCCACCCACGCCTCTCCCGCTCGTCTAAGATGAGCAGCGAGTTTCATGCGACTGAGCGAACCTTATCCACAGGTATAGACAGTAGACATGGCTTGGGCGGCAAGACAGACAGGTCGCGGGGGGTTGCACTTTCTCGTTGCGTAGAGCAGTGCCGGCAGGGTACGGGATTGACTGTCGTTGTAGTCTGTCTGTCCGTCGTGCCTGCTGACTGCGCGGGGGCAGGCAGGCAGGCAGGCAGGCAGGCAGGTAGGGTTTATCGGGAATCTATCGAGAAGGCAGTGGTTATTTATGGCATATCGATAGAACAGCTATAGCATTACCATTACTCTGCAGGCTGCATTTGATCGTATTGTTTATCTGCAGCCCCAATTAAGCGAAACATGCAAAACTCCCCAGAAAAGCAGGCATTGCATTGTAGGACTCAGGTAGCGATCGCATAATGATAACGGCGTGCAGTGTTGCATCTCCTATATAGCGGGCGACTATTGCCCCACACGCGGGGATCAATCCTGTCCACCATCCATCTAGTTGTAGATGCATCGATATCTTTGGAACAGAAACATGCAGCGTTGACGTCCTCACCGGCGAATCGGCAGCATAGCCCTAAGGTGCTGGTTTGAGCCTGTGCGCCGTGCATTGCACTCTGATCGGGCAGGTGCCGTGACAGTGACAGTGACAGTGACTAGTTCTCACGATGCTTTCTCTGCTCTGCTTGGAAGGTGTTGCTAAATTCAAGTACAGCACTTGCCCCTCTACCCCTGGTACCATGTACTACTCCAGCTGCTGTAATAATCTGTCTGTCTGTCTGACACCACACACCCAGCCTTGTGGTACTGTCGCACCGTTTCAACCATTATAATTATCCGATACACACTCTGCCCACATTACACACATTGTTGTACAGATTCCCGTCGTCACCAGTCAGCCAATGTTGACAGACAATTGGAGCAGGGCGAAAGCCACTAGCGGAATTCCACAGATCCGTAGAGAGGTATGGACAAGTCACTCGCGGCCAGCGCGCCAGCTAACAGCATTCCACTGCATTGGTTGATTCCACTCCATTCTCCGTCTAGCGCTCAAAGTCTATCCTGGTGGGTATGGGGGCAATTAAAGAGAGCAACCCTAACCCAGACCTACACCGCCCCCCAAGCGACTAAAATTGGCAGACGGGGGCCGGATGAGTAAACCGTGATGCGTGACGGATGCATGTGTTTAGCCGGGGGGGGGACATGGAGGGAGGCGGGCACACGTGGGTGCGTGGAATAACCTTATTTTGTGTGTGTGTGTGTCCGGTGAAGGAAGGAGGGAGAGCTGAGGGTGAGGGCGAGGGTGGTGTGAGGCGAGACAGAGGCGTGGGTTGCGGACTGACGGACGGATCAATCTTACTCCTCGCTGCTGGGGACGGGGAGGGCAAGTGCTGGCGGGGGTGGGGGGGGGGGAGGGTATATATGAGGGCGGGTATAGCTAGCTAGCCGTGGGGGTGCAGTGCAGGCAGAGAAGAGCAAGGTGCCGGGTACCTACATGTCCTGATCGTGATCGGGGATGCCGCGTCTGTTCACTTAGTCTAGAGATATGGCAGTAGGGAGTGCCGGGCTTGGGGTAGATGCGGTGCAGTGTACATAGATCGCGGGTCTCTGCTGCAAATGAGGACATGGGAACAAGTAGCAGCAGCAGTCAACTTCCTATCCGAGTAACGGCAACCCCAAGTGCGATTACGCTAGACGTTCCGCGGCAGTGCTTCTATAGAAGCAGCGCATTTCGCGCTTGGTCGGACGTGGTGCATTGGATGGATGCTCCTTCCCTCGGTCCGATTGATTCGATTTCGAGCCACACGCGGTGAGGAGGAGCTACGAGTGTATACTTTCGAGCTCTTGAGCTCTCTACGCGCCCGCGTTACATGGTATACTTGCGCTCTGCCAAAAAGAGGAGAAACCAATATGTGGGCCGCGGCTGGTGAGATCCAGCGGTACGGCAAGGCGCGCGCGGGGCGGGATATATATTGATCGTCAAAAACTCAAAACCTGCTGGCTGGCTGGTATAACCGCGCGTGCACGCCCGGTTTTACCGCTTGAGTACTTATAGCTACATAATCTTAATTTCCACCCGCCGCCGCGCCGGTGAGAGTAAAGTTCTGGTCCGGGGATCTGGGATTATAGAGTTTTGCACGTTCTGCTCGAGCGCCGGGAAGGGGGGATATCATAACGGAAGATTAGGACTAGGATGCATTGGAGTGGTCATGAGCCGAGTTCGACACGCACGGGAAGTCTGATTAGGGAGGGGGGGAGTGGTACCGGTGGGCGGATTGGAGAGTGAATTGAAAGGTTGTGCTAGCTCTCTACGGAGAGGTTGGGAAGCATATGGTGTCTGTAAATAATGACCTGGCCTTGGGACCGGTTCTCGGAGGATACAATGCTTTGATGGGTTCGACCTTCTGCCTTTTGGGTTTCTTTTCCGGCCTACTGTCTTTAATTGAAGGCGCTTTCGCAATTGCCTGTTTGTTATTATTCTGCGAGTGCAAGATGTACATGTTTACTTTGGATTTCATTTGTTGTGTCACAGCTGCCAGGCGTTATGATCATTAATTATAACTTCTTATTAGATTATCCCGATTAATTTTCATTGCAATTGACGAATGCAGGTCCTGTTTAGGGGGGGTTAATTGTTTAGAAGGTAAGGAGTCCTGTACGTTCCCCACGCTACGTAGCTACATATACCAATCGTTATGTTAGCAAATTCGCCAAGTAAGAAGGTCTCATTGGCGACAGAGCTTGGGGTACTTTTATTACTGCTATGAACTTACATACACTTGTCAATGGCTGCTTTTGCAGTCATTTCGTCTTGGTGTCGTCCCCTAAGTGGTATCTGTCATTTATAGGGATCGTGTGTGCATAGCTTGGCGCACAGCTACTCACTCGTGCCTGTTTCCATGTAGCAGCCGCCAACCACAGAAAAGAGGATGTCGGTCCTACTCCAATGCAAAGCTCCGTTCCTGGGCAGGTTCAGGCTTTGGGTCATGCGATTCGAATGGAAACATGCAGGGCGTGAAGCTGCGCGCCCCTCATTCGGCACTGGTAGCGAGCGCGGGTTTATTAATCATTCTGAATTTGATTTTACTGTTTATTGCTATACATGTACATACTCACGAATCCTATTTTCAGGTTTAATTGCATTGTCCTCTTCTTATTCCTCAACAAAATCACCCGCGAGCAAGTATTAATCCCGACCGGTTTGACGGCTCTCGCATCCCACGCAAGTATCATTTCCCCGCCAGTCTCGGTGTTGGGCTTGAATTCCCCCGACGTTTTGGCTCCAGCTTTCGTTCCTTTAGATTCCCACGATAGACAAGCCCATGCCCAGTGCCCTCCTGATCGCCAAACGGTCGCAAATACTCTATGTGCTACACCCCACAGTGCACTCGCTTAGTTCCCGGCTCCGCTCCGTCATATCATCTCTGTAGAGCACATACATATCACCACCACCACCACCGTTATCAGGAATAAAAGCCAAAACGCCCCTGGGTAGAGCGCATTACGTACTACCGGCCAAAGGGGCGGGGCGTCCTTCCGCCCGTCAAGAAGTATTCTCCGGAAAAAGTGCCGGTTGGGATTGCATTGGGTAGGGGAGTGAGGCTTGAGATGTGGCGGTTAGACGAGACATAGGACATCACTCGCTCCAAAGAAATTGGGTTACGGTGGAAATATAATTTTTTCGTTAGAACGACTGGCTAGTATAGGTATGGGGAAGTGGGCTTTGGTACTTATAGCCCTGTGTATGCGTATTTATTGCTCATGACTGTGTGGAAATATTCGGTGGAGGTGATAACCCTAACCCAGATCTCGATATTGGTGCAGTATATATCCCACCTTTGAAAAGCGAGGGATAAAGAATTCAGGAGAGTGGAATAGGGTCGAGCCTGCGTGCCTTGTAGTAACTTCGGTAGATGAACCTTTCTGTCATGAAGAATAGGCGTAGTGTGAGTAAGCACTTGGAGGTGAGTCATCGAGAAGTCTCTCGCTCAATGATCATGGGTCGACACGCATTGCAACGGACGGAGAGGTAGGGACTTTGACTATGGGTTGGGAAGATGGTAGGACTTGAGTTGTAGCTTGGGAAAGGGCGATGAGGGGTGCTATGAGGTCTATGGTTGTTTGAATACGTTATAGCTTTTAGATAGAGGCACCAGTTTCTGCTTGAGGTGTTGGTTCTGGATTTGTCTTGGGTCAGTAAATCTTAATAGAACGAACTTGGCCTATCGTCATAACTAACGTCTTTGTATCAAGGCTATAGTCAGCTCCCTTAGCCCTGATGACTGTAACCTCTGAGGACTCCCGAAGCGCTAAGCCCAATCAAGAGCTGAACACAAGGATTTCGGGAAACCAGACTATCACGAGCAACAGGTAGAGATAATAATAGGGTATCTGAGTAATAATCTGAATTTAGTGATCACCAGAAAGCGTTGATATCAAGCCCTGATGGTCTAGTGGTATGATTCCTGCTTTGGGTTCTCTTGAATGCAGGAGGTCTCCGGTTCAATCCCGGATTAGGGCCTGTCAATTATCTTTTTGCATCTGGGGGTGATGGAGGTGGATATGGGGCGCACCCGCGTAGAATCAGTGCACTTGGTTGTGTGCATAATACACCTTAGTTCTGCAAACATCTCGAGGTGGGTTTCGTTGGGTGTTGACCTATTTTATTTCCTGGATGCTATTGGTTTTTGTTTTAGTTGAATTTGTAACGCTAGACCAGGGGGGTAGAGACGCTAGGCAGAGAGGAAATTGGTTGTCAAGGGAACGGAAAAAGACTCGAGTGATAGATTGTGACTCCAATTCCATTCCCTAGGCAACACGACTACGCAGTTTTTTAAATATGGTGACATTTCGGCTTCGCTGCTTATGGTAAGAGTTATCTGAGGGTTCTAATCGATCCGTGAGGATATTATTGTATAATATGCAAATATTCGCAAAAATGGTAGTGTGGAGTGTAGTGAAAGAATATGTCGTTTGGGTGGAAATTAAGGGCCCAGAAGACAAAAAATGTGATTCATTGAAACGGCTTAAAATTTGGCAATGGCTAAGTAGTTTAGATGTGTATTCAAGAGATGGAAGCGGATATTTGCGTTTATCCCCGACTCCATTACAGAAAACATTCCTAACGATACCCCCTTGGATCTATAGAGTGGGTAAAAGGAAATAGTAGTTTAGTAAGCAAGAGTTAGGAAGTTAGAAGTGGTGCGATGGGATCATTCCCCTTAGGAGCTACCCCCTTTATTGTCCTTCGTTTGTGGCATCTAAAGCTAGCTTAGGATTGGTAAAGTTCAGTTGTCCATCGTGCCTCATCCCAAATTTACACCCTACCAAAATAGTAACCTTTACTAATACGAGTGGAATGCAGCCACTGGTCGCAAATTCGCTAATGCTTAAGAGAGTGAAAAATACTGTCTAATCTATTTACGACCTCTGAGTGGATATCGCAATGCCCAACCCATCTACGAAGCGAATTATCCATGATATCAACAAAAGCCGGCGCAAACTACCGACTTATGAAAGTGGATGATAGCTATGTCCCTTCAGAACCCGGGAGCAGCGATTTGTCTAGTACATACACATAGCAGTCCTGGTAGAAGAAGATTAACCAATGATAATGCTTCCTAACTGCAACGAGGAAGATGACCAACTTCCAGCAACTTTCTTCCTTTTTTGTTCTTTCTTTTCTGGAATAATGCATTTCCAAACCTTGTAGAGTCAGCAATAGTTCTGCGCGAGTTTTGCTATACGTAAATAGGGTTTAACTAGTCTCGTTCCCAGACCCATTCGCTAATCTTTTGGTGGTGGTGGTGGTTGAGTATTTTTTACACCGGGTGAGTCTGATGTGCTTGGCACTGCTTGCCCCCAAATAGCGTGGTTGCTATGCCAGAACCCCGACTTAAGTCCTCCGGGGTGATTAAGTATCCCGGTACTGGCTCTGCCAAAACCCCGATTTCCCTACCAAAGAAATCCGGTTGCTAGGCCAAAACCCCGATTATTGTGCCGAAAACACCAGTTGCCACCCGGGAATGTTATTACATCCCTGTCAACGTATAAAGTCCGTAGTTTCTGGTACGAGACTAGGATTTAACTGTTGGAAAAAGTGATGGTTTGTTATTCATTTATAGCACACTCTAGTTACATAGGGTTTGAATCTTTTTCTCGCGTTAAACCTTGGCAGGAAATGAATTATTGTAAATGTGTTTATTAAATGGACCATCTTTAATGAGGAAATGAATCTTATTGGTATGGGGAAATGGATCCGGAAATGAATCTTCAGTTCCATATGTTACTTTAATAAACACATTTCCTCCGAGGTTGATTATAGGTTCAAATAGCCCTATAAAAGGGGTTCCGCCCTGCAAATAAATCCTCTGTGTCCTTTTACACGAACGTCCCAGGTTAATGAATCAATGAATTCGTTAACATGGCTGGTAGAGCCAGCAGGGATATATCACGATTTCTCCAAGACGGCGCAAAATGGTGAGCTCAATGGGTCAACTTATAAGCATCGATAGACTGGCCTGTGATGCGCCGATTAGGTACGAGCCAGTTTGGGGTTATTGGGTGAAGCGGTAGGCTCTTATGCCACTAATCGTAATAAGCACAATCATATCTTTTATGGGCTACATTTTCGTGCATTTTTTTGAGCTTGATTCTGAAGAGGGCGCGTTTTAACTACAGATTCAGCGAGGATGTGATCAATTAACTTATACCAGCGCGTGTATGGCAAACTTGAATTTAGTCGAAGGACTGCATACATATTGTAGACCACTTTATTTACTACCGATAACCGGCCGGCCGGATGTAACGTCAATATGATCCGATTGACTGAATTGGTAAATATTGTTTTCTTTGGCCTACGAAAGGGCGTGCACTACATGTAAAAGACAGAGCATCTGTATTTACATACATGTAATAGTCCATATATAGTCGTACAAGAGGTGTGGTCTGCTTCCCATGATGTCACATATCAGGGTACTATGTCTTTGCTCCAAAGTAGCAGTATAACCCAATTAAGCTAACTGAGACTCACAGCTAGCTAGTAGTATCAAAAGTTAAAGCAGCGAGGGCACTGTAAGGTATTACACCTTGATCCCAGTTGGCTTAACGGGTCATTATATCAGATGGATTCAAGGCCGGAAATGAATATCTTTTCATCTCTGGATCCGTCTTAGATACCGTATATGCGTTAAGTTTAGAAGGTCAGAAATCCGTCAAGATAAGGACTGTGTGCCCATTGTGTACTGTGTACTATACTATCCTTAAGATATTGAATTCTTAGGGCTGAAAATGTGGCTTCACTAGCACATTATTCGCACTTGAAAGAGTCTCTCACCAACCACATGCTTTAATTACTTCGCTGTAGCTTGTTAGCCACCACGAGCGAAAAGGATCGGCATCAACAGCTTGAGGGATAAACGGGTTCAATTCCATGCTAAATAGCAACGACGAACAATTTATATTCACAAATCTCCCTGAGGGGTTCGTGTCACAAATAAGATTAAATACCCATGTCTATTAATGATTACTCCCCGGATGCTGGTAGACCTACCAGGTCACAACGGTTCCGGAGGTTCCGGAGCTAGTAGATTGTGCTTTGGTCGTAAAAGGGAACGTGTTATACGTTTACAGAATTCGAGAAGATAAGAAGCCCTAATGCTAGCCAATGTCAAGAATTCACAGCATGTTCCTCTATTATTTACATGTTATATAACCGGGCGGTGGATCTGAGCCATGGTACCCACTTTATTAGATTGATGTCCATGGATCATGGTAGGGTTCTGCGGGGCTAGCTGTTTTTGTTGATGTTTCTGACTCACATTTCCTGATCCGGGTTTGGCAGATACAGGGGATCGCCGCAATAAGGTGTCCCCAACAGATAGAGTAGCAATATGTGTATTAAGCATTTGCATCTTGCAGGCCCGGCACCGGGTACTGACTGACTGTTCGCTCGTAGCAGCACTAGTACGGACTGATTTGATTAATTAATTATTAATGCTCTGCTGTGCCCCTTGGGCCAATCAATCTCCATCGGTGAAGAGTTCTGAGCTGGTTCCTGCTTTATTATCCGAACCTCGGTACTTGTGTACCTTACGTACCTTATTAGATTTGTAGTCGTCTTGCATGGATTTGCCGAGCTGGGGGGAGCTTTGATGTGGGGTGGTTGCGAGATCGCGAAGCTTGTTCTCCATCTATTTTCTTTGGCTTCTCATGGCTCGACAGTGCAGAAATCGAGGCAGAACTCAATGCCACATGAGTCGGTATACTCGTACGTACTCAATCGCCCCGAGTTCTTCTGGTAGAATGTATGCGCACGTTGATAGACAGCTATAGATCTCGTAAATTAAACTAACTTAACTACCGCTCTCCCCCTGAGGCTCTTCGCCGCGTTACTGCACACTGGCCTGTGCACACAACCACGGTCAGGCGTATGATTGAATTCATGAACACTAAGCACTTTGCAGGACGTCGACTTGCTTACAATATCCTGTACCACACAGCAGCGGTTGAGTCACCCGTTATCACCAGCATCCCCTTTAGGAAAGTGCACGGTAGCAACAACATGGGTAATGATCGGAATTGCTCTAATTGCTCTAACGGGCTATCTCGATGTGGTGATGCTAGGGATTGAGTTTAACCAGAGAACAGGCAGACGGTAGACCATACAGGAATATTCCCAAATCTCAGGAGAGAAGAAGTGAGCGCGAAAGGAGATGCAGAAGAGCACAATTTCACATAAATACCCCCCGATATCCGGTGATTGATCAATCCTCACCTCACCTCACCTCGCCTCACATCCTCATCCTCATACTCAACTATTTTCACCTAATTCATCCTGATAACCACCTCTCCAAAACCTCACAATGAAGTTCACTCTCTTCGCCACCACCCTTCTCACCGCGACTCTCGCCTCTGCATCTCTCCACAAGAGATATGTCGTCGCCGCCCCAGGCCCGACCCAGGGCGCTGCCGTCGAGAGCTGCAACCGCTGGGACTACATCGCCGCGGGTACGACCTGCTACGACATCTTCACCAAGTACGGCATCACTCTCGCCCAGCTCACCTCCTACAACCCCTTCTTGACCGCCGACTGCACAAACATGTGGGCCAACTACTATGTAAGACCTTTCCTCCTCCTCCTCCGTGCTAGCAATAATTGAAATCCCGCAGTCGCTAACACTATGTTCCCTGTATGTAGATTTGCTCTGGTGTCGCGGCGAATAGTTCGGTCGCGACATCAGCCGGGACACCGGTCGGGACAACGGTCGCTCCAGTCACCAGTGCACAGACTTCTGGTTGTGTGGCGTCCACCGCGACGGTCACGGTCACAGTGACTGCTTAGTCTTAGACCGTTGCCGCGAGGTCTATTTAATTAGGCCAATATAAGGTCTTCTGGATATAGAGACCGGAAGAAAGACAGTTCAATGAGGGAGTGCTTATCACGAGGTGTGATTGATGGCGTGGTATTGAGGATGTCGAGAAAACATGTAGTTAGGATGAGGATTAATTACTTACTTTAGTCTAAACCTTATCTGAACCAATGAGTTCTTTGGTGATTGAGTCCTGAGCCCGAATGTGATTGTTTTATACCCTAATTTGAGAACCTATATTGAGTTGGGGAAGACCTGAGAAAGAGACTCTAGTTGGGGCATTTATGATTTATATTAGGAGTCGCTAACATGTTTCCACCCACAAGTGGGAAAAGTATGCCCGTGTTGTAAAGGAGTGATAAAAATGAGTTAAATAATACCGCATCTATGCAAACCGCCGGCTCTGTTATTCCAGAGTTCTAGACTTGGCAATGGTAGATCTAGCAATCCAGGATTGCTAATGTATACTCATTGTAAGGCGTAAGAATTGAAGGGATTGTTATCTATTATGTTTGTGAGGGAAATAAAAAGTGGCATAATGTAGCTAAGTTTACTAGAATAAACTAGAAAAAGTTAATCTTATGCTAAATTGAGACAAGAGTATTTGAAGGTGATGATGATAACTTCCCCGGACAGGGTTGAACTGTCAACCTCTCGATTGCACAATATGCCAGGGAAGAGCCCTGGATATCTAACAGTCGAACGCGCTAGCCAATTGCGCCACGGAGAATTACTAAACAGGAGTAACTATGCTTACATATACAAAATGAACCCATCATCGTTCGGAGGGGATCTTCGTTCAGTTTTGCATGATCTTATGAGGAAATATGGTACGAGATAACCGGGAATTGGTGGAATCAGGCGTGAAGTGTCCCGTGTAAAAGAAAACGTCATAAACTCTGCTGGAATAAGAGCGGGAAATAAATATTGTTTTCCCCTCCAGATATAACCTGACACTAAGCCAAACCTTGGGCTTCCGCATCTAACCCTAGGTTGGACATTGCACCCTCCTCTGCGCAGGGCCTAGCCTTCGCAAACCCCATAAAGGGTATGGACATACAAGTCAACCTGAGATTGTTTTGTTTTTCACTATAAGCATATATATATTGAGAAGACCTGCGGAATGATAGTTTTATTCGGAGGTGAGACGCAGTGTAGCGGGGGTCTTCTCTGATAGGTTTTACGTATTCCAAGATGTGAGGTGAGCAGATCTAGAGAGATGAGAGTCAGAGGAATGAAAGCAGTGAGAAGGGGGAAGAAAGCACAAGCCAGGAGGATGGTTATGTTTCGAGAGACCGCCAAAGTGTCGAGCCGATCTCCGAGTCTATGAGTACCGGGGGCATGTACTTCTAGCCACTGTGAAAATATTGTGCTGTTCTCCCACCTAAATGGAATACTAGCTAGCAAGACATGGAAAATCTTGATAGAGCGGTTTCAACCGAACGATGGTAGAGTTAGGAAGGTTGCGTGTCATCGCGTCACCTTCATCGTTGGGGCTCTGCGGGTGGGGCTCTGCGGGTGGGGCTCTGCGGGTGAGGCTCTTGTGCCAACCCTTCTGTCCTTTGAGCAACCTTGCACACCTTAATCTCTACCACCGCGCTCTTGTACAGCCGCATTCGAAAAGTTTTGGCACCTCCAGGCCAAGCTCACGGGGCAGTCCTTTCTGCTTTGCAATTCTCATACTCGAGACCGTTGTCAGAGAGAGCTGTAATGTCTCTATTGCGGTCATATCTGTCAACAAGTTGAG
This sequence comes from Morchella sextelata, assembly GCF_020137385.1. NCBI lineage: Eukaryota > Fungi > Ascomycota > Pezizomycetes > Pezizales > Morchellaceae > Morchella > Morchella sextelata. The sequence continues at coordinate 1,084,227 of NW_025408641.1, forward strand.
TATGCGCGAGTGCTACGGTTGTTGGCGGGCTGCAATACATGAACGACTCAATATAGTAAGGTGCCAGTACTTTTCGAATGCGGCTGTACATCATGTACGTACTCAATTTTTCTTACCCCCAAACCATGCACATCCAGCATTGAGCATGACGGACAAGTATCACTTCAGCCGTCAAGTCGGATCGTAATACCAGTTCTAATCGTCTAGTATACTATCAGGTATGTATACTTGTATGTGTTCTTAATCAATGCTGCCAATATACTAGGCATGCAGCGCAGGCTCTCACGTACGCCAGCTACAAGTAATTATCAGATGCCAAAGATAGCTATAGTGCGCAAATCTGCACTGGAAACATTTGGGTTGAGAGTTCACGATACCCTGAACAATAAACCAAACTAGAAACTGGCATTATAATCCGGTCTGGAGGCTTAAGGGGGTAGATGTGGATCTCTCTGTGAAGATTTGGCATGCGCATATATGAATAATGCCAGCTGCGTTACTGTAAGCATAATTTGTTAGATACAAGCAGATATAGTTACTTCAAGCTATCGTTAGGTAATATCTACTTCAAGGGATTTCACTGACCTATCGCCGCAGTGAAGTCTGATATTGTGATATCGATCATTGACCCTCACGAGTGATATGGTGTGACTAGACAGGGAACACACTACAATAGTTACGTAAATTTATCCGCATTTTGGGGCTAGCCAATAACTTTCGATATCACCGGTAGACAGAATACCTACTCGCTAAGATCGTACAGAGGGTCAGCCTTATATGTTGTATATCGGACCCCTTATTCAAGGATTTTTTTTTTCTTTTTTCTTTTTTTGTTTAATTCATTAATTGTATTTAGTCAAGGCTTGCTTAAGGTGAATTATATGTGTAAGAAGGATTATTCGATCGCAGAGAGTAAACAGATACATCATATACGAAGAGAAGAAAGCCAATGAGAAATTGATAGAACTTTATTCGCTTTTGCTCATCCGGATATTATAACTCTTAGAGAGAAAGTCAATGGGAGCGCTATAGCTCTTGAAATGAATTTGATGATTACAATAAATAATATGCAGTAAGAAATGTATATACATACTGAACGAGAACCTTTCCCCCATATGGCCATAAAACCCCGACTTACTGAAGCAACGGATTCACCCACCCCAACAACCATCAGATGTTTAAGCCTAAATTCCGGAGCAATCAAGGACTGAGAAAAGATAGCGTAAGTAAACCACTCACTTCAAGTATTATCTAGAACTATTATCTTCATAGTTAGCCCAAAGCATTCCACTGAAGTTACTCGAAGGGCGTGGTAAATCGAGAAACCAGACTGATGTATGGTATCAGTTGCAATTGACTACAGCGTATCATACCTATCATACATATACATGCTCATGGATCATAGGGAGCGAGGATCGCCTTCTGTTATACAACCAACCTGTAGCTATACCCCCGATTGAAGCTATAGAAAACAATCAGTTTCGATTTGATATAAGTGTATCACAATAAGTACTTGAGATAGGACGTACTAACACTTGTATCCTGGAGTTATATCCACAACCTGAGATTCAAACGCAAGGGGTTTTGGCCGTCTCTCTCCTTCTCCAAAGGCCCAACTCAAGTAGTTACCGACGCCTCTTTCAAAGAACTCTGAGAGCTAAATGGAGTTAGCACTCATGATACAGTATTATGATCTACTTTGGGACGAACAGGAAGATATTTGCACAATACCCAAACAGCAATCACGATCGCCAAGAATGGTATAGACACAAAAAAGTAGAGGTGCCAGCTTGGGTCCTTGGCGAGAATATCCACATTCATTCCAAAGAAACTCTAAATACGGGTCAGCAAAACTCGAAGCAATCTCATGAGGATTCACCTACCGTGATGAACATCAGTGGTAGGAATATGAACTAGATCATTTAATGTAAGCGCATGACCACAATTGTATTTACAACCTCGGTATATATGTGTTGCCTAACCGTAATCTAGCTGAGGCGTTGCATGCTTTCGGACATTTCAATGGAACGCCGGGCTTCGTATATTGAAACCAAGTTAAATTCCTAACCAAGGTGAAGATTAGTTCCATTCCCGATCTCACAGGAGAGTACATCGTATTCTCACCAATTCAATCATCTCCTTCGATTCCCGGTCGAGCTCGGATAATGCGGCTTTATATATCTCATCAAACTCCATTATCTGCTCTGACAGCCGGCGGATTGGAGGAAGCGCCTCTATATCTTGAGTGCGTGGCTCAACTACCGGGCTATGGCATGACTTGGGTACTTCGGTATCGAGCCCAAGACACACATCGGATGAATCGGGAGTGGGGAGTAGTTCGGAATAGAGCGCATAATTTCCCTTGAACGCTTCCAAAAGCTCTATCATTTTCAAATGATTCTCTTTGTGGTTCTTGCGGAGTTTTGACCACTCCTGGCTATCCTTGAGTAAGGATTGTATAACAAAAGGGTTTCTCCCCCCTTGACTTAGTTGAACTTGTCGCTATGAACATCGAGGAGAATTAGCTGAGGAATGGACATATAAAAAGAAAGCTGGAGAAACGGACTATTTCAGTGATGTGCAACATTGCACTTTCAATAATAACTCTCCACCTCTCAGAGATATCTTGAAAAAACCATGTCACAAACTCGGCTGCATGTCGCGGTATTGAGATGTTTCTCATATTTAAAGTGCCCCGGAATTGCACCGTGCGTAGAGAGCAAACTTGTGTCCTCGAAGCGGTATCGGCGGCGAGCATGATCCAAGGTATCTCCACTGCTTTCACGCCGGATGTGAACGATTGCGAGACGTGGTTTTTACATCGGATTGGACAGCAGAAGTATGCATAACCGATGAATATTACTAGAATAAATGGTCAAAAATAAGGGAGAGATCGCCAGACGAAGTGATATTTACCTCTTTCTCCACTGTATGCTAGAACATCCTTGTTGGGAATTGCGGAAAATTGTGGTTGGTGATTGGATAATGAGCCATGGTCATCCACGGTTGACCAGAGCCAGAACACAGACGTTATCCTCGAATAATCGCATGTATAATGACGCAGCACGAGTTTATGATTGAATAAACTTCGAGGGTCTACGAATGATACTTCGCCCCTAGAGCTTTGAGAGTCTGAGTTGAGTTCTCGTTTTACTCTTAGACTACAATATTGATGTATTCTATGTAAGCTGTGGAGATCTTTATGATTCCAGTTATATCGTAGAGTTGGGTACTTACGCCACAAAATGAATTGAGTACGACCTTGTATCAAGAAACCTTCGCCGGAGGGACACGATAGAGTCTGGCTCAGAGACAGACTCAACAGAGGTTCCTTTCCCGGGAGTTCGACACAACACAACGTGGCCAGTACTAGGATTGCTGCCATCATATGCGTGTATCAAGATTGGCAGATGCTTCACCGTTAGACGGTCAGTTGTAGCACCTTTCTTTAGCAGAAGACGCGTGATATCGACGAGTCCCTTATCAACTGCAATCTGTAACGGAGTCTGATCCCCAAGGTCACGAGTATCTATATCGATATCCCTGGAAACCAATAGCTGCACTGCCGGTAGACTCTCATGCCTGACTGCAAGGTGACGTGGGTTGAGCCAAAGGTGTCTCGAGCACTGAAATGATTGGGCGCGCATTTCTCCAAGATCAAACGGAATATAGTTTCATTATAATCCGAGCATGTTGCATGTAGAATGTTTCCCTGTTGATGGTCTATCGCGGCGATGAGATCAATTGGTTTCAAGGTCGGGCCAAGGCGTAGATAATTCCCAAGCCCAGTTGCGTGGGAGGCGTCAGTATTGGGCTGCAGCTGGTTATATGCGGAGAACAGAAGTAGCTCCACTATGCGTTCGAACCGACATTTGACAGCAATATGCAATAGCGTATCTCCGTCTGGATATTTGATGTTGATATTGGCCCCAACGTCCAAGAGTAACTGCAAACTGTCCTCGTTCTGTCCTTCAACAGCTTCTCTCAAAGCTCCACCGAGATCGGCACCCTTGTATACAAACAACTGCAGGATCGTTTTGTGTCCTTCTTCTACGGCGGCCTGCAATGCGGTCCTTTCATACGATGGGACTGGTCCATTGGGGTCAACACCTTCGCTCAAGAGTAGCTGTACTGTCATTTCATGTCTTCCTTCCACGGCAGACTGTAGTGCGGTCCTCCCAAATATTCTTGCTGGTGGTGCATTCACATCCGCGCCAGCTTCCAACAACAACTCCACCACCCTCGTGTGCCCTCCGTCCGCAGCAGGCTGCAAGGCTGTTCGAGAAAGGTCGTGAGGGTCTGTCCCATGGACTTGGCTACCCCAGCACATATATTTCCCAAGATTGCACACGTTAGATGTGCGTGTAACACACCTATAAATGCCCCTTTCAACTTTAACAACAACGGATCCATTATTAAATTCTCCGAGCTGTGGCCAGTAACGGGCCTCAATATCTGCCCCTTCTTGAAGATATAGCCCGACGGCTTCTCTGTCCCCCCTCTCCGCCACCGTCACTAAAGCCCGGTTGAGTTTTGCTTGCCCTGCTACCGATGCCAAGCTCCTCGCTTGCCGAATAACTCGCCGCATCACTTGGAGGTTTACCGGAAATTAGGCGCGGGGGTGGTTTTGATTCTCGACAAGGCTCCCTGGAGGGAGCTAGATACATAATCTATGGCCGTGATAGAATTGGGACGGATAACTTGGAGAGGTCGTGAGTGTATGACAGGGCTATCAACACTAGGAAGCTTAGTTTATCATGAGTGTTATTCGCCATGATTATGTAGAAATGCCTATTTACCAGTGGTAACAAGAGCCTCAATGATATATCTTGGGTTGCAAATCCGCTGATGCAAGAAACTACACTTTCGAAATATCCTCTCGAAACCTTGACTTTCTTGATTTTGCGTCGGTGAGGGTTAATTTTGGATAAGCAAGGCTCTCAAAGAATCAATTCATGAATATAGCATATACTGAATGATAAGCACCAATACCCGAAAACCAGAGAATCACAGTACGTGAGCGAGGTAAAACAACAAAGCTAGGCTGGTCGTATATATACACTAGCGTGGAATAAGCCCCGTTGCACATGAGCTCATAACCACACTATTTTGCTCCTTCGCACAAAGGCTACAAGTTTACAGCTGAAATACGAACCAGTCGAACGTTCCAAGCTTACAATATGTACAAATTCAAATATTAATGCATGCAGTATGCATGACACAGCCCTTCAGCTAGAGGGCTTAGCATTTGCACTCTAGGGATCTACCATAATATTCCCCACAATTGGAGCATCTACGGAACAATTTATCCGGGTAGATATGCCCAAATACAATTAATGAATAGAATCGCTCAATGACAATTACTTATATCGCCGACAGTTGCCAGAGCAAAATATAAAAAGTGTTGACTGATTGCGGAAAGCTTAACTCCCTGCCAAACAGGGTTTGCATCGTGAATAGTCAACAGGAGGGCTGACACCTCTTGTAAGATTTATGATTGACATATATCTCTTCGTTAATGATATAGGCTTAATGGGTATGTAAACACAGCCTCCCGCTGGAGCCTAAGCGACTAAACACATGACCAGTTTGTTCATAATACATTATCACCGGTTCTCTCGGCGGTGTTCTAGTCGATCTCATGCATGTACGTACATATCTTTACTGTGATTGACCTAGAGGGTGGTCGAGTAGGAGTGAGACAAGAGAATTGAAATTGAGGACGTTAGATTTTAGTAGGGTTAGGGGACGTTGGACACCCTCTGCACGTGAAGGCTGAGCCCAGAGGTAACCATTTGCCCTTGTTGTCAATAATTGACGTAAGAGCGCAGGCTCAGAAACCAAGATTTATTAATATACCCCCCGCAAAGACTGCAATCTAGGCGAGCTACCCTGGGGTAACAGTACCAGCTTAAAGGGTGTCGGAAAATGAGGCACATTGGGTGATATCTCAACCATGAGAGAACTAGTCTTCACACAAGTCTATCTTGAGGTGAATTTAAGTGTGCACATTCCTTTCATAATGAAAAAATAAATAAAAAAGGTCAGTCATTGATACTTTTTTTGGTTTTTTGCTACTGGTTTGGGCTACCTAATAGCGACTTCTTGCCTGAGGAATGGTTATTTTATATCTAAATAACACCAAATGTATTCTTAGGCATTACAGAGATGTTCTACACTAGAAGTTTGAATTTAGGGAGCGTGTTGCATTGTGCCAAAATATATGTATTTGGGGAAATTGGGCGTTGTCAGGCCAAAATGTGCATCACTTTCCAACACCCTGGGTACAAGCGCGCCTGAGATGAAGTGTTTTTTCTTAATTCGCCATATTATGACCCAACGCCCTTTTGTATCAATTCAGCTAGGTATGTTCGGTTTTAAATTACGGGTGCTATACACAGGGACAAGGCTCTAGCACAAAATTTGTAATCTTTAGAAAACAGCAACACAAGACTAAGACCAATGGCAGAAGATAAAAATCTTTATCTGACAGAAAATATAGTACAAAGGAAATCATAACTCTGCCATAAGCAACATTGCCTAGGGTTGTAGTGCACCTGTTGACAACCAAACCATTGCCGCTAACAACGCAATTAATGCTATCAATGATCAATAGGACCCGGAAAGATGAAAGACTTGCAGTGAAATACATCACTTAAGAGAGGCTTCTGGAAGAGAATAGGAGAAGCTATATGGGCTTGAACTTAGAAGACTTCCTTGAAGCCATGCAAAGCTAGGGTCTTGGCGCATTTTCGGTGTCAAGAAAAGAAGAGTAACACAGCTTATGATGCTGGCTACGAGTGCCTACAATTTGATTTTGAGCAGATAGAACGATTATTCATACGAGAAGATACAACACTCGAAGCCTTATGAGAACTGGCAGCTGACGAAATTCGAAAGAGTCAGGAATTGCTTATACCGCACAACTCATAAGGGCCACCCTGTCGCAACCTGTACATGTGGGATTAGAGGAGAGAGGTAAATATGAAGTGTGTATGTACTAGATGCACGGTCACTAGTTCCGGTGCATGGTGCTGGCTGGCTGTTGTGATCACTCTCTATTCTCCGCCGACGATACGAATATAGCGTAGTAATGCCAGCCAATAGAAGCGTGTGTATTCTGTGGTGATAACAAGAGGGAGAGGAAGCACTGTTAACTGGAGGTAGTCGACTGGCGACACCTATCCAATGTGATCTAAACCGCTACGTTTCTTCTGACCTCCGTCCGCCGCGTCAACGACTATACCAAGCGAGATCGAGCTTATTCACCAACCGCTAAGCTGAAGCGGCCAGTTGCCTGAGGTTGTACAAGTGTGTCTACAAACTCAAACTACCACGCTCGCAGGATCACTTGCGGAGAACTTATGGAGTCAGTATTAGGGCTTCCGATTGCATCTATGTGCATGATTAAAAGTGCTATTATGTACAATCATTGAGTTAATAAGAACAACATGTCATAGTCATGCGTGCACGAAATATCACTCGGATTGCTTGATAATTCATTAATTGTATGCTATCAGGCCTAGAAAATGAGATTATCGCGATCAATACCAACTACTCTACTCATGGTGAGACTGTGTAGATTGCGTAGAAGGGAGTGCGGATGGAAAACCCAACTGTTGGCCCAAATGTCTTGTCTATTTGATAGTAATCATTGTGCGCTGGATATAAATATATATATATCACTGATCGTAGGTACTCCCAGTCCAGACGACATATGGAACCTCCTAAACGCGGGCTTGAACTGTATCATGAAAACTGGAGATCTAGTTGAAATCTTGATCACGCTATAATACATAATAAACTTCTACGTTTCGCTATGTTTTATACTCGCTGTACATGTTCTCAGACAGTGTGGGTAAACTGTGCCAGGACTATGGCAAAGCAATCAGCTACGTCCCAGAAGCCCAGCTTGTTTAGTAATGGTTTTAGCGACGCCCGCTATCTTTAGCTGTGACATTATTTCTACGCGAATCGAGAGACCAAAATGCAGCTCAGATGTGCGGAAGATGGTGCTGGGCAAAGAACAACGAGGCCCAGGAGGAGGTCGAGGGTACCAAGGCAGCTCAGATATATATGCGGAAGATGGTGTTGGGCAAAAAAACAACGAGGCCCAACAGGAAGTGGCTGCAACTGTTTGAGAGTTTATGATTTCCCTTTTTCTTTATTCTGTTTCCTTGTGGGTGGAGTGACACGTCTGAAAATACGTTCTCTTTTTCTATTTATTCCTTTGAGTCAATTTCTTCGAATTATTTCGTTCAATCCTTTCTTTCCCCATTATGTAAAGCGTTTTATGAATCAACATGATTATCCTTCGCAGAGTGTGTGTTATGAATACGATGACTAGCTGACAAAATATTAGCGAAATAAATCCGGTGGAGCTGATATCCTCAACCTTGATTACTGGCGTGCAAAAACCTTTGCGGAGCTACATCTCCCAGTGGTCGACCGTTACCTTTACAGCCTAGAGTCTTTAATTTCCTACTGCACTTTCCATATTAAACTCCGAAAAATCATGGGCTCATTAATGTAAATGTAGCCATGATAAATTAAAGATTGATTAGTTTGACCAACATGATTATTTTCAATGATTTAACCCTCCGGAAATTCAACTTTGTACGTGCAACTATCAAATCAATGGTTCTCAGTAGAATTGCGGGGGGATATGAATAAAAGATCGTAGCCGAGTTTACTTAAAACAACGCTGTTCACGATATATTAGGTGGCCGTGTCTTCATGAGAAATCACTCGTTGGCACAATTCACCATTGATGGGAATTAATCATTAACCTGACAAATACCGACATGCATGGGCCGAGCCGGTCCTGAATGAAAGAAGTTGAGTTAGGACAGAGTGAATCGGTGTAAAGTCGGTAGTCGGATGTAAAATACTCGAGGTATGCGGGCCACCAGAAGCTAGGAGGTCTAAAGGTCCAGAGAGAAAAGAAAAAGATGCAATTAAGAGGGGATCTTTTTAGCGGGCCTTCACTTTTGAAAGGAGTTAGAACACGGGTACTAAGATACTAGTTGAGGTATACCTTATTCCAAGCAGACAGAAACCGTCAATAGGCAGAATGCAAACAATATATATACTTGTATGCTATAGCTGATCACGAGAGTATCATAGTATCAAATATATACATCATATGTAGCCATTGGGATTCTATCAAAACCAAAAGCCACAACTATCTACTCCTTATTGTCAGCCTAGTGAGAACTGTACCGGCGAGACCAACAGTCGATTCGGGTGGCGTCGTTCCCGGCGTATCAAGGCACGCAGACTAGCTCAATCGACTAGACATCGCACCCCCCAAGAAAAGCCTAAAGAGTACATATACGAACAACATTATTCTGCTATAGCGATATAACCTTGCGCATCAACCTAGAAAATGTGGACCGTACAAAGCTTAAAAGAAGAAAGAAATCGCTCGTCATTTATGACGGAAGTAGGTACTATTTAAGAATTGAAACGGTTGGGATATAGCAGTTGAGGATTTTGTGGTGGGGGGGCGGAAGTGTATTTCATGCTGGTGTGTATTTCATGCGCACCTTATTCGGTCGTACCTGCGGTCACCTTTTCTGCCTCTGCCAACCGGCTGTCCCTGCCGCTTATGCATCCATATAAACCCGCGAGGTTTCGCATACTGCGAAGGGTTTTTGGATGTTCCTTTCCTAATACTCGACTCCGCGCATCCACCACCTGCAGCATTAATATCACTGCTTCTTCCAAGCGTCCCTGCCTATAATAGACAGAGGCAAGGGCATGCATACTGCTAAGGGTGTCTGGATGTTCCTTTCCTAGTATTTGACTCCACGTATCTGACACCTACAGAAGTATTGTCTCTGTCTCTGCCGCTGCTAATCGTTTCTGACTCTTATATACCTCCGCAAGGAGGTGCATACTGTGAAGGGTGCTTGGATATTCCTTTCCGAGAGTTTGGCTTGCCGCCTCTATCACCTGCAGCAATAGTGTTTCTGCCTCCTCCAAACGTCCCTGCGAAACGTAGAGATGGGAAAGGTCGTGTAGAACTGTAAGAGTATCCGGATTTTCCTCTCCTAGTGTTCGGGTAGATATGTCCAGCGCCTGCAGGTGTAATGTTTCTGCTTCCGCCGACCGTCCTTGGAGCTCGTAGAGGATGGCTAATTCGCCTAGAGACATTAAGGTAGCCTTATTTTCGTTTCCAAGTATTCGTTTCCTCGCTTCAAGAACTTGCATTCCAATTACCTCTGCCTCATCTAGCTGCCCTTCATCCCTATATAAAATGAATAGTTCGTGCGCAGTATTCAATGTATTCACATGCTCGTCCCCCAGTAACCGCTTGCGCGTTTCTAGAACATGTGTGAGTAAACCTTTCGCCTTTTCCACCAGTCCACGATATCGATAGGACACGCCTAAGAGATTCATGATGTGCTGCGTGTTTGGATCATCAACTGCCAAGGTTTCTTTGCACCCTTCAAGCATGTATAACAGCAGTCCCTCCGCGCTCTGGTGGCGCTTCCAATCATGATAGAATTCCACCATCCAGAGGATCCCAGACAAATACTTCGTCTCTGGGGGCAGTGTTGTCAAATAAATCTCGATATGTTCCCTAAAGTGTTCGATATGTGGAGATATACGCTCTTCATACTTCCACTGACTGGTCGTTCTATAACCGGTGCGCGAAAGCGCTCGCCCAAGCAGTGCGCTTACTTCGGTTGTTTCCTGTGCTCGCTCCTTATCTCCAAGTCGCTCCAAGGCCCACCGATGAACTATTGGATGGATGTGAAAGCACTCCCTGTTAGCTTTGCGATGAGCTAGTGAATACGAGAAGAGGAGATTGAGTGCGTCAAGAAGTCTTCTTCCCGCTTTTAGAAAGTCAGCGTCAGGTTACATAGAGTACTAGGGGTTGAATGTAGACAGTACAGTGTGCGTCCCATCCCATCCCTCGGTTGAGGTTATCTTCCCATATGTCTTGATTGGAAATAAACGCGCATATAAGTAGGAGGTCGGCGGCTTCTTCATTTTCAGCTTTTATTGCTTCAAATGAGACCTCCCAGGTAGTAATGATGGTTTTATCTCGATACGCCCATGCTGTACTTAGAAGCTTTTCCTTCATTATATTTTTAAAATTACGTTCGTATAGGCTTAGGTACTTCTGAAACGTTATCTGACGCGCTGCGATATAGGTGCCCGCTTGATCGATTGCTAGAGGGAGGGATCCAAGTCTCTTGGCCACCTCCTCGGCGGCGGAGGTCTCTGCGCCTTGATCTTTGAGTGTATTAGTATCGTGGATGTTGTGTCCGTTCAGACGACCTGAACTACGCAGTAACAGGTGTACCGCGTTATAGGTTAGCATCAATTCGACCCCAAGTTCAGTGGCCACTCGGGCCCACCTAGTCCTTCTACTCGACACAAGGATCGTCTATATGCAGCAGCTGGTATAAAGTCGCGGATGCTGAAAGACTCTAGATCATCGATATTGTCAAGAACCAGAAGCCAGTTGTCATTCTCTTCTTGGGCCCACCATCTTTTAACAGCAGCAACGATGCGTTCGTTAACTTCGTCCTCGGCGCGAATCTGCCCATCTGGGTTCAATAATCCAGAAATACCCAGCCCCAGTGCTATCTGTCCATAGTCGGGTAATGACGACGCAGACATAAGATTTGCATGGTGGTCAACCAATCGTTGGACTATCGATCTGAACCCTGCTGTGGTTGTTTCTTTACTGGTGGCATTTACCCAGAAAACAGAACTGAATTCTGCGTGATGTTGGTATACGTACTCTAGCAAAACTTGGGTTTTACCGATACCCCCCATCCCTTGGAGAACGATGATACGTGGCTCCTCCTCGTCGATCATTGACTTGAGCTTGTGCAGTAACTCCTTCCTTCCCGTGAAATTGGTATTTCGATGATATTCCAGCTCGAATGGTACAGTGTATCGATTACTGTGACTACCCTCCGTTTTCACTAAGGATTGCAAAAATCACACACGGTTAGTCGCAGAAGATCAAATGATATCTAAAACAGTCGGTGTTAATGTTACGTTTCGAAAGCTCTGTAAATCTTCTTCTTATAACGTCTGGTGCTTCTTTGACACAGTCCTCGATCCTTCCCCGGAGGTTAATGTAGTCTTGGTCGCTTCGGCCGGTGAATCGTGAGAGTGTCCTATGATCGACATCTCTCGACAACTGGTTGTATCTTGCTTCCAAACGGGTAGAATATATAGCTGACTCTCTGTTAACTATGAGGACCTCAGGTCCCGTTCTCCGCCATTGGCCGTTTTCTGACCTCTAGACGAAAGATTAGTAACAGTAATCATACCTCAAGGGGCTTATATCTATATAGTACTACAATACAGTGTTTCTCAAAAATAAGAAGCTAAGCCGTTTTCGGAATTGGACAGGGGTTGGTGACAGGGGTGCAGAGGTGCGGTAACAATAGTATTTTTATGGGATGGGAACAGGTTGGGGAGGTAGGGTAACCAAAGAAAAAAAAACCCGGTTTTCAAGGGATGGGTAACTACACCTTCTTGACCACAAATTTCATTCCCCACCATCTTTCAATTCAATTATCTTAACAAAAAGCATTCATACCTCACAATCATGTCTACTGCCAAATGCTCCCAATGCAAGCATGATAAAGCCATTGCGGAATATGATAGAAACCGCCGCGGTTCTCTTTTGAGATCATGTAGAGATTGTTTGGTATGTATCTCTGCAACAACCAATAGACACATTATTTGACAATTGGCAGAGAAGACAAGCGGAGATGAGACAAAGACGTGCTTCTTTGCGAGCCGGGCAAACAGTAGAAACATTAGAGGTATGTACTATAATACTTAAGAATTGCATCTTATAAATGCTTACAACTTCTGTTGATAGCTATCCCCACCCAGAGCTGTAAGACAAGAAATACGTTCTGCCTTTCCTTGCGCATTTCTCAATTCCCGTTTACAATGGAAAGAATTGAATATGGGCTCAATGACGATCGTTTGCGAGTCCTGTTCAGCTTTGCATTGGATTGATGAGCGAATTGCAGCAAGTTCAAAGATAAAGCCACGCTTTGAAATCTGTTGTAAAAAGGGAGATATTCAGCTGTTACCTTTGCAAGCACCACCTCCGTACTTACAATATCTTTTGCAGTCTCCTGATCCGGTTGCAAGAAGATTTCGGACCAGTATTCGTGAATACAATTCTGCACTCACGTTTACATCGGTAAAATATACTGCTGATCAACGGGCTCCAGCGCAAAGTGGTGGTTTGCAATGTTTTCAAATCCATGGAGAGCTTTACCATATACAAGGACCATGCATCAGCAAACTCTGCTATTCCTCAGGGCGCAGCGCCTACGCCCTGGGCGCCAGGCACGCCAGGCGCCGCCAGGGCAGAGTGCTCGCGCCAGGCGTCGCCACAGCAGGGTGCTCGCGCCAGGCGTCGCCACAGCAGGGTGCTCGCGCCAGGCGTCGCCACAGCAGGGTGCTCGCGCCAGGCGTCGCCACAGCAGGGTGCTCGCGCCAGGCGTCGCCACAGCAGGGTGCTCGCGCCAGGCGTCGCCACAGCAGGGTGCTCGCGCCAGGCGATCCTAGCATCCGCGCCCGACGCCCCCAGAGCAGTATGTTCTCTGTCTGGCAGCACCAGGGCGCATAATCGTCTATACACTCCGCCAGAGCGCAGTGCCAATCATCTGACCACGTCAGAGAAGAGAGCTTTTCACGACTGCAACTCGAGCACTCGCTCCAGCAGAGCACTCGATCCAAGCAGAGCACTCGCTCCAAGCAGTCCGCTGTCAGAGCAGCATATTCGTACTCCCTAATGAGCTTCTTTGCACTCGCTAATGCTACTGTCTACAGAGTACTCTGAGCGATATCACCTACATCCATAGAGCACCCAGCAATGCTCTCTCCGCAATCTTCTCTAGGCGCGTCGTGCACTTTCACGCGTCATGCACCTCCAGGCGATATGGTGCTCGTCCTGAGAGCACCCGGCGATGCTCTCTCCGCCATGACACGCCTGGGTATGCCTCCTGCGTCTGAAGAACGATCAACTAATGAGTTTCCGCCCAGGGACTGGCAACGAATCACGGACGTGTCGGGGCCCACCAGGAGACAGCGTCAGCGCCCTGACAGCACTCGTCAGTAATATCTGCGCCAGGAGATCAAATCACAACGAGCTGCTCGCCAGGCGCTGCCAGAGCATATCGCTCACGCCTAGAGAGCACTCGTCAGTACTATCTGCGCCAGGAGAGCATTCTCAACGAGCTGCTCGCCAGGCACCGCCAGAGCATATCGCCCACGCCAAGACACTCTTCGTCAATGAGTTTTTCCAGGCACTGCCAAGAGATATTGCTCACGTCTGGAGAGCACCACGAATGCTTCCATAGCACTGACCAATGCTCGTAGAGCTGCGGAAACATCTTTAATAATACTATTCAAGGTGGGACACCCCCCACTTAGACCCATATGAATCGATACGCTTTCTTCAAAGGCAAGGTAGGCATCGCCGGTCCCTCAAACGATATCTCACGTGGGTATTCTTCACGCCGCTGAACGGTCAGTCGCGGAATACTGATACGAGCACTGTCGTGTATACTGGAGATGGCTACCAAACCTTTGACGAACGTGTATGTATCTGTCGATTCGTGAAAGGCATAAGCCTTGAGGTTGAGGCCATGGTACGGCTCGTCTGAAAAGCTCAATGTCCATGCATAAGCAGCAAACATGGACTGGAAAAAGGTGCAGGATGACTTTACTGGTCGGAAGACCAATGCCTGCCTACCGCGCCCTCCTGGAGCTGGCTTGCTGGATAGTCAGACTCAGATACTGAGCGGCCGATACTCACCTCCCTCTTCCAATCCGCATGCGTACTAGCAGAACGACACGAATTTTGAATTAGACGGTCCTATTGGGTCTAACATTCCACTCGTAGAGCACTCGCCACTGCCCTCAGAGCATTCACTGAATAGCACCCGGTATTCCTCTCATATCACTGGATAGCACTCGGTATTCCTCTCATATCACTGGATAGCACTCGGTAATCCTCTCACATCACTAGATAGCACTCGGTAATCCTCTCACATCACTGGATAGCACTCGGTAATGCTCTCACTGGATAGCACCCGGTAAGCCTCTCACATCACTGCATAGCACTCGGTGATCCTCTCACATCACTGCATAGCACTCGGGAATGCTTTACAGCATTCAACTGAATTCATTCCACGTACGCAAATCTATCCTAGTATTTACCAGCCAATTGCCAGCATCCACCTCGAACAAATGGGCCATTCCTAATATACTCCGAATATTCACGACCCACATCCTCTTCCTCCTCCTCCTACAGACCTTCAGCAGCCCATGTGAGCTATCAGCGATACCACGATCCTTCGCCTCAAGCAGCTCAACTACACATAGTCTATGTGCGCGCCCTGTGCTATCCCGCACCTTGAACAGAGCCTCCACACGTCCTGGTAAGCGTCCCCGAAACACTCCCCACTGCTCTGAGGAACCTACCGATACCCATGCCCAATCCTTTCTTATTTTCCCCTTCCTAAAAGATGCTGTTCCCGTACACCTGATGTTGTGAACCTCGTATACGTCAGGCCTTTGGAAGATTGGTATCGGAACCTGCAAGCATGTGAAAACCTCCACCCGGCGCTCCAACATGCTCTCAGAGCTTCCGGCAAAGCTCTGAGAGCATCCCGCATCCTCGGCATACTCCTTTATCAGGCGATATAGCGTGAGATGGCTCATTTGCAGTCCGTCTGCCACGTTGAAAAGTCTTTCCGATTTCGCGGAGGGGTTGCAAAGACGCTTCAGGGGCAGTCCGCTTTCTACTATTGAGCGTTCATTTGGCGTTTTCTTGCGGTCCTCGATCTTGAAAATGTCGAGCAACTCCTTGAGGTTATCCCGATGGCTCCAGAGGATGTCGTCAGTGCTCTCAGAACCTCCGACGATGTCTTTCAGATTCAGAATTCGAATCTCTAACGCCAATCGCCTCCCTCCATAGTCCAGTATCTGCGTCGCAGCATCAACCTTGTTGGACGCTCTGTAAGCTTCTTTTACCTGCCGTACATGGGCAAGCTCGCTGACGTCCGTGGAGTATTGAGGAATGCTACCAAAGCGCTCAACGTGCTCCCGGTAGTGCATTAAGACGTGCAATTTGATGAAGTTGAAGTGCGATCTTTCCCGAATCTCCCGGATCTCCTCCAAGCCTCGCTGGGTGCTCTGGGAGCCACTAATTGCTTTCGTTCGATCTTGTAAAAATATGGCATTGCGACATCGGTTATGTATGGTAATTACTCATGTATAAGGGATGACTCATAGTTGGAACAAGGAGGCTTAGTGCTAGGATTATGTAATCAGGGGATCACGTGGTACTAAGAACTATCTGTATATAAGGAGCAACAAACTCCCATAGTTGTCGTTGGAACTCAGCGGCGCAATAGTATCTTCTTTGCACTATAAACATATTCCTCACAAAGGTCACGTGTTCAAACCCTCCTCAAGTCGTCTATTCTCCCACACTCCAATTCACAGGTTATGAGCCCGGGTTCTGCCAAATAGAATCCGCACTACACCATCGCCACCTCGCTTAACTCAACAACACTTCATACAACATCATGCCTTCAGGTGGAGAATCGTCATCCAGTGCTGCTGAGACTAAACCCTCAGAGACCACAGCCACCAGTAACATTCGTCTCAAGTTTGATGGACTCCCTAAACTACAAGGGCAATCCAACTATCAAACTTGGGCGAGTGCCTGGAGGATAACGTTCGACGCTGTAGACTGGTGGGAAGCGTTGAGCATCGAGAACCCTGACGAGAATGACACCGAACTCAGCAAAACCGAGATAAAGAAGGCTCGTAAACAAATGCACAGCCTTCTCATCTCTGCTGTATGCGAAGAAATACAACCAACAGTCGTCTCCGCCGAAAATGCATTCTACGCATGGAAGGCGCTCAAAGACCTCTACGATCGTGTCTCACCCAACACCACGATCACCCTCCTCAGCCGCGTCCTAGACACGAAGATGCAAGAAGGCGGATCACTGACCGAGCATCTCGCGACCTTCGATGCGAACTGGAATACTCTCAAGTCCAGATGCCAAAGCGCAGACCACAAACTCGCTCAGGCTCTCCTACCCCTCACCAAATCCAACGAAGCCATGGCGGCATTCCTCCTAAGTTCGCTACCCAAATCGATGAGCAACGTCGTCGACAACATCCAAACCAAACAGGATGTTACCTACGAAGACGTACGCCAACGACTACAGAACCTGGATGAGGTAGCCCCTCAAACAGGGAACAAGGTACTCCATACCAGGAGTACCACAAGCGACAAGGAATGCACCTGGTGCAAGAAAAGGGGACAGCCTTACAAAGGCCACGAGTACACGGAATGCAGAAAGCTCAAAGAACAGAACAAGAACAGAAAGGGAAGGAGAAAGGACAACTCGGCATCGGTTGTAGTAAATGACTCTACAACCACTATCTGTATGGTACGCCACAACAACTCCCAACCCCTTACTTGGATCCTTGATTCTGGAGCGACCTCTCACGTCACACCCTTCCAAGACCAACTCATCGACATCCGACCTCACACCGGCAACGTCCGAACAGCTGATGGAACCAACCACGCTGTCACCGGAATGGGAAGCGCTAGTTTCAGCTGCCACCTTCCCGATGGAAGTAGATCTTCCATACTCCTCACCGATGTGCTGTTGGTCCCAACCTTGGGAAATGTGGGATTGGTCTCCGAAACCGTGCTCGACAAAAAGGGATTTAGAACGGAGTCAGGAGGAGGAAGCAAGTTGGTTACAAAAGAAAAGAAAGGAATAATTTGGGCAAAATTGGAAAAGGGACTTTGGAATGTACAAGTAGTTTGCAATACAGTTCGTTTGACCTCTTACGATGAATGGCATCAAGCGTTAGGCCACCCTGCGACACTAGAAAACTTGTATCACGACATTCAAAGGCTGCCTCCTAAACCAGAAAGTTTCCACTGCAGTCAATGTGCACTATCAAAAAGCGTACATAAGAAACCTGCACCAATTAGTACTAGATCCAAACGACCATTCGAACTAATCCACTCAGATCTATCTGGAAAGTTCAGTATACAGTCACAAGGGAAAGCTCAGTACTATATGTCCTTCATCGATGATTACACCCGCTTCGCATGGATATATCTCCTGAAACAGAAAGAAGACGCAAAGAAGGCCATCAAGGACTACGTTACAAGGATCGAAAAACAGTATAGCACAACAATACTGAGATTCAGAACGGATGGTGGTGGTGAATACATCAACAAGGACATAACGAACTACTTCGATTCACAAGGAATAGTTCATGAACAGACTCCCCCATACACTCCTGAATCTAATGGAGTTGCAGAACGATTCAACAGGACGGTAACCACAATGGTCAGGTGCATGATCATGGACCATCCTAAGTCGTTATGGGGAGAAGCATACGCAACAGCTGTCTACCTCAAAAACAGGCTACCTCACAGTACGCTTAAGGGAAAGACCCCCTTTGAAGCCCTGAAAGGAACCAAGCCAAGTATACAACACCTTCAACCATTCGGCAAAAAATGCTACGTCCACATCCCAGAAAACTCTAGGACAGCAGGAAGCAAACTAGCACCCCGAGCGTATGAAGGAATCATAGTTGGATACTCAGACAGTGATAAAATATACCGTATCTGGATAGGAACACAACATAGGGTAATTGAAAGTCGGGACGTCACATTCCCCCCTCCTGAATCAGGGGAAGTCTCAGTGGAACTCGACTTCATCCCCAGCCTGAAACCAGAAACGGCAAATGCACCATCAGACGACGGATACGAATCAGAAGACAGGTCTGATCCAGAACCCGAGTCAAATGCAATCGAAGAGGACCGTACAGAAATGCCAGGATTGTTCCCGGAATCACCGGAACTGGTTAGAAAACCACCACCGGCTACACCAGACAAGGGAAAACAACCTGCCGTACCTATGGGACAACCGCGAGACCCAAGAGACAACTGGGAGAAAATTCCAGCACCAGTCGTACCATTCAAAGGCTTCAAAGGAAAACCACTTGTGTCAACGACACCCAAAGGTACACCACCACAACCTCCAAAACGATCAGATCGAATACGCCAGCGAAAAAATAGAGAAATTGAAATAGAAGTACGAAGGAAGGAGTATGACGAAAAGGTAGTAGAACAACAGAAGTTACTTACAAGTTATATCGAAGATGTGAAAGAAAATGGCCCAGGAAACAAAGCCACTGAACAAGAATTAATCGATCAATACAAAGAAGACTTCAGACGTTATAGGGCTGAGTTAGACACGGAATATCAAGACGTATCCAAACTCCCCCCGAACTACCATATACACCTCGTAACAGAACCTTCTACCTTCAATCAAGCTATGCAGAGCGACGATCAACACCTATGGAAAAAGGCGATACAAACTGAGAAAGACGCCCTTGACAAAGCCCATACCTGGGATATTGTCAACAGACCATCCAACCGAGCAGTAGTCAAAGGAAAATGGGTATTCAAAGTGAAACACAACGCGGACGGAACAATCGAGCGGTACAAAGCAAGGTACGTTGCTAAAGGCTTCACCCAAGTACAGTACCAAGACTACGATGAGACCTTCGCCCCCGTTGCACGATATGATTCTCTACGGCTCCTACTGGCACTAGCTGCACACAACGGTTGGATACCACAACAAATGGACGTCAAGTCAGCCTTCCTGTATGGTGTACTCAAGGAGGAAATCTACATGGAACTGCCTGAAGGCTACAGGCAGGACAACAAGGTTTGTAAACTTCGAAAATGCATATACGGACTAAAGCAATCACCCCGTGAATGGTATGCTTGCCTAGCAGACTCCCTTCAACGGAAAGGATTCGTCCCAGCCAAATTCGACCCATGTGTCTTCATACATAAGAACCACCATCTATACATATCGGTGTATGTAGATGACATCATGATATTCGGACCCGACTCCCCATTCAGAAAAGAAATCAGACAACTACTCAAGGCAGATTTCGAATGTACGGATCTCGGTAACTCGAAGTTCATATTGGGAATAGAAATAACGGTAACCAACAACGGTATCACACTATCACAACGCGCATACATCAATAAGATCCTGGATAAATTTGGAATGAGTAACTGCAAACCAGTTGGTACACCACTCGAACCGAACCTTAACCTTCACAAAGGCGAACCGGAAGACCAAATCGAGAAACCAACTGAGTACCAATCCATAATAGGATCACTGATGTACGCAAGTATAGCTACCAGACCTGATATCACCCATGCCGTTACCGCTCTCTCCCAGTACTCCTCATGTCCAACCGAGGACCACCTACGAGCAGCCAAGCGAACTCTCCGATACCTCAACGGAACCAAAGACTGGAACCTGTTCTACCCGAAGGGGAATACTAGAACACTCGACGGATTCTCAGACAGTTCCTATGCTTCAGACCTAGATGACAGAAAATCGTTCTCAGGATACGTGTTCAGACTAGGGAAGTCAGCCATCAGCTGGAGAAGCCGGAAGCAGAAATCAGTCGCAGTCTCAACAACAGAAGCCGAATACATGGCCCTGTCCCTCGCAGCTCGACAACTGGTATGGATTCGTAATGCCTTGCACGAACTCCAACAACAATACCAGTACTTCATACACGCCGACAACACAGGTTCTATTGAACTCTGTCGGAACCCACGTATCCACGACCGGTCCAAGCATATCGACGTTCACTACCACTACACACGTGAACAACTCGAGGCCGGAACTTTCGAAATCCTCTACGTCCCTACCGAAGACAATGTCGCAGACATAATGACCAAAGGACTACCAAAACCAGCTCACCAAAAATTGTCAGAATTGATACGATGTGGCAAGTGAGGGGAAGTGTAAAAATATGGCATTGCGACATCGGTTATGTATGGTAATTACTCATGTATAAGGGATGACTCATAGTTGGAACAAGGAGGCTTAGTGCTAGGATTATGTAATCAGGGGATCACGTGGTACTAAGAACTATCTGTATATAAGGAGCAACAAACTCCCATAGTTGTCGTTGGAACTCAGCGGCGCAATAGTATCTTCTTTGCACTATAAACATATTCCTCACAAAGGTCACGTGTTCAAACCCTCCTCAAGTCGTCTATTCTCCCACACTCCAATTCACAGATCTCTCGCATCCTTTAACGTCTTCTTGTACGCCCTGAATTCTAAAAAGATATCCTTGTGTTTATGGAAATCCTCGAGATAGCTCTCCATATATTCCAGTGTGCTCGTTGTATGACTCCCATATTGCGCCATTAAGTGGAAGTCTATTAGGCTTCGAACGCATTTCAAAGCTTTTGCGAAGTCGCTCCTGACAGCCACTCCCGGGTTTCTCAGAGCAGCCGCGAGTGCTCCTAGAACGACCCGCCCCAGATTCCGCATCTCTTTCCCTTGCCATTGGGTGGTAGAACGATATGCCTTGTTTGGTACTGCTAGTCCAGGGTAAGGCGCAATCGAAGCCCAAGCTTTGTCGAATTCCTCCAATCGATGATGCTTCTTCAAGAAACCCTGAATCCACTCCATCATGTGCTTCAACATCCCCAGGTAAATATTGTGCAGTATGTCCGGTTTATTGAGATCGTACGGATTAACCCTCGGCATACCCCAGAAAGCATTGAAGAGTGTTTTGACGGATCTCGCAACAAGGTATTCTACCGGTTCTAGATTGCCCGGGTTCTCGCCAAATAGCTGTACCCTCTCCCTGTAGTCCTCGTGATTGCACACAGAGCTTCGACGAGTGCTCCCAAGATTGTGAAACTCCACCTCGCATGTCGGGCAAGCACTAGTGCTAATGTTTTGCAAGTTTGAATGCTCGGGTTGATCGGCGATCCAGCCCGAGAGCACCGGAAAGCATAGTCGTTCGTAGCCGTCGGCGCATTTGATTAGCTCGCCCTCCTGAGAGCACTCGCGAATGCTTCGAAAGATCTCCCCAAGGGCACGATACAGTGCCATTTGACTCTGACGTCTTAAAACGGAGTTAACGAGTGTTGTATTCTTTCCGAGCTTCGGTGGCACTGGTAGCAGCCCTAGGAGAATGAATGAATGCCCTGTGGGCTTGTTGCGCACCGATGACTTGATGTTCCCGATGGTAAGATAGATTGGCCAGGCTTTCTTGTCCCCGCTGAAATTTGTCAGATGTGTGCCATCCGACGCGCAGATAATTGGTACGACAGTGGACCCCTCCGGTAACGTATTCTGTCGAGAAGACATTAGCGACTGCTCCTGTAGCATCATCGACTGCTCATAGAGCACCTCAAGTGGACAGGGTGAAGTTTACGGACCTGTATCTCCCACCACCAATCTCCTGTATGCATTTCCCCGTACATTCCCTCGCCGAATTCATTATGCTCCACCACGGGCGAATACACCAATCACTCCCGGAAGGCACGTTGCCCTAGAAGATATCGGACGACTACCATTGGATCCCGGTAGTAGTAAGAGATCTTCTCCCCCCCAATATCCACCTCCGAATGATTCCAGCTCGCCTTTCCCAGTATATCGTTCATTTCCTCCAACCTCTTGATAAAACCCCGCCCAGTGCTGTAGGAGCACTCGCCACTACTCGGCGGAGCGTGTAGAAAGAAGCTGTCGATGTTCCCCTGTGAGGCTTTGGACAGTGTGAAATAGCGTGCTATTCTGAACTCGTATGCTGACCGGAATGGGTGCCATGGGTATTGGAGAAGGCTCTGTGAGCACTCGTCGTAGTCCTCCGAGCGGTAAAGTGGCTCCCCAGCACCCTCGTAAACTGTCGTAGATGCCCTACTATGCCCATTTGAATCGCCATCTGCCTCTTCCATCACGAAATATGATTCGGATTCGAGGTCCGAATTGTTACCCGAATCTTGGTCGAAAATGTCCGACTCTGAATCGTAATGCGTGTCTGAATAGTAATCGGGAATGCTCTCTGGGCTCTCGTCAGTGTTGTCGGGGGTCTCTGCAGGTTGATCGTGCTCCAGCAGTGAATATTGATTTCCCAGCCATTCATCTGCTTCCAAAGGATGGATCGTTCGAAGATGTCTGTCAAAATTCGCGGAGGAGCTGTACCTCTTGCTGCAAAAAGGGCAAGACGATTTCATTGGACTCGAGAATTTGCAGTCTGCCAAGGCGGAGGCTCTTTCCTGCAGGCGGTGCAGAGTGCTCTACGAACGATTTGTCATCCAATGAGGCTCTCGCCGCCAAGCGGTTGTGCAGAGTGCTCTACAGAGTGCTCGCTGCAGAGCGCTCGCCAAGTGATTGTGAGCCTTGCGCTCGCACCTCCACCATAGCGAGGCTGATTTTGACGTCATACATCTCCAACGGAATAATGCAAACACAAACACAAGCATACAACGAGAAGAAACAACAATCACCACAATCATGCCGCCAACGATGCTCCGTTCTACCCTCTCAGCATTCGCTCTCTCTCTCTGAGCACTCGCGGATGCTATTCAGATCATGGAGAGACCATTCTCACCGCCAAATTCGATACTAATATCGGATATGCGCTCAGAGTATACACACTCTCCGACTCAGCTTCATAGCGCACAGAGCCCCGACACCAACAAGAACACAAACACCAACCCAACATAGGAATCCAATCGACACCACTGTTGGTACTACCGTCAGAGCATTCCCGAGTACGCCTAGAGCATTCATCTACGTCATTCAATTGAATCAAACCTCCAGAGTAGAATCTTCGAGTGCGCCTAGAGCATTGATCTACGTCATGTATTGGAGCAAACATTCAGCACGGCTTGGAGCACCATATGCAGCACTGGTGGGAGCACCCGGGGGTGCTCGTACAGCACCCGAGGATGCTCGTACAGCACCCGAGGATGCTCGTATAGCACACGGGGGTGCTCTCGGAAGCATGATGAGCCCTGGAATAGCTGATTGTATTCGGTATAAGAGCACCCTTCTCCTCCTTCCAGATCGTGAGAGCTTCCTAACCATCTTCCAGCGCTACCTATCACTTCAAGCCCCTCCCTGCTATCTAAGCTTTCAAGATACCTCTTGAAAGCGCATTCAGCTCACGTTTCAAGTTTAGGCTTCAACTTGAAGTTTCAAGTTTCGTTTCAAGTTCAAGCTTTCAAGCTGCACACCTAGCGATCATATATAAGATGGTATATCCTCCTTAATCCTATTGCTTTCAGAACCATACTCATCACATATTCACTATAGCCTTCATCCTCCCCTCAGGGCACTCCAGAGCGCTCACAGAAGAAGCGAGATCGCGATCCAGACACCGACGAATCAGATAGCAAAAAACGCCGAAGGAAGGAAAGGAAGGAGAAGAAGAAGGAGAAGAAGAAGGAGAAGAAGGAGAAGAAGAAGGAGCAGAAGAAGAACGAGAAGTCCTCCCCTTCCTCGTCTCGCAAAGAGCAGAAAAGCCTCCAGCCTATCCCAGAAGAGATAGAAGAGACACCCCCGCCGCAGTCGTCGTCTTCCCGGAAGCATCCCCGAGTGGTTTCAAGCTCCCGACAGCACTCGTCACCGCCCCCTCAGCACTCGTCACCGCCCACTCGGCACTCGAGACTCTTCCCAAAAGAGTGGGAATCAGTGCAATCTGAAGCCGAGTCCGACAGCGAACGTTCCGCAGCAGGCACAGCAGCAGGCCCAGCAGGCCCAGCAGGCCCAGCAACACACTCCGCAAAGCGACCAGCAGCAGGGACAGCAGCAGGCCCAAAACCCCAAGGAGGACGAGCACTTCAACGAGTCTCCAGCACTTCCCCAGAATTGGGCAGCTCGCCGCCACAACCGTCGGCCCCTGTCCGTAGAACCGTACTCCCAGTTGGTGCCCCTGCTCCAGAAGCAGTCGCCAGTGCTTCACAGAGCTCTCAATCCCGACGTCGCCGTCGGCTACCAATACCTAGTTCCCCTCCACCGGCAGAGCAGAGGCAAAGCCGCAGAGATCGTGCCCCAGAAACTCCCTCGCGTGCTCAGGTAACATACGCCAGTGCTCCAGAAGCATCATCCCCAATCTCTCAAGCCCGATACCCCGGCAGAATGACTGAGGCAAACAAAGCAAAGATGGCTTTAGGTTTGATCAACCTCCCTAAATTGTACACTAACATCCGCAACAGCCTCAAAGCGGAGATGCAGAACACCGGTTGGGTCAACAAAACCGTTTCCGGAGCAGCAGCGTTCGATGCTCTATGCCTCCATGTGTTGAACATACGCCCTCTCCGTGGTTTCCTGCCTATGTGGAACGGAGGCGATTCCGCAACCCGCAGAGCACTCGCGGACGCTTTGAAGTGGCTCATCGGTGATGTTGGGCAGAAGGAAAAGCTATCGAGGGGGCAGGGAAATCGCGAGTATAAAGAAGTTGCTGACGATAGCGATGATGATGAGGACGGTGGTCTGCCCGCCCAACGCTCTAAGAAGCGTAAACGGGACCCAGTGTCCGCAGATCTCGATAGACCTTCCATAATGGTTACGGTGGTAGACCCGGATGCTCTAGGAGCATTCTCCAGGGTTGCCCCGCCCCCTATCTATGACTGGAACCATCGACGAAATCAGAATTCGTTCATTGGAGTTCTGACCAAGATAACGTTTCCAGGGCTCTGCAATTTGATCCTGAAGCACACCCCACCCGGCAGAGCAATCAGGAGTATCTGGGGAGCACTCGATAACGTTCCACCGGCATCCAATCCTCCTGTTCGGCCGATGGAGGTGCAGATCACTGATTCGGAAGAGGTCGAGGGTTGGTTGAAGAATAGCGTTGGCAGACCTCGGAGGATACTGGCGGTACTCCACAGAGCGGGCGCGGGTGCTAATTTGGGTGGTGCTGAAACACCGCCGCTGACACGAGCATTCCCTCATATCGAGGAAGACGATTACACCACGATCGATATTCCAGCAGAGGACTCTGATTACGAGGAGGGAAATCACCGCATAAATGCTAAAGGACTGAGGGTATATTTGCCCAGAACTGATGCCAGTAATCAAAGGCTAATCCAGACTCTTGTTAGACGTCGCGATAGACAGCAGGATGCTATCGACGACTTAGACCCCAAATACCTGAGGAAGTATCCTCTGGGTGTAGGGGTTGCTGACGCAAACTTTGCACAGGGAGTAATCTGGACGCCTGCCGGGATAGCAGCCAAGAGAGCTGCTGACGCACTCGCGGCTGCTGCTGGAGGCGGTGGTGGTGGTGGTGGTGGTGGTGGCAATCCTCCTCCGGGCGGTGGTGGTGGTGGTGGTGGTGGTGGTGGTAATCCTCCTCCGGGCGGCGGTGGTGGTGGTGGTGGTGGTGGTAATCCTCCTCCGGGCGGACCTCCTCCTCCTCCTCCTCCTCCTCCTCCTCCTCCTCCTCCTCCTCCTCCTCCTCCTCCGGGCGGACCTCCGGGCGGTGGTGGTGGTGGTGGTGGTGGTGGACCTTCTGGAGGCGGTGGTGGAGGCGGTGGTGGTGGTGGTGGTGGAGGTGGTGGGCCAGCTGGAGGCGGTGGAGGCGGTGGTGGTGGTGATGGTGGTGGGCATCATTAGTCTCCTTTGGTATAGTCTCTCACCACTCTTCCTGCGGATTTCTCACTACTAACCTTTGAAAAGCTGTACAGATTGCTCTCTGAGCACTCGCGACTGCTACTGAGATGGAGGAGGTGCGGTACGATTTTATGTTTTGGATTTCCTTTGTCTTGCGAGCATATATGAATTGATGGGTTTTTGAATAGCAATATGGAGTGCTCTCTGAGCACTCGCGAGTGCTACTGAGATGGAGGTGCTGTACGATTTGATGTTTTGGATTTCCTTTGTCTTGCGAGCATATATCAATGGATGTGTTTTGTCGTATTAGATGAGATTAGATGAGATTAGATGAGATTAGATTAGATTAGATTATTCCGTGTCGTAATTGCATTGCTTTTATTTCAGAGTCGAGTCAAACTCCTAGATTGCTCTCAGAGCACTCGGTATTGCTTCAGAAAGTGCAAAGTGCAGTAAAACGAGTGATTACAAATGATGCGGTTGAGCGGATCCCTGCCGTAGGAGGATTAGCCGTGCAAATTCTTCTTGATTAGCGGCGCAAATTTTCTCGCCAAGAATTGATTTCTAATCAAAGATACCGCGAGTGCTCCTAGAGCACTGAGGATATTCCTGCTAGCCATCAGAATGGCTCCCACCAAGCGCTCCTCCGGTTCAGCACCTCTTGCCCCAAAGCGCCCACGACTCCCAAGACGACCTGAAGAACATGAAGATTTACTGACTGACGAGTCTGAGATACCTTGCCGACCATTGACTCCACTGCCAGCCCGCACTCGGAGTAGTCAGTCGACAACCGCCCCAATAGCGCGTAAAGGGCTTCTGTGTTCTACCGACACATCCACTGGAAGAAGCAGCCCTAGAAGGGTAGAATTCCATCTCCCCGATGGCAATACTGACAGCGTTGAAGTGCAGGAGCATCAGGAGGATGTGCCAGAGGTGGAGGAAACCGCCGATACCAGCCACTCGGAGTATGATGACTCCCCAGAGAACGCCCAGGAGAGCTCTGAGGAGAACCTGGACGACCCGGAGGAGTCGGAAGAACCTCAAGCCTCCACTCAGCAGAGATCCCAGAGTACGGGGAAGAGGCCTCGTACAGTGCAGCCGACTACTGCCAGAGCACTGGGCAATGCTCGGAGGAGACCAACCGGAGCGGTAGCGGAGGTTATTGCTTCCTCCGACGTGTCGGTGGATGTGGTACAGGTTCGACTCCATCCCACCCATTAATGTTAAGGACAAAACGCTAACGATTTAGAGGGGAGCACGTCCGGGTGCAAAGGTAGTACGGAGAGCAGCTCCCACTTCGGCACCCAGCCAGAATGCATCCCAGAGAGCACCGCCAATACCCACACAGTCTAGGCCTTCTGAACCTGTTTATTATCATGATTACAGCTCTTCGACGCGCCATATCGATCTTTCCTCATTGCGCTCTCGATACGGGGAGTCCTCACCTACTTACCGCCCCTATCGTTCCTCCCCGCCTTTTGAGGGCGTTGGCGAGAGCTCTATGAGCAGTCCCCGGATTCCCTCAAGCCCTCAGGTATATTTACCAGAAGCGCAACCAAGAGTCTACGATATTGCACAGCTTTCGTCGTCTATTAGGGAAGGAAATGCTCCTATAGCAGAAAGCGAGGTTAGTAGTATTCCCGATAGCACTGACGACCGCTTTGAGAGCACTGTTAACATTCATGCGAGCAACCTATCTCAGAGATCCTTGTTACCTAGCTCGAGGAGTGCAAACGTTCTCTCAATGCAGGCTCAGAGGATTGAGAAGGAGTGCAGCACGCTAATCGGGGACCACACTCTTCTACATGAGCCTTTTCCACCTGCAGCGAGGCTTTCGGTACTGGTAGTGAACATGTGGGCAGCTGCCAGTCGCAGGGTGGGATGTGCGGTAGATCTGGACGAGGTCGTTATCAAACAGGTGAATGCCCTTGAAACGTTGACGAGTGCTCTGGAAGCGTAATTGACAACGATAGGTCAGAAGTCTACACTCCCGAGTCCGTTCGCACTTGATGCACGAGGTTAAAGGGCGCCTGGCGGATTCGACCATCTATGGGCTTGGAAAGCTCTCGAGTCCTGAGGCGAGGGCTGCTCAAGTAGAGTATCTTTTAAAGAATGATCGCTTCTTGAGCCCTGCGCAGCATTACGAGGTATGATCAATCCCTAGAGAGCACCCGGGGGTGCTAAGAGAGCACTCGGGTGTCAATGACCAGAGAGCACTCGGGTGTCAATGCTCGGAGAGCACCCGGACACCCGGAATGCTTGGAGAGCACTCGCGAACGCTGCTAACAGATACTAGACCTACCGTCTACGGTTTCTTGCGCCAGAGATTATCGACATATTGTACTATAAATACTTTGATGGGGTCAGGATGCGAGGGGTAAAAGACCCCGAGTTCCTAGAGCGGATTACCCCTACATTTATTTGCCTGATATCCACTGCAATTTGGCATGGCATTCGGGCATGGTCAACGGGAACATACGTGAAGCCTGACCATTTCCAGTCACAGAATGAGAGTGTTGTCAGTAAGCATCCCTGATCCCCTTACAGCTATAGCGAGTGCTTTGAGAGCAGTAACAGATGCTCCCAGAGCTATAGTGGATTCGCGCGCTGACATTGCACACGAGTAGAAACGTTCAACAGGATGAGCAACACATGGAAGGGGAGGAGTAGGCAGAATCAGGAGGCAACGTTGGAGGTGATCAAGGATAACCTCCGGGAGAAGGTATGCTATAGATGGGTGCTACAATGGCGGAGCGCTCTTCTGCATACGGAGGCTAACCTTGATAGATACGAGAGAAGAAGGGTATCACTATTGAGGTGATACCGGAAGATGGATTTAGCGAGGACGACGAAGCGTTAGCGGCGGATCTTGCGGCATTCCGGAATGCTCGGAGAGCACCCCCGAGTGCTCCAGGGGATATCTCCGACAACGGTGGCGGCCAGGAAGAGGTGGTTCAGGCTCAACTTCGGGGCATTGAAGCGGAAGAGGAAGGCGAGGAGGATGAAGATGAGGATCGCGAGGGAGGGGAGGAGGAAAAGGATCTGTAGGGCACCGGCGAGTGCTTTGGAGCGCAATGGCGAGTGCTTTGGAGAGCAGCGGCGAGTGCTTTGGAGAGATACCTATATACCTGTATTATATTCGATTGGCGATTTCAAGACGCTTGTAGTGTTAGTATTTAGTAATAGAATCACGGTTTTGGATGCTCTGCAAAGCAGTGCCTACTAAAGCAAAGAGTAGTATGCCTGGTAAAAACATGGCGCTGAAAGGTAAAATGCGGTGCGTCGGGCGCCGCTGGAGCAGTCGGGAGTGCTCCAGAAGCATTAGTGATATGCCCAGGAGTCGTCAGAGAGGTTCAGGAGCGGACAAAACGCTTCCTGAGGCGTCGCGAGAGCTCCAGGAGCGTCCAGGAGATAGGTAGTAGTCTCAGGCGAGAGAACATTCCGTCGAGAGAGCGTCAGGCGAGAGAGCATTGCGTCGGGGTAAGCGTATCACTGTCGGGGCGCGTTGGGAGGGCTAGTGCGCGCCAGGGCGCGCGAGTAGCCTAGTGCGCACCAGGGCGGAATGCTAAGCGCCAGGGAGCGCCAGGAACGCTCTGCTGCTTCTCTGGAGAGGCAGTTTGTCTACCGAGCGCCCTGGGCGCCTCGAGCGTCCAGAGCGTCTGGCGGAGGTTGCGGGTTTGCTGATGATTGCATCCACAACAGAACGCCTCACCAAGCTTTGCACAGCTATATTTTTACGAACCTGAGTATGCAGCTGGTGTACGACATGAGGCACATCCCAACCTTGATCTTACCATATTGCAGAGACTTAACTCGAAAACAATTTCCTGTAAGATTGTGTTTTGCAATGACAGTAAATAAGGCACAGGGACAATCAGTTGACATTGTAGGGATCGATTTACGAACTTCATCTTTTACCCATGGACAATTGTATGTTGCTTTGTCAAGGGCAACAGACGTCAATAAGTCACGAATCTTGCAAACAGAGGAGAGGGGTAGGGAAACTGAGAACATAGTGTATCCGGAGGTACTGTTGAGGGGATGAGAGTTGCACATTATAGAATACCCCTTACTGTCTTATATCTTTCAATTGCAGTGAGTTACGGCATTTATTACACTGTTGCAGGAACAAATCAAAGCTTACAATCACATACAACTCCTTGCATAAACTTGCAGAAAAGAAATATCAATTGTAATCAGCTGTAAGATAGTTGCGAGAGTTGCAAACACAAACTTTCTATTGTTAAAGCTATTGGAAATGTTTCTAACTAACTTAGAGTCTGATTACATTTAATCTTCCATTTCGTCCATGATATCCTCAATTGCATCAGCCACTCCCTCCACCGCTATCAAAAGCCTCCGCCATTTTTCCTTGGTAGTGGACCGCTTCCTCTTTGCAACTCTCCTATGCCTGTCTGCACCCTCCGCAGTAACTGTAGAAGAGCTTGCAATGGGTGCAGAGCGTTCGCGAGGTTTAATTTCTGTTGTATATGTTTGTAAGTCACTGTAAACACATTGTAAGACATTGTAGGAATTGTAGATTACATACCAGGACGAAAATTGCAATATTTGCTTTGGCTATTGTAGTGGCAATTGGTGCAACTACCTGCAAACATACCCTGTACAGTTACACATTCAATAAAAGGGCCCTTACCGTCAGTACAACAGTCACAAACTGCCTCTGCAAATTCACCCCTGCTGTATCCCGATATAGCCTCAACATTAACTGGCCTTGCCATATTAGGACCCCTGTCTTCCTTAACCATAACAGGTCTAATCCAATCCATACTAGCCAATTTTTTAGCAGTAGCAGTATTGGTAACACCACCCATTACTAATGCCTCAGCAGCTGACTCATGATACTGAATGGGGCGGGTTTCGGAAGGCTTGGCACCAAGCCTTCCGGATTCGGAAATCTTGGCAGCAGGGGTGCCGGAATCGGAAGGCTTGGCAATCGGCTCGGCGGTATCGGAAGGCTTGGCAGCAGGGGTACCAGAAGAAGAAAGCTCGGCAGCTGGCTCGTCGATATCGGCTTGCTTGGCAGCAGGGGTACCGGAAGCAGAAGGCTCGGCAGCTGGCTCGACGGTATCGGCTTGCTTGGCAGCTGGCTTGGCAGGAAGCTCAGCGGTTTTAGAACTCTCGGCGCTCTTAGAAGTCTTGGCAGCTGGGGTGCGCTTGGCGGGAGGCTTAGCAGTAGGCTTGGCGGTGGCGGCAGGGGTGCCAGAATCAAAAGGCTTGGGAACCGGCTCGGCGATTTCGGTAGGCTTGGCGGTTTCGGAAGACTTGGCAGAAAGTTCTGCGGTTTTAGAACTCTCGGCGGTTTTGGAAGCCTTGGTAGCCCGTGTGCGCTTGGCTGGAGGCTTGGCAGCTGGGGTGCGCTTGGCACGAGGCTTGGCAGGATGTTTGACGGTTTTATTGCTCTTTGTAGACATGATGGGGGTAGTAGTAGTAGACATTGTTTGTGGATGGTGAATTGTTTGTTGATGACGATGAATGAAGTGGATAAGAGAAATTTTCTGGCTCTATTTATTCATCATTGGAGCAACAGTAACCCGCCCAACTTGAAGTTGCAGCAGTAACCCGCCCACTGGCATGTTTCCAGAACCCTCCTTCGCGGTCGCGAAGTGGCCACTGCTAGTCTAATATGTACTACGATAGAGCAGTTTCGCGCTCGGTTGAACCCTGACCCTGATATCTGCGTGGCAACCAATCCGCCCCACCAAATCGCCCGGGGTCAACCAACAGCGGCCAATGCCCAGTCAATCAAAACAAAATGTAGGAGTATTAAATTATATCTTAATAATTAAATTATATCTTAATAATTAAATTATATCTTAATAAATAAATGTGCTATCTACTATCTTCTATAGTGTACCTACTGGAATACACTTTAAGGGGTACTTTGGTACATGTATCTTTGGTGAGGTTCCCCGCTGGCACGCCGGCCCATAACCCTAACCCTGACCTCTTTTGGCAACCAATCCGCCCCACCCAGGGCGGTAAACACCCGGATCAACACCTAGGCCGGTCAACACCCAGTCAACAGCTGAGCCCATTCAATTAAAACAAAATGTTGGAATACTATAAATAGGGACTGCCCCCCCCCCCATCCCACAATCTTTTAAAACAATTCTGATCAACAAAAAACAACAATGAATTCCATAACGTGCCGTAAATGCAAACGGGAGAAACCTCTTGAAGATTACTATCAGGATAATCAAGGAGAACCACGTAAATCATGTCGTACATGTTTGGTATGTATTGTTGAATCTTTCCGGGTGACAGTTATACTTTGCTCTAACAAATTGTATAGCAACTAGAGAGAGAACGAAGAACAGCACGTAGAGCCGCAAGATTAATGGAGGAAGAAAATAATATAGAGGTATTACGATTTTGGTTATTGAATATTTTTTCGGATGGTTTCTAACAGTAATCCAGCTCCGTCCGGTTTTACCAGTTGTAGCCCCCTCTCAAATGGCATTTCTATCTTCCCGAACAAAATGGTCACTATTAATACTTGGGCGTATGACAATTATTTGCCAATCATGCAAAGCTTTGCATTGGCTAAATGAACGTTCAAGCAGCACCGGGAGCTCAATTCAAACACCAATCTTTGAGAATTGTTGCAAGAAGGGAGATGTTGTACTTGAAATTCTTAAACCCCCTTCTGATTATCTGAAGTACCTGTTGGAATCTTTAGAAACTGTCCCAAGAAACTTCCGGAAACATATACGGGAATATAATTCAGCACTTACGTTTACCTCAGTCAAATACAATACGGATACAAGAGTTGGCGCAAATGGCGGTGGTATAAGTTGCTTCCAAATTCATGGTGAATTATATCATCTTCAGGCACCATTGGTACCAGCAATCGGAGCAACTCCTTCCTTCGCCCAACTATATTTCTACGATACAGAATATTCGGCCCAAGTACGACATACAATACATCCAACTTTAGATATTATGGTACTTCAACGTCTCACCATGGAGTTAAATTCAATAAATCCGTTTATTGAATTTTATAAAACAGCAAAAGAAAAATTGGATAATGCTTCAACATAAGATGGGAATGCACGCGTCATACTTAATCCACGTCTTCAATTGATAGTTGAAACAGGAGCAGATAAACAATGAAACAACTTACCTACAAGTAACGAGGTGGCGGTAATAATTCCCGATGAATATGAAGAAGCTGGATTCCGTGATATCGTATTGGCTCATAGAAATCCATTGCCAAATCAAATGTTCAGTATCATCAATCCTAACCATGCTGCGTATATGCCATTGCATTACGTATTGCTTTTTCCAAATGGGGATACCGGTTGGCATTGGAGTTTACAACTTCGAGATCAGTTGAATAATCGGAAAGTATTGCGTTTAAGTCAACGTGAATTTTATCGGTATGTTTAATATATTATCATAGAAATCATTACTAACTTATTACAAAGCTATCGTATTCATTCACGTTCAACCGAGCCTTTAACACAATTTCAATCTCAAAAGCTTTTTCAGCAATATTTGGTTGACGCATGGGCTGTATATGATCAGAACAAACTAAATTGGATACGTTTGAATCAATCAAGACTCCAATCCGATTTGTATAATGGCCTGGCCGATGCTATACTTCAAGAAGACTTCAATCCAGCACAAACCGGACGGAGAATAATACTTCCCAGCAGCTATAGCAGTGGTGATCGTTATATGCAACAATTATACCAGGATTAAATGGCTATCGTAAGACACTTCGGAAGACCTTCACTTTTCATCACATTTACAGCGAATTCTAAATGGTCGGAAATCGTTGCAGAGTTACTTCTAGGTCAAACAGCTGTCGATCGTCCAGATCAAGCACTTCGACATATGTCAGACATTTAAACCACTACACTAGGTAGCAATAGCTATGCAATATAATTCCGGAAGTTTATATTAAAGCAAACTCAATTAAATTACACATACTTTCAGCTCACTGGCACTGGCATCGGTACTGTAAAAACCGGACTCACCACACCCACCCGCCCTTCCCAAAATTTGATCAAATTCAAGCTCACACTTCGCCCTGGCGAGGTGGCCAACTGTTAGTATGCATGTATCTCATTATAAAACGCGCATACCTCTACGGTTCTTGACGGTCTAGTCTCATAGATTGAGATGATTCGGGAATCTTTGAAAGAAAAACGCGAGCAGAATCGTGTATGGAGTGAGGACAGAAACTGAGACTCTTCTCTCAGATCGTAGACCAGCTTCTGGTTTGGCTGACCTTTGACCAGCAGTTTCAACTGGTCAATGTTCATGCCCCGATTTGGGACACCGAGGAAGATGCAAGCATACACGGCGCGGAATATCTGCCCATCATCCCCACTACCTTTGGACGCTTCGGCAAGAGCCTATATGTATTACCATCTTCTTTAGCTTTGACAATTGCAAGTTTCGGAAGTGAAAAACGATCAAGCAACATCATGAGCACTCACCATCTTGACGATAAGGCCACCGAGGCTATGAGCAACAAAGATTATGGGCCTTCTGTCCTCCTAATGCCTAATGAAACCTGATTTCGAGCTGTATAATTGGGCATTAGCTAGGTATACTAACATTTGGCAACCGCCGAGCGTTTCGGATTGCTTCTAGGAAAGTTCGGGAAAACTCGAGTAAACCAGCAGTTGACCTACTATCAAAGAGTTTGGAGTCGTAGCCATAGATGAATACTGGAGGAGGTAGTGGGAGATCGTGATTGAGATCTTCCACTAGTATATCCCGTATCCACATCGTATTCTTTCCTGACGCTTTCCATGATCCAAAGGCATGATCAGCGAGACCAGTGATAAATATAAGACTGCGGGTGAGATCAGCGGCATGTAAACAGAATCAAAGGACTGGCCGAAGTTATCAGCTTACGCTACGTCACAAGTCTCATCACTATCGTTCAGCCGGGTTAAGCCGATGAAATGCGAATCGATCGTAACTTCAAAGGGAGGGGCACCCTCGAACCCCATGCTAAGCGATTCGGAGAGATTGCTTCCGAAACAGTGAAATGCTGACCCCCCAGAAAAAAGCAAGTTTTGTGTAGCTTTACTAACAGATCTTGTTATCTCTCTTATCAAATAATAGATCTCCTATACAAATTTAATTCCTCTATTATAGGGGGGTCAGCATTGACGGACCATGGGATAGTGAACTCTGGAATCCTATTGACTCACTACATGCATATTGCGGCCGGAGGTCGCACTACACTTGTATCTCTTTAATGGATAATCGGACACTGAAACAAACACCACCATTAGATTCTAAGCAACATTTTGGTATATGAGAAATGTGTTTACCACTCCATATGTTCTCTCTTGACTACCGCCAAAACTCGAAAAATTGGCTATCTCCGCCCCAGGATTCTGGGGACGCCTTGCATGCTGGGAGTTAATTTTGGGCGAAACCGAGTGATTCCTCATGGTTGTTGGCACTCCCAACATGAGTTTAATTTAGAAGTTGTTGGTTTCAGATTGCAAGGATAAAAAGATGTAGTTTGACCTCGGTTTGTTGTGTTGGTAACAAAATGAACATTGCCGTTTGCTTAATTTTTCCGTTTGACTCGGAGGATCCGATGTAAAAGAATGATCAGGAATGCGACTACAATGCCTAACACGGTACTACAACGATTGACTGACAGTAAAGTCAATAGCAATTGTCAATCTCTTACCACTCAGGTTGCTATTGCACGGTGCACTAGAGGGGGTCCTAAACCAAAAGCCATCAAGGACCGTACCCTCATTTTGAAAGCAATTAAGCGAGCAGAAAGGACATGGAGTCAAGGACAAAAAATACGGGTCCTAGTATTTCTTTTCCACCACCGAATACCTGTAAACACTGAAAAAGAATCATATCTACGGCAGCCAACACAGCAGGAGGCATCTGAAATATTTGATGTCCTACAGAGAACAATCAGCAATTGGGTTCGGAAACAGAAGTAAATTGAAAAGTTAGGGTTTGCAAGCGGGATTCAGAGTAGGCGGACCGAAGCTGCAGTAATCTGCAAGTAGCCCGAGTTGGAAACAAGACTTTACCATCTATTCCTATCCATAAGAGAGAATGGTCAACCAATACGAATAGGCTGGTTTCGAATTCATTCCAATCAAATATTCCGTGATATTTACCTCAATACCAACGCCAACCATTCCGTATTCCGATTCTCAAATGGATGGTTTGAAGTGTTTTTAAGACGGTTCCGTGTTAGTCTACGATGCATTACAAAAAAGGCTCAGAAAGTGCCAGAAGACTATCGAGTACTGGTAGTAGATTGGATGCAATTCAACCGCCGCAATTCACAGATGACAGGTGGTAGTTGGATGGAAATTTTGCTTAATAGAGCTCTTGGAAGATTTCTATTAAGTAATATATGCAACCTTGATGAAACACCACTGCCTTTTGAATATCTCAATGGCCGGACATACGAATCGATCGGTGCAAGGACTGTTTGGGTTAAGGAGACTAGGAGCGGTTGGGATAAACGACAGGCTAGTTTAGTACTATGCATCTTTGCAGATGACATCAACTGGATACCACCATTAATCATCTTTCACGGTACCGGCAGGGGGAGCCTTGTTCTACGGTAAGCATCTGAATACCACCCTGGTGTCATTGTTGAATTCAATGAAGAGGCAGACATGAATGATCAACTATTGCTCAAATATATTGAACAACACCTACTACCTACTCTCGGTGGACGACCAACTCTATTTGCCATGAATCATTGCACATCACATAAAATGCCGGCGGTACTAGAAATGCTAAAAAATCATGATGTCATTCCGAGTTTAATCTCAGCTGGATGCACAAGCCTACTTCAACCTTTAGATATATCAATTAATAAGCCTTTAAAAGATAAAATAAGAGAATTGATGGATGAGGCTATTATTACTTCAGATATCGATAAATGAACGGTTTGGGAAAGGAGAATACTTACAACTTAGTGTATCGGCGAAGCTTGGTGTGAATTTGCTTTGGAAAAGGGAGATATTATTAGGAGAGCATTTCGGAATGTAGGACTGTCATTAGCAGTAGACGGTAGTGAAGATAATCAGTTGAATATTAAAGGGTTTGATGGAATAGAGGTTGAAGATTGGTATCAAAGAGGTGATGGAGGCGAATTAGATAGGAAAATATCTCCCTCAAGCGCGTATGAAGATATTGGATTTGAACATGACAACAATGAGGCTGTTGAATTTGTAGCATCTGGAGAATAAATATAGGATTATATTTGTATACCAACTTGAACGCTCGCGAAAAGTAATAAGAGTTTTCTTTACAGGTTACTAATTTCTTATGGTTTCTTCAACCGTGACTCTAATTATTCAAATCCCATTCCGTCATCTTATCATCAACTAATTTCTTCAATGCCTCCTCGGAAAATTCTCCAGCTCTTCTCAACTGAATTTCAAATTTCCGCTTTGCTGTTCCTATAGCTGATGACCGCTTTGCTTTCCTAGCATTCCTTGCTCTTCACCTAGCCGAATTTCTTTTCTCCCAGGTTTGCTTATCATCTATAATTGTAAAACAAGTAATTAGTAAATATTATAAAAAAATAGAACATTAAATCATACTCACCGGCTTCTGTCTTTCTTTCTTCTTTGATAGCAGCATATGCAGCCTTGTGGGCTGGGTCTCCTACAAAGCTATTTGCATGATGCAGGAGATGTTGCCAAACAGCTTTGTGGGGATCCTTCCGGTGTTGAAAGTCTTTGTTGCAGGTGGTAACAGGACACCTAACAAACTTTTCGGGTTTTTGGAGGTTATCTACTGGAACTGGTTGCGGGGTAGGAACTGCTAGAGGGGCAATTCCTTTGATAGGTTTTTTTTCTGATCCTACCACTCGCTGTATAGCCATAAGGAGCTTCCATTTTGTAGGGGCGGTTGTGCTTGTGGTTTGGAACCGCAATCAACCCCGGGTTATAGGGTCATCCGGTCAACTATCAGTGATTTGCAATCAACATGAGTTGCCCGAGTCAACCAAAAATGATTTGTAACCTACAATCAGTTGGTCGCGTCAACCAACACTGATTTGCAGTTCATCGCGTCCGCTACCAACTCTCTCAACTCACCTAACCCTCACACCCAACCTAACCCTATAGTACGCCACCACTTCGCCTACTTCGCAACCCTGTGCGGAGATAGCCAATTTTTCGAGTTTTGGCGGTACTACAACAATGGCGTGCTTGTAAATATATTAAAAAGTAAAAAAGCTCGAAATCACCTTATATCTCTGTAATAACCTATCGAATTGACAAACATACTGCAAGATTAGATTCTAGGAGCTTATCTGGCCCGAAGGGTTCTCGTGGTGTGCTTGCGGGTGTTATTCATTTTATTCATTTCAACGATGCAGGTTAGGAATCGTGAGATATCACTCGGTTGATCCCTGTAAGCATGCTGTCTTGGCGTGAAAAATCACCCTCACATTGGTTTCACTCTCTCGCTACTCCGCTACTCCAACCAAATGATTCCACTAATAGAGACCGTGGATCAATTGATCAATATTATACATAGATTCTTCTAAAGCACGGCCCTTTAGTAGTAATATCTTGTGTGGTTCATGTTGAGGAAATAGAATTGAGCTTCAAGACTTTAAGCGGAGAGCCGGGGGAGCGCTTTGGCTTCGCATTTGCCGAGAGTTATATCTCATCCTGTCTAAGGTACTGGCCTGTGTGCGAAGCTGCTTATAATTGCTCCGCCATGTCTCACGTTGAGATCACTTGCAATTTAGAGTGCTTCGGTATCAACCACCAACATCAGGATCGAAGAAAAGAACGTACATACCAACAGGAAGAAGAAAAAGATGACCAGTATCGTATTCCAGGAAAATCCCCACTTGCACTATCGGTATTTCTCCAATGCCGCGATCATGGTCTGGCCATGTAAGCTGGCACAACACCGTATGTACCTCGCAAGCACCATTCTCACCACCGTTGCAGTGGTAACTCGATATGCCCGATAAATGTTTACGAGAATTCCGGGATAGCAGATTCATTTGCAGCAAGGGAATTAAAACCCCAGAGAAAGGACCCGCCGGAGCATTGAGTTCCGGCATACCGAGTTGCGACTGTACCTACACTGGAGCACTCCCGAACTACCGCCATAGCTCGATGAATTGGCTAGCTTCCAGAGATCAAAATTACTTGTCTGGGAAACCTCTGAGCAAGATCGATGCCATCACTCGAACAAGAATCCCTGGCCGGAGATAGCTAATATTTTGAGTTTTGGCGGTGCCTTGGTTGAAGGTACCTACTTTACCTACGATGTCCACCAGCTGACCTTTCCTGTAAGATCGATTCGACTCCATCCATCTTTCGACGTGAAGCTAAGAGCCCAGTCTGCACGTGCACCTCCACGCTTGCAAAGAACAGGAAGTGACGCCGAGGCTGGAGGCACGGACGGAGCTGAGGTCAAACAGAACCACGGAAACGAGCAGATCATGGTTGGGTTGCGAATCGGGCTGCATGCGGCAGATGGCCAACCCTGTGTTAAGTTTAAACACACTGGATATGTACCGACGTGGGTAGGTAGAGTAGAGCACCTAGGTACTCTACTCTTGGAATTGGTAGAGTACTCTAGAGAGAAGGCTGGCCGAGTATCGTACGGCTGTGTCTGTATATATAAGCCAGCCCCCCTCTGGCAATGGATCTGGCGCCCAGTTCATAGCATCCCATCTTCAATCCTCTCACCCAGCCTCATAACGCTTCTTTCTCCCAGACTTCACCCCCGAGACAATACACCACGATGGCCCTCATGAACGGACTCCTGTCTCTCCACGTCGGCCAGGGTCAGGGCTCCTGGATGCGTGAGTTTAACGGGTATGCCGTCACCTCCCTATCCGAGGACCGTCCCTGGCAGCTGCGCGCCTCCCCGAACAGCCGGAACGAGTTCACCCTCACATATGACGGAAAAGACGACATGGCCCTCACCCTCGGCGAGGAGGATAGCGACCCTAAAGAGATTACCATCATCATAAAGCCACTCGACGATCCACCATCCCGGGAGCAGCTGTGGACATTTGAGGAGGTGATGGGACCTCCAATGTAGGAATTATCAGCATATATATCCTAGGATTGTGTTTGTCAACTAACATCAGACGGGACAGATTCCCCCCCCGAATGATGGGCCGATTGCAGAGCTGTGCAAGGCCAGACCTGTCCGCGAGTGTCGGTGGACACATCCCCTTGCCAAGGATCTTCCTGCCAGTCTCGGCGGTGCCGAACGAGAAAGCTCGTCTGAATCCTGATGCCGCGAGATGGTACGCTAATTACAAGAGTGTGAACTAAGTGGATGACCCGTGCGGAGAGGGGGAAAGTGGTTTGGGGTTGCATGGGGCGGGGGTAGAGGAGGCGAGACGGAATTGTTGGCCTGAGCTATTAGGACGGGCTGCGTATACACTATGTACATGTATACGTATGGCCTGCACAACTGCAGCCTTTCTTTTAATTGTACTCTTACATACTTCATTAGCTTGTAGTGTTCGTGATCACACAGTCGGGCCGCATCAGAGCTTGAGCGGTGGTCTTGTTCATGAGTTCGTCCTTGTACTTGAGAATAGGTAGATCTGGCAAGGACGGCAACCGATTACGTCCCCCGTGATCATTAACTGAGCATTGAATAAATCTTTGTTCCCTCCAGATCTTGCTTGATCATAACCGCTATCACTCGCAATCTCGTGACATTGTGTCCTGTTTGATTTATTTAGTCCCAGCTACACAAGCAACGCTGACCAAATAAATGCACAGCCAGCGGTACACTTGATGCACTTACTCCTTGCTCTATGGACCGATGAAATACAATACCAAAAATGGGGCAGGGATTAGTATGGTAGTGCTACAGTAGTCTTGCTACAATGCGGTATTTTCGGGACTGCTGCATCATTTCGGCATTTCAAGGAGTATGTTTTCATAGAATGCCGTAGCAATACCATAGCAATACCGTAGCACTACCACAGCAATATAGACACATTTTAGCATTGTGACCAGTACCAGGTCCAGCGCGCCAGAACCATGTCCAGTGTGCCAGCACCAGGTCCAGCGTGCCAGTATGCCAGGTCCATGACCAGGACCACACCTACATGTAGGCTCGGACACAATTTTACAAGACTAGACCACACCTATATGACTTCATCATCATCATCACCAACATGAGCATATCATAATCGAATAGTAGACGCAACTTCTAATTAAAATGACGTGTATATGTATGCCTAAGAGCCCAAAATTTATTTTTCAAAAGTATATCCTAGTTGTTTAAACCCCATTCTAGGATGATAAGAATCCATGGATCGGTGGATGAAACAATATCTGGTGATCTTTGATTTTGAAATGCTTCATCACCAAATATGATATTCCAGGGTTAAGTGAATGACATTGTCCTAAATACCACAAGAATGCCGTATTTTAAAAAATGCGGAAGTACTAGGGCAGTATATATATACCACCCACACTGTGCAATCCAGGGAATATATAGATTATATAATACAGTATTGATACGGCATCGATAGAGCATATGCTGAAGGGCGGCCTTACTCATGCGATAGCCGGTGTGCTACCTGATTTGATGGGATGGCGTAGTACTACCGTACTAACCCCCACCCTTTTTTTGGTATTGTATATCTGTCTACAGGCTGACCAAACAATATATACATGAATATGAGATTGATAGGTAATATAATATTCGCGAATATGCCAATATACCTATACGGCCATGAAAACACAAGCAATCCTGACAACTTCTCACTCACTGCTGCAGTCCTCCACCAACCCACCGACAAGCCACTACCAAGCCAGAGCCTCAATCACTCTCCGGCCATAACCCCCCAGTTCTCTAATCAGCAGCACCGACATTATAAGGTATCACTCACATCTCGACAACTATCACGAGATAACAACAGGCATGACCGTCACGTACCAGGGCCCTGACGATGGCCTCTATCACCGCCACTAGTCCAGCCCTATCGGCTATTACCACGTGACCCAAGAGATTTACTTCCTTGTGTGATGCATTTAGGCAGCGCTCTAGCTACCATCACTGCCGCTAATACTGTAAAAGCACAATCGTAGTCCAATATTGAGCGTGACAGTTTGAGAATTTTTTCTATGTTGTAAGTGCTTCTGAATCGAACAGAACATTTACATGTTTGTATGACAACTGATCTTACCAGTAGAATGAGTGTAACAATGAGCCAAGTGGCGAGTGTGTGTGGAAAAGAATCGGTGAAAACGGTGATTTTGCTGTCCAACCCGAGACCTCTGTGAGGCTTTCTCGTGCTATTATCCCCTGTAGACGTAGATGAGCTTATCGAGTTTCATAGATCGACTGGTGAATACATTGGGTTACGAGGAGTTGGATTAGTCAGAAGGGTTCTATTGGGTTCTATCGGGTTCTGTGGGTTGTAAGCGTGTGAGTCACATTGGATTTGTCATCGCTAGTGTTTCCTTGGGTATATTAAGGAGGTTTTGTCTCCATTTCTTGTTCTTCTTCTTTTCTTTCTTTTACTACGCAACGTCTTCTGTATCTACGCTGTCTATTACTATACAATATTACCTTCCTATTCTTTACTGAAGAAGACCATCGCCTCACTTCCCCTTGTCTCGTTGACCCTTACCGACGCCAGAGTCCCCTCAGGACCCCTATTGCGAGTTCCCACACCGATCCCCACTACACCCTTCGTACCCTGCGGAATACTCGCTACTCGCCCCCTTGAGATTACATTGCGTCGTCATCCGCACCGTACGACATGTTCACCCCCGACCCACCTGCATAGGCCCCACCCAACGATGTAGAAGAATTCAAGCGGCAGTATGGGGTCGACGCTGCCGACTTATTAAACAACATCGCCGTCCTGGTCCAGCGTATCCGCCTCCAGAAGGATACCTTGAGTACACAACTCACCGCCGCCAACGAAGCCATTGACAACCTTGAGGAGCAGGTAACTCAGCTCAACCTCGACCTCAATGTCGCTCGCGCTGCCCCCGCCCCTGCCGTCTCTGCCCCCGTTGCCGCTGCTCCCCCACCTACTACTGTCCCTGCCTTCAGGTCCGAAAAGTTCCCAGACCCTGAAAAATTGCACGGCACCCATACCAAGCTTCCCGGATTCACCATCCAACTTCGAATGAAACTTGAAGTCAACCACGATTGGTTCCGAAACGAGGCAGCAAAAGTTATCTATGCTGTCAGTCGCTTGGAAGGAGGGGCCCTTGACCAGGTC
The DNA here is from genome assembly GCF_020137385.1 of Morchella sextelata. NCBI lineage: Eukaryota > Fungi > Ascomycota > Pezizomycetes > Pezizales > Morchellaceae > Morchella > Morchella sextelata. Next base: position 1,127,964 of record NW_025408641.1, read on the forward strand.
GTTCCACTCGTTAACGCTAACCCTGCTGCCCCATTCTCCTCCATCACTACCTTCATTGCCCACCTGAAAGCCTCGTTTGGAGACCCAGGTCCCCGGGGTACCGCCGTCACCAACTAGTCGCCCTGAAGCAAGGCAAAGGGGACTTCGCCACCTATTACTCGCAATTCCTCCGTATTGTGGCCTAGCTGGACTACAACGAAGGAGCCCAGATCGATGCCCTGGCTGAAGGACTGTCGGACGATCTGAAGGGCACCATGACATACTGGACAGACAGGCCTAACACCGTAGAGGCGTATGCCACCATGTTAATGACAATTGACAACCAGGTTCGGGTCAGTAAAGCTGAACAACAGGCCATTCGGAATACGATGGGACAATTTAAGGCCCCCGCCACTGTCGCACACCCATCTCATACCGCCGGAGGCCTCGCCTCAATGGACCTCTCCACCCTCCAAGCCCGTCCCACTCAACGCCCTCCCACCGAACAACGATTCATCTTTCTCAATGGACAACGCAAGACCTCCGCTGCTGAAAAATAATGGCGAAGGGACAACAATCTCTGTATGTTCTGCGCTAACCCCGGCCATGTCTTTGCCAACTGCCCCTCTGCCAATCGCCCGCGTAGTAACCAACCGGTTATAAGGGGCGCCCTCCTCGCATCCAGTCATACGGCCGTCGACCCCGCTGTTCCACTGGTCGCTAGTCCCGCCTCCTCTGAGTCGGGTTTTCAGTAGTCCCGGGCTTCATTAATGGCCCCTGCCCGGGACCTTCCAATGTTTCTCCTTTGTCTGCGTTTTCTATCTATGGCTTCTCGGTATCGTCTGTGGAGGATAAATTGGATGGGGATCATTTTGTTGCTTCTTGTAAAATTATAAACAATAAAATATCCATTCAAACTCACGCATTGATTGATACCTGTTGCTCCGGATTCGCATTCATTGATGAAACATTCGCGTGCCATAACAACCTCCCATTTTTCCCCCTTAAATCACCCCGCACTCTTGAAGTCATCGATAGACGGCCCATATCTTCCGGACAGATTACCCACCTGTGCTACCTCCCCCTGTCAATTGACTCCCACCACGAAACCATCCCCTTCTTCGTCACTAAACTCGGCTCGTACCCACTCGTACTCGGAATCCCCTGGCTTCAATTATACGACGCCACCTTACGGTTTAAGGACAATAGCATACTATTCGACTCCGAATACTACAAGCGCAAGTGTAACTCTTCCGCAATACCCGTTCCCATTAGAGGGATTGCACCACCACCCCGTTTGCACCTCGTTAGTTCAGCGGCTCTTTGCCGCTTTGCTCGAAGGGACAAGCTCCAAATCTTTAGCACAACTATTGAGGAAATAGACCAAATCATGGGGGAGGCCCCTAAGGATGACTGGAGGAACCGAGTTCCAACCTGGTATAAGAAGTTTCACGAGATGATGGACGAAAATTTCTCTAACGAGATGCCGCCTCGCCGCCCCTATTACCATAAGATACCGCTTAAGGAAGGGAAAGAGCCCCCTTTTGGGCCACTTTATGGTATGTCCCGTGAGGAACTCATTGTGCTTAAGGAATACATACAGGACAACCTCCAAAAAGGCTTTATTCAGGCCAGCTCTTCACCTGCCGGTGCCCCTGTCCTATTTGTTAAAAAGGTCGATGGAACACTCCGCCTCTGTGTCGATTATGGTGGCCTCAATGAACTCACGGTCAAAAACCGCTGCCGCTCATCCGGGAAACTCTCGACCGCCTCTCCAAAGCCAAGTGGTACACCAAACTTGATCTTCGCCAAGGGTATAATCAGATCCGAATGACTGAGGGTGAAGAATAGAAAACAGCCTTCCGTACGCGTTACGGACATTTCGAATATACAGTGATGCCCTTCGGCCTTACCAATGCGCCGGCCACCTTCCAACACTTCATTAACGATTGCGTCCATGACTACCTTGATATGTTCTGTACAGCCTACCTTGACGATATTCTCATCTACAGCGACACCTTCAAGGAACGTCAAGTACATGTCGAAAAGATCCTGAAAGCCCTACAAAGAAGTGGAGTACTGCTGAAACCAGAGAAATGTGAATTTCATACACAAAGCACCACCTACCTCGGCCTCATTATCGAAACCAATGGTATTAAAATAGACCCAAGGAGAGTGGAGACAGTAAAGTATTGGACCGTCCCCAAAACAGTTAAGGATGTGCAAGCATTTCTAGGTCTCGCTAACTTTTACGGCCAATTCATACGCGGATCCTCGGAACTGGCTTCCCCCCTCACCAGACTGATACGTAAGGACATATCATTTGAATGGACACTCGAAGCCCAAACTGCCTTCAACATCCTGAAAGAAGCCTTCACAACGGCTCCCATTTTTACTCATTTTGACCCGGAGAAGGAAATTACTGTGGAAACTGACGCATCTGACTATGTCTCTGCCGGTGTACTCTCCCAATACGATGATAATGGTACCCTTCGACCCATCGCATATTTCTCAAAAAAGCACTCCCCCGCCGAATGCAAATACGAGATTTATGACAAGGAATTACTGGTGATTATTCGATATTTTGAGGAATGGCGACCGGAACTTGAAGGGGCTGCACACCCAATCGCCGTCATATTCGATCATAAGAATCTCAAATACTTTATGAGTACTAAACAACTCAACCGGAGACAAGCACGGTGGGCAGAATATCTCTCACGGTTTAATTTTGTCATTAAGTACCGACCAGGGAAACAAGGAGGGAAACCGGACGCGTTGACAAGAAGATCGGGAGATCTCCCTGGAGAGGGGGACGAAAAGCAATTACATCAGAGTCAAGTTGTATTGAAGAAAGAGAATCTTGTCGCAAAGCTAAGTTTGTTGGCGGGTTCTCTCTCAAATGAGCCCGCTGAAAAGAACGCCTCACTGCACATACTGTTCGATGAAGGAGATAGCGCTGACCTGTTTCCACAAAAGATACTGGATATGCGGAACCAAGGTGAACGACAATCAAAGGACATATCACTCGCCGAATTAACCGAGGTGGAAGGCCGGTTGCTTTACCGAAGCAGCATATATGTACCCGATTACGACCCTCTCAAGCTCCGAATCCTCCAACTTTACCATGACGCTGCCTCCGCCGGACACTCTGGACGCGAAAAAACATTCGAACTCATCAGTCGAGACTACTACTGTCCCCTTATGCGGAATTATATTGCCCGTTATGTTCGGAACTGCCACACCTGTCAACGAATCAAACCCAACACCCATGGAAAACGCGGCGTACTTCGACCTTTACCGATTCCCGAACAACCATGGCAGGAGGTATCAATGGACTTCTTCACTGGCCTACCGGAGAGCGAAGGGTATGACGTGATTATGGTAGTTGTTGACCGGTTAACAAAGATGCGATATCTCCTGCCCTGTAATACCACCGTCAACTCCGAAGACGTCGCCCAACTATGTCTGCGAAATATATGGAAGCTCCACGGACTACCCACACATGTCACCTCCGACCGCGGTACGCCATTCACAGCCAAGTTCTGGAAGGCTCTCTGTAAATACCTCGACATCGAAGCCAGAATGTCCACCGCCTTCCACCGGGAAACCGACGGCCAAACCGAGAGGCTGAACGCCGTAATGGAGCAATATCTACGTGGGTATGTCTCTTATCAACAGGACGATTGGGTAAAATGGCTCCCTATGGCAGAATTTTCTGCCAACAATCAGGTCTCCGAATACACCAAAGCCAAACCATTCTTCGCAAACTATGGTTTCTACCCCCGGTTTACAGTGACGATCAAATCGCTTGACAGGACCCCACCAAGCCTCAATGCTAAAGACTTCGCCACGAAGATGAAAGAACTCCAGGAACACCTATGTCCCAATATCCGCACGGCGCAAGATCAACAAGAGCAGGCCATCAACACCAAACGAACGCCGGCTCCACGGTACGATATCGGCGATATGGTGTTTGTTTCAGCAAAAAACATCAGTTGGACTGGAAGAAACTGGGACCGTTCTCCGTTAAAGAAATCATATCGCTATATGCGTACCGACTCGACCTGCCTAGGAGTATGAAAGTGCACCCCATCTTCCACGTATCATTATTAGACCCCGCTGCAAATGACTCTGTCCTGGGGCAAACTCAATCACCACCCCCGCCTATTATCGTCGAACAGGAAGAGGAGTATGCAGTGGAGGAAATCTTGGATTCAAGGGAAACGAGGAACAACGGCCTGCAATACTTTGCTAAATATACAGGCTATACCGACCCTACTTGGGAACCCGCCACTTACCATGATAATACCGCCACTGTCGATATTTTCCATGCACATTACCCCGACAAACCTTGACCGTTGGAAGGGAAGATTAAGGTTCAGGCTCGTAGGAGCTCGAGCTTGAAGGGAGAGGTTACTTTCATGGATCAATTAGTGAATACACTGGGTTACGAGAAGTTGGATTAGTCAGAAGGGTTCCATTGGGTTCTACCGGGTTCTGTTGGTTGTTAGTATATGAGTCACTTTGGATCTCTCATCGCTGGGATTTCATTTGGGTATATCAAGGGGGGTTCGTTCTTATTTCTTGTTCTTTTCTTTTCTTTCTTTCTTTCTTTATGCAACGTCTTCTGTATCTACACTGTCTATTACTATACAATATTACCTTCCTCTTCTTTACTCAAGAAGACCACCGCCTCGCTTCCCCTTATCCCGTTGACCCTTACCAACGCCAGAGTCCCTTAGGACTCCTATTGCGAGTTCCCACACCGATCCCCACTACACCCTTCGTACCCTGCGGAATACTCGCTACTCACCTCCTTGAGACCTGACCACTTCTGGAGCACTCCTGACTGCTCCAGCGGGCCCTGGGATAGAACAATCGCGCTGACCCCTCCTGACTTTGCAGGAACGGGTGCTTTCGAACCTGGCTCATGCCCGACATACTGATTCCTATATGTCGGCACCCTATTCTCTTCAAGCACACACCGCTCCATCGTATTTGCCTGTGTTATTCACAATTCCCCTATGAGATTACCAAAATATCGCTCGGATGATGATCTCTACTGCCTTCAGAGCACTTGTGACTGCACTCTTAGAATTGATTTATTTAACACCATAATCCTCCACCTAACACTAAGGAATACACTATTTAATACCCTAACTAACCCTAATACAATATACGGAAAAGGAGAAGTACCCCACTATCATCCTTAGCACTGACGATTGTTTTACAAATCATGCTCCCCCGCCCTTTCGTAATCCCCCACTACAGGTAATTCTGACTTCTCTTCTTCCTTTTTCTCCTCATCTTCGGTGTCAATACCGCAAAGTTGGGCATTAATCACTTCATTCTGCATACTGTCGGAATCAACCCGACCTCCTGGAGCACTCATGGGTGATCTCTGAGCATCTCACAATGCGGCAAGATCTGCAGCCAACACTTTATCGTCCTCGCAAAAACCCTCCTCCGGTATCATCTCAATAATTACACCCTTTTTATCTCATATCTATCAGGATTAGCATTTAGAATACCACTCACATTACCGGCATCTAGAAGTATCATACCTTTTCTAGAAGGTTATCTTTGATTACCTCCGAAGTTGCCTCCTGGTTCTGTTTACTTCCCTCCTTCCTAGTATTGCATATTCTGTTGAACTCTTCTACCCAAATTTGGATGCCAGCTTGGCAATCCCATATAGCGCTAGGAGTACCTGCCATTGCTTCCAAAGCACTTGCCATATCAATTAGTGCATCGGGCGATACTTCCTCACAACCCTCTCATTCTACGATTAAAAATAATTAGGCTTCAAGTAACTCCCTCTAGTACGGCAATGTTAGACAAGATTTTGAGGTTGCCCGAGAACCTTCGCCCCACAATTCCCGGCTCTGTAGCTATGGGTTGACTAGCATGATCTGAGGCTACTCCCATTATCCGGTATGCACGTACAAGAGGTCATGGTTGTGATTGCAGGGGCGAAGGTGGTGGTTGGGGGCTGTTGAGTAGGGTAATTCACTGTGAGTCTTGGCGATCCATACTGGTTCACTCCCGGCACCACCACTCACCGGGTGGGTACAACGATCGATGACTGCATGGCACCGAACGCACCGTCTCGAGCCCACGGTCATGACGGTGCATGAAATTCAATGATGCCGCGTTTCCCCATCCTCTGCTTCGATGGTCTCAAGGGGGTGAGTAGCGAGTACTCCGCAGGGTACGAAGAGTGTAATAGGGGGCGGTATGGGAACTCGCAATAGGGGTACTACGGGACTCTAGCATTGGTAAGGTTCGACGGGACATGGAGGAAGCGAGGCGGTGGTCCTCTTAAAGAAAGAAGAGGACGATAATATTGTATAGCAATAAACAGCGTAGATACAGAAGACGTTGCGTAAAGAAAGAAGAAGAAAAAGAACGAAAAGTACAAACGACCCCTCTTAATATACTCAAGGAAATCGCAGCGATGACAAATCCAACATGACTCATACATTAACAATCAACAGAACCCGATAGAACCCAATAGAACCTTTCTGACTAATCCAACTCTTCGTAACCCCGTACCTCCCCTAATCGATCCATGAAAGTAGCCCCTCCCTTCAAGCGCGAGCTCCTGCGAGCCTTAACCTTAATCTTGCCTTCCAACGGTCCAGGTTTATTGGGGTAATGTGTATGGAAGATATCGACGGCGGCGGTATTGTCGTGGTCTGCAGCGTGTTCCCAGGTAGGGTCGGTATAGACTGTCCACTTAACAAAATATTGCAGGCCACCATTCCGTGTTTCTCGCGAGTCGAAGATTTCCTCAACTGCATACTCCTCTTCCTGCTCGACGATAACAGGTGGGGGTGGTGGTTGAATTTGCCCCGGTACGGGATCGTTTGCAGCGGGGTCTAGCAATGATACATGGAAGACGGGGTGCATCTTCATACTCCTAGGCAGGTCGATTCGATATGCATATGGCGATATAATTTCTTTAACGGGGAACGGTCCCAGCTTCTTCCAGTCCAGCTTCCGGGAGTTACGCGTGGTTCAGATGTTTTTTGCTAAAACAAACACCATATCGCCGATATCGTACCCTGGAGCCGGCGTTCGTTTGGTGTTGACGGCCTACTCTTGTTGATCTTGGGCCGTACGGATGTTGGAACGTAGGTACTCATGGAGTTCTTTCATTCTCGAGGCGAAGTCCTTAGCATTGAGACTCGGTGGGGTCCTGTCAAGCGATTTAGTCGTCACTGTGAACCGGGGGTGGAATCCATAGTTCGCGAAGAATGGTTTAGCTTTAGTTGATAGGGAGACCTGGTTTTTGACGGAGAATTCTGCCATAGGAAACCATTTTACCCAATCGTCCTGTTGATAAGAAACATACCCACGTAGATATTGCTCCATCACAGCATTCAGCCTTTCGATTTGGCCGTCGGTCTCCGGGTGGAAGGCGGTAGACATTCTCGCTTCGATGTCGAGGTGTTTACAAAGAGCCTTCCAAAACTTGGCTGTAAATTGCGCACCGCGGTCGGAGGTGACGTGTGTGGGTAGCCCGTGGAGCTTCCATATATTTCGCAGGTATAGTTGGGCGACGTCTTCAGAGTTGACAGTTGTATTACAGGGCAGGAGATGTCGCATCTTCGTTAACCGGTCAACAACTACCATAATCACGTCATACCCTTCGCTCTCCGGTAGGCCAGTGAAGAAGTCCATTGATACTTCCTGCCATGGTTGTTCGGGAATCGGTAAAGATCGAAGTACGCCGCGTTTTCCATGGGTGTTGGGTTTGATTCGTTGACAGGTATGGCAGTTCCGAACATAACGGGCAATATAATTCCGCATAAGGGGACAGTAGTAGTCTCGACTGATGAGTTCGAATGTTTTTTCGCGTCCAGAGTGTCCGGCGGAGGCAGCGTCATGGTAAAGTTGGAGGATTCGGAGCTTGAGAGGGTCGTAATCGGGTACATATATGCTGCCTCGGTAAAGCAATCGGCCTTCAACCTCGGTGCATTCGGCGAGTGATACGTCCTTTGATTGTCGTTCACCTTGGTTCCGCATATCCAGTATCTTTTGTGGAAACAGGTCAGCGCTATCTCCTTCATCGAACAGTATGTGCAGTGAGGCGTTCTTTTCAGCGGGCTCATTTGAGAGAGAACCCGCCAACAAACTTAGCTTTGCATCAAGGTTCTCCTTCTTTAATACCACTTGACTCTGATGCAATTGTCTTTCATCCCCCTCTCCAGGGAGATCTCCTGATCTTCTTGTCAACGCGTCCGGTTTCCCTCCTTGTTTCCCTGGTCGGTACTTAATGACAAAATTAAACCCTGACAGATATTCTGCCCACCGTGCTTGTCTCCGGTTGAGTTGCTTGGTACTCATAAAGTATTCGAGATTCTTATGATCTGATATGACGGCGATTGGGTGTGCAGCTCCTTCAAGTTCCGGTCGCCATTCCTCAAAAGACCGAATAATTGCCAGTAGTTCCTTGTCGTAAATCTCGTAGTTGCATTCATCGGGGGAGTGCTTTTTTGAGAAATATGCGACAGGTCGAAGGGTACTATTGTCATCGTATTGGGAGAGTATACCGGCAGAGACATAGTCAGATGCATCAGTTTCCATGGTGATTTCTTTCTCAGGGTCAAAATGAGTAAGAATGGGAGCCGTGGTGAAGGCTTCTTTCATAGCGTTGAAGGCGGTTTGGGCTTCAGGTGTCCATCCAAATGATATGTCCTTACGCGTCAGTCTGGTAAGGGGAGAAGCCAGTTCAGAGAATCCACGTATAAATCGGCGGTAAAAGTTAGCAAAACCTAGAAATGCTTGCACATCCTTAACTGTTTTGGGGACGGTCCAATTCTTCACTATCTCCACTTTTCTTGGGTCCATTTTAGTACCATTGGGTTCGATAATAAGGCCGAGATAAGTGGTGCTTTGTGTATGAAATTCGCATTTCTCCGTTTTCAACAGTACTCCTTTTCTTTGTAGGGCTTCCAGGACCTTTTCGACGTGTATTTGATGTTCCTCGAAGGTATCGCTGTAAATAAGGATATCGTCGAGGTAGGCTGTGCAGAACATATCGAGGTGTTACAGGAAACACGAACACTGCTCCTAAGTCAAGGAACAAGGATAATACGAGTGATGGGTTGTGATGCGAGTACGGTCGGGTAACGAGGGAACAAGTATAGAAAGGTACCGAGGGGTGTGGGGGCACCGGGTGCAACCACACTAGTATTAGGCTGTTGTGAGGGCACGCTTACTATTGGGTGTCTCACCCGGAACGGAATAGAAGCGGGGCTTATGGCTGCAGGCCATTCTACTTGGGGAAGTAGCTCTAGGACAATAGCATGATACAGCTCGGTTACTGGCAATTGCGGGGTTTATGGTTACGTGTCGGGATTAGAATGGAGGAACGGAACTATGCGGGGGCGCTTTTCTATTGGGGTTATCTTCGGGTTGATTATCTTATTCTATTATCGTTATCTCATTAGTATTAGAAAGCGGGCCTTGGCATAGGTTCCAATATGTATAAATATGGAAGGGTTCCGCCTCGTCTTAGTGGCATCATCAGTCACTCAGCGAGCGGAATCCGGTTTACAATATTACAAGTTTAAAAGCTACAGAACTATTGCTTAGCATTGGCATTTCCCCAAACACTATATTGTACCTTATCCACTACGCTATTATTTTATCGATCGCATATTATCAACGTCCCGATAAGACAACTACTTGCTTAGACCAATACTTGAGAGTATTTTGTTTGTGGCGGATAGTCACCGTGCGCTCAAGTAAAAGAATAAGACACTAGTCTATTAGAAGGACTCTTTGATACCGTATGCATCCCCGAGTAGCAACAGCAGCTATCAACAACTTTACTTGCACTACCTCCTTCATCGTTCGCAGAGGCAGTGCTGAACATCTCTATTGCGGATACCTCGAATACGCCGGGTTTTTTACCGAAGCAGGTACTACTTGTACATTCGAAGAACACGACCCGGAAATCCTCAACTATCCCGAACTCTTCCCCATTAAAGTTACCCTCAGTCAGCAATCCCACGGATTAGCTCACTCCGTCCCCTGGTTCGTCGCTCAACCCTGGTGCAGAAGACAGCCACAACTCAGAATCGAGCAGCTTAGCGATGTCAAGGGGTCATCAGCAACAAATGGAGGAAGACTACAACATGGAGAGCTCGATCACCGTGAGAGATCGAGGTATAGTCGAGACCCAGGCGAGACAGCGCCACAGGAGGGATCTGGACATGCCGATCAGCGACCTCTTCAGATCGACTCAGCCGGCCGCATCCTATGGCCAACCCCGCTCCCGCAGGCAAGGGGACTACCGAGACTATTCCCCGTACAAGACGCCAATCATAGAACGATCTTCTATTCCGAGGCCCTCGGTCCTCAGGGTAACGGACGACGACGAAGACACGAATATGGACGTGGAAGAACGCCGTATCGAGCACCCCTTTGGAGAAATCATCGGGCAGGAAATCGAACGGAGAGGAGCCCCAGTGGTTCAGCAGCTGAGTCGCGGACTTGGAGACCTCACTGTGAGCGTCCAAGACCTGCCCGCAATCAGGGAAATTACTCGGCAGCACGCGGCGCAGCTTACCCAGCAGCACGAAGAACAGACCAAACTCATCCGCGAATTGCAGATGAAGTTCACCCAGGACCAAGAAGAACGGGAGCGCCGAGAGGGGTACATCCTCGCTCAAGTGCGGGCAGAAACAGCCGCGACCACTACGAACCTCGGCCAAGTCTTGGAACAGATCGCCAATACCACTAGGGCCCACCAACAGCGGCAGGAAGAGCAGGCCCAGCACATAACTATGCTGGCCGACTGGATTCAAAGGCTGCCGAAAGAAGGCCCAGCCCAAGTCCCAGACGGCGTATCAGCTACACTGGCACAATTGGAGAGGACCATGCAGCAGCAGGTCTCCTTGGTAGATGGGTTCTCTGGGACAAGGACGGCTCTAGAAGAAATGATAGAGCAGATGAAGGAAACAGCCCGTAAAGCGGCTGCGGAAAAACCACTGGCCCCAGAGACGGGTGGCGGTGGATCAGGCCCACCTCCTAGACCACCTCCCCAACAACCAGTCGCCCCTCCAGCCGGCTCCGAATCCAGTGAAGACCTCGAAGACCCAGGCCAACAAGGGAAGCAAGGAGGTCAAGGAGCACAAGGAGGAGGTAACGGGGATGGCAACAAGGGAGGAGGCCAAGGAGCACAAGGTGGAGGTAACGGGAATGGCAATAAGGGAGGTAACGCCCCGGAAGCACCCGGATCATCCCCATCGGATTCCTCAGATTCGGAAGGCGAACGCCGCAAGCGGCTGGAACGTAAGGAACGAAGACACGAAAGAAGGCGCCAACGAGAGCAAGAACTCTCGCACCACCCTCGCGACACCATAGGTGATGCGCCCAAAAAGGCCAATATCCCCTTCTCCGGAAGAGCCGATCAAGACGTAAGACTCTGGATCGACCAGATGGAGATTCTAATCAGTCTCCAGAAGAAGGTCCAATGGGATGATGGCACTAAGATTATGTGGGCATCCCTCGAGTTTACCGGTAGTGCGGCAAACTTTTGGCGGAATTTTACGGAGAGGTTAGCTGTGGATCGCAGTATCGGAACCTGGGAACGGTTCAAGCAGGAACTTCGTACCCAATACGGCAACCGCACGAGTCAGGAACAGGCCAAGCAGAAGATGGACAGACTCCGGCAAACTGGCCCAATCGACGACTACATCAATGAGATGCAGAACCTAGAATGGGACGCACGAGTTGGACCAGTTGTCATGAGATCCATGATCCTAACAGGAATAAACTCCTCGCTGGAACAACGGCTCTCTAATGCGATTGAGGAACCTAGTGATTTTGTGGACTGGTTAGCATGGGTACGAAAAGTCGGACGCAAGGACCACGAGGTGAAGGCTCGGAAAGAAATCCTGCGAGGTAAAGACTCTGTGAAACCTCGCGAGGAGAAAACGGAACGGCGGAAATCGCGCAACAACGCAAATCCTCGGAAAACTTTTCCCGCATCAGCCAACAACTCCAAGACCTCGGATGACTTAGGTGTCACCAAAGAAGAGAAGGAGAAATGGCAGAAAGAAGGAAAGTGTTTCCGTTGTGGTAGAGATAACCACTTCGTAAAAGATTGCGTGGCGACGAGTAAGGTCAGGTTGACGAACCTAAAGAGAAAAGAATATCCTTCCGGGAGAAAGGACCACGGAAGGGAGGGTGATAAGAAACGGAAATTGGGGCCACAAAATGAGGCATTTAGGGCAAGGATTACGAATTTGGAGGACTAAATTGACTGGGTATTTCTATTTTTCGGTGTTTCATTCTATGTTGTGTTACGGCTTTTCTATTCTGTTTTGGAAGAAGGACTTTTCTAAGGGATCGGGTTATGTTATGTTCTATCGGTTTTGTTATTTTGCGCAATTTAAATTCTCTCTACACACATTTCGAAAAGCGGGGTCACATTCCGAAAACGCCTGGCGCATAAGTGTTGTACTATGATTTGATCAACGCTCGAATTTCTATATAAACTCCCTCGCCCCGCGCTCAGAACAAAAAAAAAAAACTATCAACATCAATCCACTCATACCCAAGGACAATCTACCTTACCCTACACTCCTAAAACATACGAACATGTCTTCACACAACCAAGAAACCCGCCTTGAGATTGAAATCTCTTGGAGCCACCCCGCAACTAGTACCCAACATGCAGAAACAGTCAACGCACTCCTAGACAGCGGAACAGAGGACTGGGTTATGTCCTGGAACTGTGTCCACCGTCTCAAGATCCCAACTCAACCTCGACCCAAGCCCCTCATCATCAGACAAGCTGACGGTACCCCTATGCCTAACTCCGGCACTCACATCACCCAATCCCTTACCCTCCGCATCGGCAACCATCTAGACAGAGACATCGTCTGTGAGGTTGGCTCATTCGCAGGAGAAGACCCCGTCATACCACATCGATGGCTCAAGGAGCATCAACCTACCATACATTGGGGACAGAACAAGGTCACCTTCGACAACATCAATTGTCAAGTGAAGGGATGCTTCAGGACCATGTATGATATATACGAAGAGGACCCAGAAGAGCTGGTCATCAGGCTGTTGAAGTCGTCACCCGAGACACAGATGATGATCGAGCAACACCCCTTCTGGGCAAGGGCATTGGTAGGCGAGGCTCTCGCTAGTGCTATACCGATGGAGTACCAGGACTTCGTCGACGTCTTCTCGAAGGAGGGAGCCGATCGACTACCTGATCACTCTGAATGGGACCATACCATTCCCCTTATGGAAGGAAAGCAGCCTCCATGGGGACCGATCTATGCGCTCTCCCCAGTGGAACAAAAAGCACTCCGGGAGTACTTGAACGAAATGCTAGCCTCTGGCAAAATAGTCCCCTCCACCAGCCCAGCAGCAGCACCGATCCTGTTCGTGAAGAAAGCCAATGGAAAACTGAGGTTATGCGTAGACTTTCGTGGCTTAAATGCTATCACAGTCAAAAATCGCTACCCCCTTCCCCTTATGACAGAGTTGGCCGATTCGACGAAAGGAGCAGAGTTCTTTACCAAGATAGACCTGAAAAATGGCTATAACTTGATCAGGATTGCTGCTGGCGAGGAATGGAAAACAGCTTTCAGAACGAAGTACGGCCACTTCGAATATAGGGTAATGCCTTTTGGCTTAACCAATGCACCGGCGTCGTTCCAGGTCATGGTCAATACCATATTCAAGGATCTTCTAGATCAAGGCGTAGTAGTCTACTTGGATGATATTCTAATATATTCAAAGACTAAGGAAGAGCATACGACTCTGGTGAGGAAGATATTGGAGCGACTGCAACAAAACCATCTATACGGGAACCTCGAGAAAACGGAATGGTACAAACAGGAGGTAGAATTCCTGGGATTCGTACTATCAGGGAAAGGGAACCAGGTCTCGCCTAAAAAGGTGAAGGCAATCACGGAATGGTTACCACCCACCAAGGTCAAGGAACTTCAATGTTTCCTCGGGTTCGCCAACTTCCTACGACGGTTCATCCACAGGTACTCCGAAGTTTGCCGACCAATGACCGATCTCTTGAAGAAAGGTTCCGTATGGCGATGGGGCAATGAACAGCAAAGTGCTTTCGACGAACTCAAGGAGAGATTTACGTCTGCCCCAATACTACGACACTATGACGAGCACCGCGAAGCGATCATAGAAACTGACGCAAGCGACTGGGCTGAGGCCGCAGTACTCTCTCAGGTGTTCGAGGACGGTATTCTACACCCGGTAGCTTACCACTCTCGCAAGTTCAACGAGGCAGAGGTAAACTACGAGATCTATGACAAGGAGATGCTCGCTATAGTTTCTGCTCTCTTGACTTGGAGACATTGGCTGGAAGGAACGGACATTCCTATCCAGATACATTCGGATCATCAGAACCTACAGTACTTCACAACGACCAAGAAGTTGTCGAGAAGACAAGCCAGATGGGCCGAAAAGATAGCACCTTTTCGCTTCAGGATTCATTACCGACCAGGCGAAAAGAATGGCAAGCCAGACGCACTCACAAGGCGCCCAGAGTTCGCTATGGAAGGGGGAGTAATGCGTGAACAACCCGTAAAACAGTTGCTCAGCGCAGAACAATTTGTCAGAAAATCACGGACCAGCGTAGAAACTGGCCCTGAAATTATTGGCAACCCCGAAGAAGAATGGACTCCGTTGGATCAGTGGTACGACATACCAGGTACTGAGCTGCCTCAGCCACTACAAGACTGGTATGAACAGGACAGACAATGGGTTCGGAGAGTGTTCCGGGATGAACCTCTCCCTGACGCAAACCTTGAAGTCTTCGGGACAGAGGAAGCTGATGCCGTAATAACGGAGCTTGCCACTGAATGGACCCCGGGATCGAATGAGGCCACCCACGATGGTCGTTGGGTAGTGCCAGGATACGCGGTCAGACAAGTCATCGAGGATCATCATGACAGACCCGTAGCGGGGCATCTAGGAAGGGATAAAACCCTTGAGTTGATCGATAGGAACTACTGGTGGCCAGGAATGTCCACGGATGTAGCCAACTTCGTCAAGACTTGCGACGTGTGCCAGAGAGCCAAGCAACGTCGGAGACACTTGTCACTCCCTCAACCCCTAGAGTTAGCCACCACACCTTGGACTGATATCTCAATGGATTTCGTAGTAGAAATGCCAAAGGAGAAATCAGGATTCCGTAACGTATTGGTAGTCGTGGACCGTTTTACGAAAATGGCTCACTTCATCCCAATGACGGGAATCAACGCGGAACAAACCGCTAATGCCTTTGTCAAGGACATTTGGCGCTTTCACGGACTTCCTAGGAGCATTGTCTCTGACAGGGGAACACAGTTCGTATCGGCATTCTGGGCTGCGGTCACAGAACGACTAGGGATTCGTAGAAGACTCTCGACCTCGTTCCACCCACAGATGGATGGACAAACAGAAAAGACCAACCAGCACCTCGAATCCTACATCCGGGCCTATACCGCAGGAACAGGAAAGAAATGGAAGGACCTACTACCGATTTGTGAGTATGCATATAATAATGCGAAACACTCGTCGACAGGACAATCGCCGTTCTACTGTAACTATGGTTTCCACCCACGAACAGATTGGCCAATGGATGCGAAAATCGGACAGCTAGATGCCAAGGGAAACACCTACCTGGAAGACCTTCTCCTAGCCCATGAGTCAGCGAGAGACACACTGCAGAAGACTTTTGACAGGATGGCGTCAAGGCCAGGGCCAGCAGTTCAGCGGTTCACAATCGGTCAAAAGGTCTTGCTAGATACTCGGAACCTCGGTGGTTACAATAAATGGTCGGATAAGTTTACAGGCCCCTTCGAGATCGTCGCGGCTGTGGGAAACAGGGCTTATAGGTTGAATCTTCCGGTAGAATGGAAGGTTCATGACGTATTCCACGAGATGTTGTTGCGACCTTATCGAGAGGATCCCAATCCTGGCAGGCAACAGAACACACGAAAACGACTCGCAACACCCGATCCTCAAGAAGCGCTCTTAGATGAGAACTTCAAACCAACCACGAATATTCGGCCCCATACACGGAGTCAAGGGCCAGTCATCGACTCGAGTCGGCCTCCGAAACGACAACGGACTAGGGAAGACTAGCTCGATACCTTTCCTACTCTATGACTTTTCCCACAGGGTTTTTATCATAGAAAGGTTTTAACGGTCGAGGGCGACGTCTAGGAAGGGGGAGTAGTGTTACAGGAAACACGAACACTGCTCCTAAGTCAAGGAACAAGGATAATACGAGTGATGGGTTGTGATGCGAGTACGGTCGGGTAACGAGGGAACAAGCATAGAAAGGTACCGAGGGGTGTGGGGGCACCGGGTGCAACCACACTAGTATTAGGCTGTTGTGAGGGCACGCTTACTATTGGGTGTCTCACCCGGAACGGAATAGAAGCGGGGCTTATGGCTGCAGGCCATTCTACTTGGGGAAGTAGCTCTAGGACAATAGCATGATACAGCTCGGTTACTGGCAATTGCGGGGTTTATGGTTACGTGTCGGAATTAGAATGGAGGAACGGAACTATGCGGGGGCGCTTTTCTATTGGGGTTATCTTCGGGTTGATTATCTTATTCTATTATCGTTATCTCATTAGTATTAGAAAGCGGGCCTTGGCATAGGTTCCAATATGTATAAATAGGGAAGGGTTCCGCCTCGTCTTAGTGGCATCATCAGTCACTCAGCGAGCGGAATCCGGTTTACAATATTACAAGTTTAAAAGCTACAGAACTATTGCTTAGCATTGGCATTTCCCCAAACACGAGGTAGTCGCGGACGCAATCATTGATGAAATGTTGAAAGGTGGCTGGTGCATTGGTAAGGCCGAAGGGCATCACCGTATATTCGGAATGCCCGTAACGCGTTCGGAAGGCTGTTTTCCATTCTTCACCCTTAGCCATTCGGATCTGATTGTACCCTTGGCGAAGGTCAAGTTTGGTGTACTACTTGGCTTTGGAAAGGCGGTCGAGAGTTTCCCGGATGAGTGGCAGCTGGTAGCGGTTTTTGACAGTGAGTTCGTTGAGGCCACGATAATCGACACAGAGATGGAGTGTTCCATTGGCCTTCTTAACAAATAGGACAGGGGCACCGGCAGGCGAAGAGCTGGCCTGAATGAAGCCTTTTTGGAGGTTGTCCTGTATGTATCGTTTAAGCACAATGAGTTCCTCGCGGGACATACCATAAAGTGGCCCAAAAGGGGGCTCTTTCCTTTCCTTAAGCGGTATCTTATGATTGTAGGGGTGGCGAGGTGGCATCTCATTAGCGAATTTCTCATCCATCATTTCATGAAACCTCCTATACTGGGTTGGGACTCGGGTTCTCCAGTCTTCCTTAGGGGCCTCGCCCATTGTTTGATCTATTTCCTCACTAGTTGTACTAAAGATCTGGAGTTTGTCCCTTCGAGCAAAGCGACAAAGAGCAGCTGAACTGACGAAGTGGAAACGGGGCGGTGGTGCAACCCCTCTAATGGGAACGGGTATCTCGGAAGAGTTGCACTTGCGTTTGCAGTGTTCGGAGTCGAACAGTATACTGTTGTCCTTAAACCGTAATGTGACGTCGTGCAATTGGAGCCAGGGGATTCCGAGGACGAGTGGGTACGAGCCGAGTTTGGTAACGAAGAAGGGGATAGTTTCATGGTGGGAGTCAATTGATAGCGGTAGGTAGCAGAGGTGGGTAATTTGTCCGGAAGATATTGGTCGTCCATCAACGACTTCAAGAGTGCGGGGTGATTTAAGGGGAAGAAATGGGAAGTTCTTATGGCGCGCGAATGTTTCATCAATGAATGCGAATCCGGAGCAACCGGTATCAATCAGTGCATGAGTTTGAATGGATATTTTATTGTTTATAATTTTACCAGAAGCAACAAAATGATCACCATCCAATTTATCCTCCACAGACGATACCGAGAAGCCAGAGATAGAAAACGCAGACAAAGGAGAGACATTGGAAGGTCCCGGGCAGGGGCCATTAATCAAGCCCAGGACTACTGAAAACCCGACTCGGAGGAGGCGGGACTAGCGACCAGTGGAACAGCGGGGTCGACGGCCGTATAGCTGGGTGCGAGGAGGGCGCCTCTCATAACCGGTTGGTTACCGCGCGGGCGATTGGCAGAGGGGCAGTTGGCAAAGCCATGACCGGGGTTAGCGCAGTACATACAGAGATTGTTGTCCCTTCGCCATTGTTTTTCGGCGGCAGACGTTTCGCGTTGTCCATTGACAAAAGTGTATCGTTGTTCGATAGCAGGGCGTTGAGTGGGACGGCTTTGGAGAGCGGAGAGGTCCATTGGGGCGAGGCCTCCGGCGGTATGAGATGGGTGTGCGACAGCAGCGGGAGCGGTGAATTGTCCTATCGTATTCCGAATGGCCCATTGTTCAGCTTTACTGCCCCGAACTTGGTTGTCAATTGTCATCAACATGGTAGCATACGCCCCTACGGTGTTAGGCCTGTCTGTCCGGTATGTCATGGTGCCCTTCAGATCGTCCGACAGTCCTTCGGCCAGGGCATCGATCTTGGCTCCTTCGTTGTAGTCCAGGTATGCCACGATACGGAGGAACTGTGAGTAATAGGTGGTGAAGTCCCCTTTGCCTTGCTTCAGGGCAACGAGCTGGGGACGGGCGGTACCCTGGGGGTCTGGGTCTCCAAACAAAGCTTCCAGGTGGGCAACGAAGGCAGTGACGGAGGAGAAGGGGGTGGCAAGGTTAGCGTTAACGAGTGGAATGACCTGGTCAAGGGCCCTTCCTTCCAAGCGACTGACGGCATTATACCCGTTCTTGTTGGTATGGGGTTCGGCTTAAGGCTAGATTTTAGGCCTAAAATGGTCAAATCTCGAACAATCGTAAAAGGCATTATGTACGAGGGGTATCCAATGACACTGATCCGGCTAATAAGTCCCGTACGGGTGGCATGCGATGGCACTGTTTCTGCCAAAAGGTCTCGTACGGGAGGTATCCGAAGGCACTGGTTCTGCTGAAAATCCCCGTATGGGAGGTATCCGATAGCGCTGATTGTGGTAAAAGGTAGTGTACGGGAACATTCCCAAGGCACTACCTCTGCCAAAAGATCCTGCACGGGGAGATTCTCAAGGTACAACCTCTACTATGGGCGGCGTAAGGGAGGAACTCAATTCCACTACATATCTACAAAGGACCGTACGGTGAAGTGTCCAGGCCACTGTCTCTGCTGAAGGCGGCATACAGGAGGTACTCAATGAAACCGACCATGCTAAAGATGGCATACGCTAGAGATTGTAAGAGCTTTGCTCTGCCAACAGCCCCGTATGGAATCGGTTCAGGGCGGCGTTTGTTCTAGAAGCCCCATACAGTAGAAACTGATAGCGAGCTTTTTGCAAATTGTAGCATGTGGAGGAGACCGATGATGATTGGTTTAGCAAAAGTGGCGTAGGACAGAGGGGTCTCAACGCATTGACCAGTCAGTCGCCCCGTGAGGGAGGTATTTCACAACTCGGAGTCTGCAAAATGGCCCCGTACGAGAGCCAGGTGCATACCCATGTGCATGCCCAGTACGAGAGCCAGGTGCACGCAGTTGACTCTGCAAAATCCTCCCGTACGGGAGGTGTGCGCAGAAAATTCCTTGAAAAATCACCCCGTACGGGATGTAGGTGCAGGATGTAGGTGCAGGCAGTTGACTCTGCAAAATCACTCCGTACAGGAGGTATTTTACAACTCTACCTCTACAAAGTCCTCTCATACAGGAGGTATTTGACAACTCTACCTCTACATAATCCTCTCGTACGGGAGGTATTTGACAACTCTGCCTCTGCAAAATCGCCCCGTACAGGACTCATTTGACAAGTGTGTCTCTTCAAATTTAGGGAAGTGAGCTCAATGTTGAGGTTAGCAGTGACACAAATTATGTATTTTCAAGTTCTGTAACCACCACATAGTTGCGATCTGAACAATGCTACCAGTACTGGAACCATGGTACAGTATCCAATTGGGAACTGCTCCAGGTGGTGCATCGAGCGTACAACACCTGATTCAAGTTTGGTAATACCACAGGTGCTAGTATGACCATATAATACCTATCTGCATGTATGAATTGGATTCGGATTGTAGACAAGCTTGGGTGTTGTAACAGGGCCGCTATAAGGCTGTTACAAAAGTACCTGTTCTACCAGTTAAGCTAAAAAGACCCTAAGGTAACCGCAGCTTGTTATTCATCGACGGATGAAGGCAAGGGCAGGTGAGCCCCTATCTCTGTTGGTATGGAAGGTAGAGATTTTAGCGAGTAAGGAATCTTACAAGTCAAATCTACAGGTGCAAGCTAAGGCCCGGAGGATATACTCCAGCATGACGGAGGTGATCCGGTTGGTATCCGGTTGGTATCTCGATCTGTTTGAGAAGCATTTGCGGAGTTGTGAAAACGTTGGAAAAAAAATATGTTTTGGACCCCAAAAATAACCCCTGGAGCGTCAAACCGCCGGAACCCTCCTATTTGACTCCGGTGCACCTTTGGGGATTGAGAGTGTGACCCAAGCTACTAAAGCAAAACTTTGCTTTATAAACACCCAAATCAATTGAATAAGCGATTGTTGTTTGGTCGGTTGTTTCCGTTAGTTTTTAGGAGGCGACCAGCTCCTGGCAGAGATTGCTTGATTTGACTCGGATAGCAGATACTCCGAAGTGTGGTAGCAACACTCCTAACTCCGCTCTGTAGGAAATAGTCGCTGTGCCCCCGACTATTGACAGGCAAATTGCCAGTCAGAACGAAAAACCTGAATAAGGGTACCGGACTTCTATAAAGAACCGGTGTAGCTCCAGGTTGGCCTCCCATCATTAGTGGATCTTTACTAGCGAGAAGACTCCTTAAAATTATTAAGTTCCTAGACTACAAAAACAATCAAACAAACAAACTCTATCTTCCCCTTGAACAAGTCCTATCATAACTCGTGCGTTTCTATTTTTTATTTTTTACATGATAGAAGTCACAGTCGTGCCCCATCATGGCATCTTTGTTACAGATGTGCAAACCATTGAAATTCACCTACTCCATATACAAATCTGGTTCACCACATACTTTCGCAACTCCCTCCGTACAAATTCTCGAACATGCAAATCTGCAACCGAGCGTAAACCCACTTCAATACCACCCCCACCATTTGCTCTCCAACATGAATGTCTGCCACTAAGCATTCACCACCAAATCCAGCACCACCCTCTGCAGTGAATTGTGTGCTGTCATCACCACCAAATCTGCAACAAATCTGGAGCGATTTTGCAACAATTCAGGTAGCAGCTCGACATGTCCTCTACGTTCCAATTAAGCCTCCAATCTTTGGGGATTTAAAAATAATATGGCATGAAACCTGCTGATGGTTACCATCCTCTCCTGCCAAATCAATCCAGGATATTCTACAGAACTGCCAAACCCTGCAGGTAATCAAGTACTGAATCTCCAAGCAATTGTAGGTATTTACAATACGTACTAGCCATACGCTAACCGGTAGGAGAAACTAACTGACATACAATAAACCATTTGGAAGGGGGTAATTCATTCTCGTAGTGGAATGTCGGACAGGATTTTGAGGTTGCCCAGGAACCTTCGCCCCACAATTCCGGGCTCCGTGGCTATGGGTCGAACAGGACGACCCGAGTCCATTCCCATCATCAGGTATGCGCGTACAGGGGGTCGTGGTCGTAATTGCGGGGGCGGAGATGGTGGTTGGGGGCCGTTGAGTAGGGTAATTCACTGTGAGTCTTGGCAACCCGTCCTGGTTCACTCCATCACCGACACTCACAACAATCGACAACTGCACCGTACCGAGCGTGCCTTCTCTATCCTACAATCATGACGGCGTTCAAAACTGAATCATGCCGTGTTTCCCCATCTTGTGGTTCGATGAAATACACGAATTTCGGATTCTGAACCCCGGGTTACCGCATTGGGCAAATCCCACTTCGACGCTCATTACCCTAACCGCCAACAGCCAGGTACAAACCACCACCAAATACAGATTTATGTATTTCATTTCTGCCAAAAATTCTATTTTGCACACCTAACCGAACCAGATGGCAATGCTCGTAATCCTAACCGCCAACAGCCAGGTTTAAACCACCTCGCAATACAGATTCATGCATTCCATTTTGACCGAAAACCGTATTCTCTAACCCTAACCAAAATCCCACTTCAACAACGTAACCCTAACCACCCGCATCCAGGTTTAAACCACCACCAAATAGAGATTTATGTATTTTGTTTTGACTGAGAATTGTATTTTGTATACCCAACTGAACCAGATTGCAACACTTGTAAACCTAAACAACAACGTACAGGTTCAAACTACGATCGAATACGCATCGATTCCTAATTCGGATTTTAATACTTGCAACCCGATATGTGAGTGACATTTCATTATCGACACCTCATCTTGTAGTGGAATGTCAGACAGTATTTTGAGGTTGCCCGGGAACCGTCGCCCCACAATTCCGAGCTCCGTGACTATGGGTCGAAAAGGACGACCCGAGTCCATTCCCATCATCAGGTATGCGCGTACAGGGGGTCGTGGTCGTGATTGCGGGGGCGGAGGTGGTGGTTGGGGGCCGTTGAGTAGGGTAACTCACTGTGAGTCTTGGCATCCTGTGCTGGTTCACTCCCGGCACCGCCACTCACCGAGCGGGTACAACGATCGATGACTGCATGGCATCGAATGCACCGTCTCGAGCCCACGATCATGATGGCCCATGAAATTCAATGATGCCGCGTTTCCCCATCCTCTGCTTCGATGGTATACACAAATTTCGGATTGCGAACTGCGGGTTACCACATCAGGCGAATCCCACTGCTTGGCTCCGCTGTGTCTTCTTTATCACGGGGACCGTAGGCGATAGACTATGGTGCCAAGGAATACAAACTAGGTAGTGACGTAGACGTGGACGTAGACGTAAAGGTATGCTTTGACTATAGACTATGGGTGGCTCTACCTGGTATGATAAACCGATTAGAGCCCTATGACGTAGTGCGAACAAGAATAGTATTCGTGGAATAAATACAGAGGTTGCGTAAGGAAGAAAGAGAAGAAGGAAAACAAACAAAAGCACGAAACAACACCCCCTTATATATCCATCCATAATCCAACAATGACTAATACCTTCGCATAACAGAAACCCAAAGAACATAACAGAAATCTCCATTACAAATCCTAATTCCACTGCACGATACCTCCTTCCCTCATCCCAGTTCATCACCTAGCCGAAATACGTAGCTGCCGTTACAGACCACGCCCCCCTCTAAGGCCTACCTCCTGGTAGGCTTAGGCTTCTCTGGATAACGCTCATGGAATCGTCTAATAATTTCAGGTGAATGCTCAAGGTCCGATAGTGGTTGCCAGGAGGTTTCGTCATATCCCATATATCGTACCAAATATTCAAATCTTCCTCTTCGTTTCCTCGAATCCAAAATATCTTCGACTTCCCATTCTTCCTCCCCTTCGATTTCAACCGGAGGTGGTGGTAATCGTTGTTGTCCTGGTAAAGGATCATTCGCTTCAGGTGACAATAACGAAACATGAAATACTGGATGAATTTTCATCGACCGGGGAAGTTCCAACTCGTAAGCATAGGGATTAACGATTCGTTTAACGCTATAAGGCCCAATACGTTTCCAGTCGAATTTCTTAGAGGGTCGCTTTGTTAGAATATGACGGGTCGATAGAAAAACCTTATCTCCTAAATAATATCGAGGAGCTGGAGTTCGATTCCTATTGGTTGATTCTTCTTGTATCCTTTGCGCCCTGAACATTTCTTCTCTTAGGAAGTCCACCACATCCTTCATTTCCCTTGCAATACGATTCGCTTGATCCTCCGCCGTCGTTCGACCATGTTCCAAGGGCCCAAATGTTATCCTAGGATTCCTTCCCGAATTAGCATAAAAGGGGGAAACTTTTGTTGTTTCGGAAACGTGGTTATTGGTTGCAAATTCAGCCATTGGTAGCCATCGGACCCAGTCATCTTGTTGATAGGAAACATAGCTTCGGAGGTATTGTTCCATTATGGCATTGATTCTTTCTGTCTGGCCATCTGTTTGAGGGTGGAATGCAGTAGAGAACTTTGGTGAGATTTCCAATCGATCACAAAGGGACCTCCAGAATTTCGCGACGAACTGTGTTCCTCGATCGGATACCATGGTGTCGGGTAATCCATGTAGCTTCCAGACGTTATCAATATATAGCCTTGCTACTTCCTGTGAGTCCGCCTCCTTTGTCGTTGGTATCAGATGTCGCATTTTGGTTAGTCTATCCACCACGACCAAAATCGCATTATACCCATCACTCTCAGGAAGATCAGTCACAAAATCCATCGAGACATCTGTCCAGGGTCCATCGGGAATTGGCATAGGGCGAAGTACTCCATAAGGTGCATTGTGTGATGCCTTACTACGGGTGCACACATTGCAATTCCTAATATACTGATCGACGAACTTCCGCATCTGTGGCCAGTAATATTCTCGACTTAGGAGCTCCAGAGTCTTCGCTCTACCCGGATGTCCTGCAGATGGTTTGTCATGGTATTCTTTTAAAAGCCTTAGTCGAAGGTCATCGTCGTCTGGTACATATAGCATGCCTCGATAAAGCAGCCGACCGTTATTATCTTCCATACATTCGGCAAGTGAAATTTTATTTGAATGACGTATGCCATTCCGAAGCATATTGAGGACCTTATTTGGGAAACTATCCACTTGGTAAGCCTTTGAAAATAACTCCTCTACAGTGGACGCTCCTTCAGCGGATTCATTTGACAAAGAACCCGCGAACAAACTTAGCTTAGTATCCAAATTTTTTCGCTTCAGAATCACTTGACTCTGATGCGTCAACCGTTCATCCCCCTCTTTAGGTAGGTCACCTGAACTCCTAGTCAATGCATCTGGTTTTGTTCCTTGTTTTCCTGGCCGAAATTGTATAACGAAATCGAAGCGTGAAAGAAATTCAGACCAACGGGCTTGTCGACGATTTAACAATTTTGTTGTCATAAAATACTCAAGATTCCGATGGTCGCTAAGAACTTCAATTGGAAATTGAGCTCCCTCCAGATGATGTCGCCATTCTTCAAAACATCGTATAATTGCTAAAAGTTCTTTGTCATAGATTTCGTAGTTGCATTCTGCGGGAGAATGTTTCTTAGAAAAGAAAGCAACTGGATGTAGGATTCCTTCGTTGTCACGTTGAGATAGGATTCCTGCTGAAACATAGTCGGATGCATCGGTTTCTATCACAATTTTTCGATCTGGATTGAAATGAGCTAGTATCGGTGCCGTTGTAAACATCTTTTTCAAAGTCTGAAATGCTTCCTCCCTTTCATCCGTCCATTCAAATTTAACGTTTTTCTTTGTCAAGGCTGTAAGCGGAGCAACAATTTTCGAATATCCCAAAATAAACCGTCGGTAGAAGTTTGCAAATCCTAGGAATACTTGAACATCACGAAGGTTTGTCGGTGTAGTCCATTCCAAAACATCGATAACTTTTTTTGGATCCATTCTATTCCCATTCGGAGTAAGGATTAAACCGAGATATTTCGTTTCCTGAACTATAAATTCACATTTTTCAGGTTTAAGGTGAACATGATTCTCATCGAGTACCTTTAGAATCTTTTGAATGTGTTTTCTATGTTCTGATAGAGTTTCGGAATAGATAAGGATATCGTCTAGGTATGCCGTTACGAATTGATCGAGATAGGGACGTAAAATATCATTGATCCAATGTTGAAATGTAGCAGGGGCATTAGCTAATCCAAATGGCATTACTGTATATTCGAAATGTCCATATCGAGTCCGAAATGCCGTTTTCCATTCGTCTCCCTCCGCTATCCTGATTTGATTATATCCCCAACGTAAATCCAACTTTGTATAGTATTTTGCTCTTGACAACTTAGCTAAGGTTTCCTTTAACAATGGTAACGGATATCGATTTTTAATTGTAATCGCATTTAGGCCTCGATAGTCAACACAAAGTCGAAGAGTTCCATCGTTTTTCTTTACGAACAATATAGGTGCTCCCGCTGGTGATTCACTGGCTCGAATGAATCCTTTAGGTAGATTTTCATCAAGATATTCCCGTAGTGCTTTCAATTCAATTTGAGACAATCCGTATATAGGTCCATATGGTGGTCGTTTACCTTCTTCCAGTACTATCTCAATATCATGGGATGGTCGATGTGGTGGGAGAAGTGAAGCATCGTATTCTTTAAACATATGGAGAAGATGGTGAAACTCTTTTGGTACTAATTGTTCAATATTGACCGTAGATTTTTCAATTGCTGAAACGATGACCGTATGGTGTTCCGGTAAGGGAATCGAGATGCCATGAACAATGACTGCAGTTCCACTGAGTGAACAGTATTGACAACAGCTTCGAGAATCAAAAACAAGTAGATTTTCTTTTGGTCGAATCGTAACATCATGTCGTCGCATCCAAGGTATTCCCATCACAATCGGATAATGTCCTAACTTCGTTACAAAACATGGCGCAACTTCCCGATGACCATGAATGTCTAGCGAAACATCGACAATATGGGTAATTTTTCCTGACTCAATAGGCCTTCCATCTATAACGTCTACATAGTGAGGTATTTTGAGGGGGGTCATTGTAAGATCGTTGTGGCGTGCAAAAGATTCATCAATAAAAGCATATCCTGATGCTCCGGTATCAATAAGGGCGTAGGTAGGTATAAAAGAATTTTTATTCTGTGAAATCGAACAAGTTACTACAAGTTGATTTTCGTCCATTTCCTCCTCTGATACCGAAAAACCAGAAATACACATCCTAGAAAAATCCTTAAATGGTCCCTGCGCTAAGCCACTTAGTGCAGGGACAAATCTTTTGCCGACTCGTTATCGCTTCCGTCATTTTCTTCCACTGTCAATGCCGCTCCTCTCATCACAGGCCTTCTTGGTTGATTCCCCGTTGCCCTCGCTTGGGGGCAATCCCTAACCATATGTCCAACACCTCCACAATAAAAACATCGGCCCTCAACTAAGCGGGCATTTCTTTCGGTAGGGGAGGGGCGACGACGCCCTCCAGATAGATCCATTGGTACATCACCTCCCGGGCTGGATGAGGGATGACTTTCAGTAACAGGTACATTGGCGACTGGGGCGGCAGCGCGGGGAGCAGAAACAGGACTTGCTGGTGGAGGACGAGGGGCCGAAGTAGTAGTCCAAGGTTTTTTACCTCCTCGCTTAGCTTCTGCCGCTCGGCGACGATTATCCAACCGTTGCAGAAGTGTCGCACAAGCATTTACCGTTGCAGGAGTGTCATGGTGTATCATCGATTCATCGAGTTCCGCATTAATACCTTCCATCAAAGCCTCAATCCGAGAGACTTCATCCATACCCGACTCAGCAGCATATCGTTGGAACTCAGCAAAATAATCGGCGAACGTTCGATTTCGTTGACGGATGTTCCTAAGATTCCTCCTAGCCGTACGCATCCGATCGGGATCCCCGAAAGCAGTATCCAAAATCTCATAAAATCGTAGCATAGAGGGTAAAGCAATACCTTCTTCGCCAACATATTGTAAAAACTGATTAGCGGCAACGCCTTCCAATCTGCTGAATGCATAGGATAGTTTAGACTGTAGCGTAGGATAGCGATCGGCATTTCCCAATAGCTTAATCTTCATTTGTTGCTTAAATAGGTGTAACCTTTCTCGATCACGATCCCCCTTGAATACCTCAGGGTCTGGAAGCTTCTCCGACCGATAGGTAGTATCTGTAACGGGTGGTACTGGGGGTGCAGGTGGGACATTGTCTTCGTTGGGTGCTTGCACAGGGGCGACAGCCTCAACAGGAGCCTGTTGAGCTCGGGCAGCAGCAAGATCTTGCTCAAACCTTCTCCTCGCCCTCTCGGCCTCCGCTTCTACCTCCTGTAAATCCGTTGCATATTGAGCAAGACCATGTTGGCACTGTTGGAGGAGTGCATAGGCTTCAGTTCCAACAGTATCATCGACCTGTGGATGCGCTTGAAAAAGGGCTTGGAGACTATCGCTGAGTTGTTGATAATCAATAGATGCATGTTCCGATATTGTAAACTATGGTATTGTATTGGTTGGCGATAGAGGACGCAACCTACGTATCACGGGGACCGTAGGCGATAGACTATGGTGCCAAGGAATACAAACTAGGTAGTGACGTAGACGTGGACGTAGACGTAAAGGTATGCTTTGACTATAGACTATGGGTGGCTCTACCTGGTATGATAAACCGATTAGAGCCCTATGACGTAGTGCGAACAAGAATAGTATTCGTGGAATAAATACAGAGGTTGCGTAAGGAAGAAAGAGAAGAAGGAAAACAAACAAAAGCACGAAACAACACCCCCTTATATATCCATCCATAATCCAACAATGACTAATACCTTCGCATAACAGAAACCCAAAGAACATAACAGAAATCTCCATTACAAATCCTAATTCCACTGCACGATACCTCCTTCCCTCATCCCAGTTCATCACCTAGCCGAAATACGTAGCTGCCGTTACATTCTTAGGCCAACTTGGATTCTGACCTCCAGGTTACCGCCCGGTGTGTTTTCTAACACTAATTCGGATTTCAATCTCAAACAACGCTATGTGCAATACCTGCAACCCAATATGTGAGTGACGATCCACGACCGACATTCCATATTGTGTATTGTTGCAGTCTAGTACTGGAATGTCGGACAGGATTTTCAGGTTGCCCGGGAACCGTCGCCCCACAATTCCGGGCTCCGTGGCTATGGGTCGAACAGGACAATCCGAGTCCATTCCTATCATCAGGTATACGTATACAGGGGGTCATGGTCGTGATTGTGGGGGCGGAGGTGGTGGTTGGGGGCCATGCAGTAGGGTAACTTACTGTGAGTCTTGGCGACCCATCCTGGTTCACTCCCGGCACCGCCACTCACCGGGCGGATACAACGATCGATGACTGCATGGTACCGAACACAACGTCTCGAGCCCACGATCAAGACAGCATACGAAATTCAATCATGCCGCGTTTCCCCATCCTCTGCTTCGATGGAATATATAAATTTCGGATTCTGAACTCCGGATTACCGCATTAGGCGAATCCCACTATTTGTCTCCGCTGTCTTCTTACGCTGTCGGATTCTTTAGTCCAGGTCACCGCTTTACTAATTTTCAACACTCATAACCCTAACTACCCAAATACAGGTTTCAACCACCACCAAATACACATTGTATTTCATTTTGACCGAACATTGTATTTCGTACATGTAACCAATTCAGATTTGAACGCTCATAACCCTAACTACCCACATCCAGGTTCCAACCACCACCAAATACACATTGATCTGTTACATTTTTACTGAAGATTGTATTTTGTACACGTAACCAAACCAACTTTCAACGCTTGTAACCCTAACTACCCACATCCAGGTTCCAACCACCCCAAATACACATTCAAGTATTTCATTTTGACCGAAAATTGTATAATGTACACGTAACGAAATCAGATTTGAACGCTGATAACCCTAACTACCCACATCCAGGTTCCAACCACCACCAAATACACATTGATCTGTTACATTTTGACCAAAAATTGAATTTTGTACCAATAGAATAACAACGACCTGAAGAAAAATAGATAGAAAAGTGTCACTTCAGTATTCTGTCACACATTGTAATTCCGATACGTAACCATGAAGGTTGCAATTACCAGTCTTCGGGTTGTATCGTATTATTGTTCTAGACACTACTGAGCAATATTGAATCGCTGGATAGATATGCATGTCTACTAGGACAATATGTAAAGCAAACACTAATGGTGAAATTGGTTACTACTGTTTGTGATAGCTTGAGAGGTATAATATCAATCGAAACAGAAACTGCATCAGAGTTTGCAATTGAGATTTGTTGGTATGGTTTGCTATGATTCGATTTGTATGCACACTTGTTGTGACAGAATGTAAATCAGGAATACTAAATAAGATTTGTGAGAATTTTTGACAATCGCTTGATACGTATGCATACAAATCGGAATGGCAAGTAAAGTGTATACCGATAAGAAAAGCTTTCTGTATGATGGTTGAATACTAAATAGGAGTCGATACCTGTCAGGAAAATATTCGAATCAGTAATTAGCAGTGAACTTGGTTGATATCATTAATAATTGGTTCATACTTACTAGAGGTACGCTACCTCGCGACCGCGAGGTCCCCTTCTCTCCCACCTATGTGTAGTATCTAGGCACCTCCAGTAATTAGTTGATTTTGTCTTTGCCGTCTCATGTTCTGTTTTCCCGGCCATGTCACATAAATGCCTAAATCTTGCTCTGGAGATCTATTTCCGATTTTCAATGCCAGGTCCAGTGCCAGCTCTAATGCCCGCTCCGGTACGAGCTAAAATCAAGGTCAGCCCCAGTGTCAGCTTCGGTCTCGGCTCAAATATATGCCAGCTCTAGCCGGAGCCGCCCGAATGCCATCTCTAATGCCCACTCCAGTGCCAGCTCCATTAGATGCCGGCTTCAGTGACAGCTCAGATACATGCCAGCTCCAGTGCCCGCTTCTCTGCAAGCTTCAGTGCCCACTTCTCTGCAAGCTCCAGTGCCCGCTTCGCTTCCAGCTCCAGTACCAGCTCTGATGCCCGCTCCGGTGGCAGCTCCGGTGCCAGCTCTAACGC
The DNA here is from genome assembly GCF_020137385.1 of Morchella sextelata. NCBI lineage: Eukaryota > Fungi > Ascomycota > Pezizomycetes > Pezizales > Morchellaceae > Morchella > Morchella sextelata. Next base: position 1,158,609 of record NW_025408641.1, read on the forward strand.
ACACTCCTGTGCCCACTCTTGTGCCCACCCCTCTTCCCGCTCGTGTTCCTGCTCGTGTTCCCGCGCTTGTGTCCACTCCGGTGACCGCTCGAGTGACTACTCTGGCGTTCGCCTCGATGCCAGCTCCTGTGACAGCTCCAATGCCGGCTCCAGTGCCAGCTCTGATATATTCCAGCTCACTTCACCGTTTCTCCACCGCACTGGCACCTCCTCTCCCCCTCTTACTGGTCTTTCCTCTCCCTCTTCGCACTCCCCGCCAACTACTGTTCATCTCTCTCGCCCATTCTGCTCATACTTGACTACTAAATAGCTATAATTATTATTTAATCATAAAGGGTTCCGTTGGTTGGGCTGGTCTCATGGGTAAGGTCAGGGTTAGGGTTTGGGCTTGGCAGGAAAATAGGCAGGGTAACGGCCCTGAGCAGGCAGGGTAACGCCTAAAAAAGGTAGGGTAACGCCTAAAAAAGGTAGGGTAACGCCTAAAAAAGGTAGGGTAACGCACAAAAAAGGTAGGGTAACGGCTCAGAGCAGGCAGGGCAACCGCACTAGTCGGGTAGGGTAACCATCTCAAAATAGGCAGGGTAACAGAACAAAATCGGGCAGGGTAACTGCACCAAACACAAGAATTTGATGTGTCGTGCTTACAAAACACCCCTGTCGCTGTCAACAAATCAGATTGCAACAATCTCAGAAGAATTATATTCCAGTACATATTAGATACGTTCTTATCAGAACAGCAAATTTAACAGTTATTGACAATCAAAACCTTTTGTATTATTTACAATCCTTTGATGGGGATGTATCAGAACAGCGAGTGTATCAGAAATTCAAATTCTCATTTGTTACAATCGTTCATGAAGGTTTGAAAGCTATGAAAATTTATTGGCACAGTAAAATACTGAAATTGATACTCAATGTATTTAATGGCTTGATTGGTACACCATGTTCTGGATCAATATTGAATAGATTGAATACTGCACTACGGTTTGCAAAATATCTTCTCCCAAAACACGAGGTTGCGGCTTTCCAATCCATTCGGAAATATATAGAATCTATGATCATATTCTGAACTTGAGAGTGAACAATATTCAGCACTTATCTCTAAAACTCATTGTTTTAATTGATAACAGTCTTCATAACGTGTATCCTGATATTTTGTATTTTTGTAAACTGGTAGGAAATTGACGATGTCCGCAAGATAACATCTGTTCCACCTCACCTACCTATTAACAGTATGCGCCCGAATTCCCGCAAGCCTTTAGAATTAGGATTATGAATGCTTTTGATTGAAAATATCATATTTGAGCTGACTAGCGGTCAGTATAGCACTCAATTGCTTGAACGTTCTCAGTGTAACCCAATTCAGATCATAAAACCTTGTCCGATTTCATAGATCGATTGAATAATATAGTAGGTTACAAATGGTCGAATTGATCAGAAAACTTCTATGGATTTCTAGAAGTTTCCGTCGATTTTAAGGGTATGAGTTACTTGAGATTTGTGATTGCTAAGCTTTCTTTATGTATATTAAGGGGCTTTGCCCTCGATTCTATTCTTTTTCTCTCTCTTTTCTTCTCTTTCTTTTGGTACGCAAAGGCTTAGGTAATCTACACTGGCTATTGCTATTCAAGTACTATTTTCTCTTCCTTTATAAGGAGGTCATCTCACTTCTCCGACCTTAACACCGCTAGACCTAAACTACTGTAAGTTTCTCCAACCCCTCTCGCTGATTAACCTACCAGCCCCTATGACCATCTCCCGTACCCTGCGGAATACTCGCTACCCAACTCACTAGGATTACGTTGCGTCGTAATCCGCACCATACGACATGTCCACCCTCAACCGACCTACATGGGTCTCATCTAACAAAATCGAGTAGTTTAACCATCAGTACGAATAGAATACAGCTGCCCTGTTTGACCACCTCCCTACTATGTTTTAAAGCATCCGACACGAGAGGGATAGTGCTCGTACACTGCTCTCCGCCGTCCACAAAACCATTGGCTACCTGGAAGAGCAAGTAATACAGGTCAATCTTGACCTCAATGTTGACCACACCGCCTCCGCCCCCAATGTTCCTATCCCCATTTTCGCTGCTACTGCACCAACCACTGTCTCCACCTTTGGGTCTGAAACTTTCCCCGAAAAGTTTGATGGCATCCGGACCAAAATCTCCGGATTCGTTACCCAACTCTGAATGAAGCATGAAGTCAACCATAATCGGTTCCACAATGGGACAGCAAAGGTTATCCATACGGTCAGCTGTTTGGAGGGAAGAGCCCTTGATCAGGTAATACAACTTGTTAATGCCAATCCTGCTGACTTCTTCTCCTCTGTCACCTTCTTCGTCGCCCACATGGAAGGCTCATTTAGAGAACTAAACACACCAAGTACCAACCACGGCCAATTCGTCCCCCTGAGGCAAGGCAAAGGAGACTTTGCCACCTACTCCTCACAGTTCATCAGAAACGTGTCCCACTTGCATTACAACAAAGGAGTCAAGATTGACGAATTGGCGGAAAGATTGTCTGACAACTTTAGAGACGTCATGACCTATCGAACGGACAGACCCAATATGGTGGAAGCATATGCGACCATGTCAGTGACGATCGATAAAAACATGTGACTGAGGTGCTATGATGAGGCACAACCGGGATTTGCATTTCTAATAGTGTAAATAAAGAAAGCGAGTTTTGATGATACTCGTTCAGAAAGAAGAAAAGGGAGTTTGTATGTTTGAACGTTCTCAAGTCTAGAAAATTATAACTTTAAGGGGTCTTCTCTCTATTAAAGATCCGTTGATGATGAGAGGCCAACCTGGGGCAATACCGAGTCCCTTATAGGAATACGGCACGTTTGCTCAAGTTCTTTTTCCGACTGATAATCTGCCTGTTGATAGTCGGGGGTACAGCAACTATTTTTTATCAAGGAAGAGGAGAGTAACTACGACACCTTGAATGAACTTCTGTCCGAGTCAAATCATGCAATTTGCCGAAAGTTGTGATCGGAATCTTGAGAACTATTGGAAACAGCCGACCAGATAATAATTGTTTATTCTAACTTTATTAGAACCGATTTGGGTGATTGTAAACCGAAGTTTTGCTTTAGTAGCTTGAGTCGCACTCCTACTCCCCAAAGATGCTCCGGAGCAGAACAGGAGCATTCCTGAAGTTTGACACTGCGGAGGTTATTGTTGGGAATCAAAACGTGTTTTTGGAATTGGATTTTCCATGAGCTCCGAGACACCGCCAGAATCATTTCTGTCGTGCTAAAGCGTGGTAATTGAGCGTCGGTTGCAGAGATATGAAACCCCAAAGATTCGACTGCCTAAGTAGCGAACTCCCGTCCTGGGTTCACTGTTCTATCAGCCATTTTTGTAATTCTGTTCCAGGCTTGCTCAGTCCCCTATTTTTGACTTGTAAGACTTCTTACTCATTGAGATCACTGTCCTCTATACCAATAAAGGTAGTGGCTCAACTCCCCTTATCGTCACGCGTCGATGAAGAACAAGCTGCTGTAACTTGAAGTCGGTGGCTTAACTGATGGAATATGTTCTTTTGTAACAGCCTGATAGTGGCCTTGTTATATTACTCCCCTCTATTGTAGACTCATTTTGAGTCCACTGTAGTGTTACTGGAATATTAGTATTTGGAATAGAAGAAAAACTGTAGCTCTATTGGTGATTACGTATAAACTACATCTCTGTTTCTATCTCCATCAGAGAAAAAAAACTCTAACATGAAATGCCTTTTAAAAACAAAGCAAATGACATATTCTCCACTCTTGTCGTAGAAACTTCCGTTCCACTAGTGGAGATTTCGATGTTAGCAAGAATCTCTCTTTTTCCCTTGTCTTTTTTACGCGGGTTTCCTCACGCTTCGGTTTTCTATCGTTTCTTGCATTGTTTTCAGGAAAAAATTGTATCCTGGCTCTGTCAGACCGATGAAAAACCTGGCACAGGAGAGTTGGTTTTTGTTCCCGGATTTCTTCTGGGATACAGAGCTACTTACGCCGTGTTTTGAGGATCCCTAGAGTTTCACCGTATTTTCCGAGGTTTTTGTGGGTATTTTTGATGAAATTCTTTCATGGCCTCGTCGGCACTTCCTTGCAGAATTTTGTATGGTTCCCAGGAGTCTTCCGAACGATAACCCTCCCAAACAATGCGATACTCTACAAACATTTCCTAATGCCCAGCCTGTTGCCATCGGCTATTAGTTATTTCTTGGAGAGCGTAACTGTATTCTCCTTCGACCTCATCTGGAGTAGGAGGGACTTCAGTGCGTTGAGGGTATCTCAGTCCCCGATAGAACTCCAGCACAAATATTTGGAAGACATCATGAATGTTCCATTGAGAGGGAAGCTTCAGACTGTAGAACGCAACAACAAGTTTCTCATCAACCTCAAAGAGACATAGTTTCTTGTAGTCAAGCTTGCTTGAGGGTCGATCGGCAATCATATCGCGTCGGTCCATCATCACCTTATACACATCTTTAGGTTCTGGAGCTTCCATATGCTTCTGGTCATACCATTTCTTCTGCCGGGCCTGTGCCTGAAAAATATCAGTCCTCATAGTTTTCCAAAGAGCTTTCCACTTGACCTTTAGTACGGCGCTGGAAACATTGGCATTGTCCAGCTTCCTTCTGCGCGAATGCCAATCGGAATCAGGCTCGAACCCATAGTTCGCGTAGAACTGAGATACTTTAGTGGACTATTGGGTTGCTGTTTTGTAGGCGTACTGTGCAAGCGGCAGTAACCCTGCCCAATCGTCCTACTGGTAGGACCAAAAGTTTCTGAAATATTGCTCTAGCGTTTGATTGACCCTCTCAGTTCACCTGTCAGCTTGAGAACGATATGCCGTAGACAGACAAAGGTTGACTCCGAGAAGCTTGATCAATGAATGCCAGAACTTGCTTTCGAATCTGAAGTCCCGATCAGAAATGATTACTTCGGATAGTCCATGTAGTCGCCATATTTCTTGAAGGAATATATGTGAAAGTTCCTTGATTGTTGTCTCACCGAAGGTGTGATCCATAGTCTCCTCCAAGGAGAATTACTTAGGGTCTGAAGCTGAATGAGATCAGATTTTGTCCAGAAGCACCGGTGGGAGTTTTCAGACTTGAAGTGATTTTGGCCATTATCATTTGATCATAACGATCGGTGATTGTACAGGACGCATTCTGGTAGGGCAATTTAGGACAGGATTCTGAGGTTGGGCGAGAACCGTCGGCGTACAATTCCCGATTCCGTTGCTATACGTTGGCCAAAACGAATAGAATCCATTAGCATCGTCAGGTATTTGGGTAAAAGGCAACATGATTGTGATATCTGGAGCGGAGGTAGTGGGTTGGGGCTGTTGAGTGTTAGCTCGGGTAACCCAGTTAGGGGTAGATAGGGTTAACTGGGGTGATAGGCCAAACAAGGTTTAGCTAGTGTCAACTAGGGTTAACTAGGGTTAACTAGGGTTACAGGTCAAACTAGGGTTAACTAGGGTTACAGCTCAAACTAGGGTTAACTAGGGTTAACTAGGGTTAGTTAGGGTTAGTTAGGGTTAGTTAGGGTTAGTTAGGGTTAGTTAGGGTTAGGGTTAGGGTTAGTTAGGGTTAGTTAGGGTTAGGTTAGGGTTAGTTAGGGTTAGTTAGGGTTAGGGTTAGTTAGGGTTAGTTAGGGTTAGTTAGGGTTAGTTAGGGTTAGTTAGGGTTAGTTAGGGTTAGTTAGGGTTAGTTAGGGTTAGG